>NC_137696.1:39926768-40479268 GCF_964034855.1 Anser brachyrhynchus
TGAAACATCGAGGGGAGAATAAGGAGGGGGAAAGCTGGTCCTTCACTCCAAATTGCTGCAGGGACAGAGAAGCAAAGTCCCTGAAGATGAGGTCCTCCATGCAGTGATGGTGGTGGTGGTGGAGCACACAGCATCCCTGGCTATCACAACTGCAGGTTAGCATACAGCAAAACACCTAATGTCCTTGAAAACTAACCATCGGGACAGAAAACAATCTATTATATCTGCTAAAGAAGTACACTCTCAGGGATGAAGGTCATGGACATCTGTGCCTTGCTGGGCTTGCAACTGCTGCCAGCATGGCTCTCCCTGCCTGGTGGGCTCACCAGACAGAAGATCCCTCTGGGGCCCTATTGGGGGGGCCTTTGGGGATTTGGCCACATGAAGAGGATTCCTCAGTGTACAATATGTGTTTTCTGACACTACATTAAGTGAGTTTGGGCCCTCTGCATAGCTAGCAACTGGTAGATTTTCTAAGTCCCATCAGGTGTTCATGTCCGCTGTGGTAAAGGTTAGCTAGCTTGCTGCGTGAGGTGACGTTGTGCGACTGAGCACCATGTTGTAACCACAACAATAACACTGCCCGGCTCTATGAGAGGGATATTTGTCTATCTGCAAATCTCAAATTGCTTTACAAAGGAAATTCCAGAAACATAAATCCAGGAAATTCACAGTAAATGTCAAACCTGGAAGAAATCCAAACACGTACTGGTATTAAAATGCGCATACCAAAGAGATGTTATTAATTTGGTTTGCAAAGCAGGGCATGCCGGTAAGCGGTCAGTTAGGCATTCCTCTCCATTGATCAGCAAACGTCCCTGTGGAAAAGCCCTGGAGCTAGGCTACCTTGCCCTAACAGTTTGCGGTCCTGTGGCAAACAAAACACTTTTCTTCTATCTTTCTCACTGCAGTCTGCTCTGCCTCTGCCACCCGAAGCATCTCCCTTGCTTTCCTTGATGCTGAAGCACTGAGCCAGCCCCTGTGGCTGCAGAGCCCTGGAGCTTCCTGCCAGGGGCTGGAGAGGGGCTGGTGGCAACCAGGGTGAAGGACCAGGGTAAAGGACACCTTCTGGTGCTGCCTGCTCGCTGCCTGCCCAGGGGGCCCAGCAATTTCCCTGTTATCACCGTTATCACTGTTCTACCAGGTGCCCCGTGTGGAAGATGTGGGAGCCAGGAAATCAAGGAAAATCTGCTGTATACCTCTTGCCTCTCAGTGTAGCAGCAGTCCCTTGGGGCTGTTGCAGGCAGAGTGATTTACAGCAGCCCTGAAGATGTCCTAATGTGTATAAATATTTCTCCATAACTTTTTTTTTTTTTTTTTCAAACACCAAACAGATATGGGTGCAGTCAGTCAAAACCCCTATATTTTTAATTTGGCCCCTTCTAGCAGTGTCTCTGTGATCTTTGTGTTCAACATTGTATTGATCGTTTAAAGTATTTTTGAAGAAGCCTGTACGAATTTTTGCTACTTTCTGTCACACTGGGAAAACCACACTGTCGGACTGTCTTCTGTTGTTTCATGTGCTGTACAAGGTATGTGTAAGGGAGGTTACTCTTGGGCATCATGACAAAAATGTTAATAATCTTACTGTTAGAGCAGCAGAAGTAATTTTCTGCAATGTGTTCCACAAAATTAGCAGCATCCCCGCTGTATTTCTATAACAACAGGTAGGTGGCCTGCTCCTCCAGCTTTCCCTTGTCCCCCTTGGCCTGGGGGCCAGAGCTGGGATGGGACCCCAGGAGCATCCTCACAGTTGCTGAGCAGAGCAGAGTGGTAACTTCTCTTCACCTACTTTTCTTTTTCTACCCGCTTAGCTCCCTGCCTGTTTCACATTGTAGAGGGAGATGATTTACCTCTCACCAGAGTGAACCCTTCCAGTTCTCAAACCTGATTCTGGTGCCCATGGAGGAGGCTGCATTGTTCTGAAAGCAGGGACTGAAAACAGATCCTTGTCAGTTTATCCCAATCCTACTGCTTCTCCAGGGCAAGGTATATTATTTAGAGCAATATGGAAGGCTGTGCCAGAAGAGTTCTTCAGGATTTAGTGCATCCGTGTTGATATTACACATCCCTGAGCTAATGCAGAACAAATGGGCAGTTTGCTGCAGAATGGTGGGTGCTGCATGGCATCTTGCCATCACCCTTACTATCACTAGGTAAGGGTCCTGAAAGGGCAGGGAGAAATTAAAATTATAACTTTTCCATGGTGACAAATGCTGACCAGGAAATATAGAAACACAACTGGGAAAGCTATAAGGAATTAAACAGTATTTCCTGTTTTTCTTCTTCTATAATTATTAAACCCGTCATTGGAATTATTTCTCTTTATCACTTTGTAGATATTGAACAAATAGGTAAGAATGCAAATATGAATGCTCTCCAATTGAGACCAAGTGGTAGTAAAGCAAAGGGTACTTCTGATCAAGTAATGAGCATCATGTTAGTCAGTATATATTGTCTTATTCTCTTATTGTTAATTATCTTATTGAAAGAGACTTTTCCATTCTTATTTCTGCTCAGATGTTGTACTTGCATGAACTCCACAAGGTAAGAAATGAAAATTGAACACTGTAGTGAACACATAGGGTAGCTATTTGTACAATAGGCAGCCTATTGGAAAAATCAATGTCTGAGCTTCTATTTGCTTCTTCCTCCTCCCCAGATCAAATAAAGCTATTAATTAGTGTTGTTTGTAGTGCTGCTGCCCTTTGCAAAATATGCTCATTAAAAATACTTCTTGGTTCAAATGGTGTTTCATAAATTGTTCCCAACCACAGTTTACGAATGAGATCAAGTTTGAAGAAAAAGTACATAATTTCCAAGAGGTAATCAGACAACAGTAAATAGAAAGAGATTTATTTGTAGAATGCATGTAACACAGTAACATTATTATACTTCAAGCCCAAAGAATAAAATGAAGAAAACCATTAAGTAGCTATTTGGATTGCCTAGAATGGTTCTAAAGAGTTGGATACCTCATTAAAAAAGAACCATTACAAACCTCCACCAATTCTGCAACTCATCCTGAAGTGCAACCTGGAGTTACTGCATGCACCCATGAGTGGGTTAAAAAGAGGTCCTATTGCACAGTCCCTTGTGCTGGAGAATGCTGGAGAATGCCTTGCAATGCCTCAAAATGGGGCCATCAGCACATTCCCTGAAACCTGTTTCTTTGCCACTTGAGCAGCTCTCTAAGATACAACCAGATACAACCAGACACGAGCCAGACACAACCAAGTGCTCTACATCATTTTACCCAGGGCTGAACTATGGCCAGCTTTGCTCCAAAGCCAACAGCTGTTTAAGAGTGCATAGCCACAGGCTACACCAGTTTATGGAGTGAAGGGATAAATAACCCAGCTGATGTTTTAGGTCACAGTTTAGTCAACCAGGGGCTGGGAAGGGCTGTCTGCTGCCCCACGGCTGCCCTAGCTACAGGGCTGGCCCCTCCTGGTCCCCTGGGAAGGGGGCAGTGGTGAGCACAGCTACTTGCACGCCCCGCGACACAGCCACATGAGGCTCAGTGCTGTGGCTGCCTCTCTGGGGGACTGTATTGCCCTGATAACACTATTTTTTTTTTTTGCCTTTCTTACCTCTAGTTCTGCCTGCCTTCATATACCATATCCTGATCTTAAATGAAGTCACATAAATCAGGTACAGTTACATCCTCAGGCCTGCCTCCTCAAGAACTTGAACAGTTTATGTTAGTTGGTGCCAAATGCTGCTGTCCTCCTCCTTCCCCGTCTCCTGATGTTGCCGTTGGTCGTCAAAGCAAAGCGGAGGAAGACCAGCCAGGTTTTGAACCCTTTTAACAATGTGATGAATCCTACTTCTAATAAACTTTAACTATCTCTGTAGAGCCTAAAGAAAGGAAAAAAACTGACTTTCTTCCGCCTCTTCTCTTTTACTGCTACCTATTCTGTCTCGCATTTCCTTCCCAAGGCCAAGTGGTTTGGATCATACTCCTGTCCGTCCATTTCTGAAGGTATTGGCTTCAGTGAAGGAAACTGGCTTGCTAGAAAATGTATACTTATTTCATTTACAAGGTGCAATGGACTGCCCAACCATCAGTTGGTGAGTCATGTTATCAGATATGGTGAAATCATTAGCCTGACAGATGAGAAGGGCAAAAGTAGGCTCTCCAAGTGCTGCTTGAAGTTGCTCTTTTCTCTGTCAAAAGTAAAAATAAAGTAACCTTCAGCAAATGAATCTTTCAGATTCCAAAAAAACTATTCATAGAGTAAGAACTGTATGCCCAGAAAGTAATGAAAAGTCACTTTTCAAAATTGTGTAGTACCTTATAATAAATACTCAAAGAGACTGTGCTTCTCATCAATGATTTTTTAAACTGGAACCATGGAAAATGTTAGAGTAAAGCAAGTTTAATGCTAGTCTAAAATCTAGACTCATTTATTCTCAGAATCTTTGAAAAATAATGACATCTTGATAATTCCCTGTTTTGTTTACCATCAGCTAGGACTATCATATCAGCGTGTTATCACTATGGACAAAATGTTTTTCCTTTTAGAAAAAGAATTTCAAAGCCATTATTAGGGGCTCAGCATAACAAATAGTGGAAAAAGACAATCTTTAACGTTATCATTTAAGAAAAATAAATAAATCACAGCATTAAAAGAATAAATTCATCTTCAAGGAAAATGTTAGGACAAATGGGACACATAGCCCTTATTTTACAAAAGAAGCATTTGAGTTTTTTTAGTATTTTAAACTATTTTAACTGATAATAATAATTCAGAAAAGTTTAAGCTCTTTCATTCATTCTTTAGTATGTGGCAGTTTCTAACCCCACACTCCTGGTCCAGGATCCTGCTGGAGAGGTGATATGAAAATACAAGATTTGGTTTATCAGCAAACAGAACTAAAAGGTATCAGCTGAGCAATGAGTTAACTAAAAATAATCGATTAAGGTGGCCTAGGATGCCACAAACGTGCATGCTGCTGTAAAGCTTTATGTCAATAGAGGTATCAGGCTGCTTTTAATTGGAGGCTGCATTTCTATAAGGATCTCTTGCAGGCAGATCTTGTGCTGAGATTGTATTCCTTTCCATTAACATCAAAATGGATGACTTTTGGTCTCTTCAATACAGTGTACAGGAACATTTTCACAAAAAACAGGCTCCAGTCACTGAATCACAATAACAAATAATTAGAAACGGAAATGCCCTGCTGGGTTATTCAGTTCTCTCCTCTTATAATGCAAATATATTTCCTGTGATACTTTTTTTTTTTTTTTGTGAAGTTCAGTCTCGAATGATGCATCATGACCGTTTCTTCATTTTCCTATGTGTATCATCGAACAGATTCAACTATTAAGTACCTTACGTATGTCTCATTAATCCCGTTTTTATCTCTTGGCTGTATCCTTGTTATCATATTCTTTAAGAATTAAGGAGAGCTGTGGGAAAATATGTTTGTATGAAATGACATTTAGATTTCTCCAAAACCACAAATGTAATATTTTTGAGGAGCAAATATGTTTGGCTAACCTTTCATGTTTGCTCACCCTTTGAATTTTGCATTTCTGATCAGGTCAAGAATCAGAAATAGTAAAATACATCAAGAAAATCTATTCTTATGGTGTTTGGAGAAAGAAAGAAAATTAGCATTAAAAAAAATCCCTTTCTATAACAGTTTCTAGGCACGTTTTGAAAAACTGAAAGAAAATGGATTTTGCCTCCTTTTGAATACCCATGGAATTATCCCAAGTAGTTTTTCTTTTGGTGGGCTATTAGCCATATGGTGGACATTAAATATGATCTGTTCTTCAGAGAAAGGCTGAAAAATGGAAATAAAAAAAATATATCTTCAATCACAGACACGATTATTCAAAATAAACTTTATCCTCCTGGTTTGAAGACTCTCACTTGACAGAGGATTCTCAGAGGATGATGATCTACTAATATGGTTAAGAGAATAAGCTAACAAATTAGTGGTGTACTTCCTTGGCAAATTAGTGCAGTGTTTTGATGATCTTTTTATGAAAGGTAGCTGTAGACTTTCAGACTTCTAACTTATTAAAATGTAGTGAAGTGATTTATTTTATAATTCTTATACAAAGGATTAACAGAATAGTTTTTATATATATATATATACAGTTTAAGACTATCATCACTGATGTTATTTGAGTCATGCTGTGCCATCCGGCTGTTCTCATCCAGACAAGATGTACAAAATATGGCTGATATTAAGGGTCTGATCACAAGGTTAGAAGTCAACCTCTTTTAAAATGAGGCTTTGAAGTTGGTATTCAGGCACTGGTCTGCTGTAATGGATGGTACTAGTTTTATTTTCTGTTTGCATGTCTTATTTCCTTAAGAGAAGTCCCTGAGATGCAGGGCTGGGCAGGCACCACCTGGAGCTGCAAGGAGGTTCAGAAAGACTTTGCCAAGGATCAGAAGGTACTTTTATGTCCACTCGCTAAGCCACCATGCAGAAACAAGCACCTGCCCTGCAAGAATATGGCCTGTGCAAAGTAAAAAAGTCTGTTGTTGGCTGCTTCATACACATTTTGAAAAGTATGGATTTATTTAGAAATCCCACACCTCTTTTGTTGGCAAAACAGCTGTTCATTTCAGGTCTGAATACAGACTCCAAATTCAGGGCCTGGCTCTGAATTATTCATCAATGATAGCTTTATTTCTCCAGCTCCCTGTGAATGTCTTGTGATCCTGGAGACGAGGGATTTGATACTCCAAAGCCCCACCTAACCCTCAGTGCAGAGGTCTGCCTTTCATCTCCTCTTGTCCTGAATGCAGCAGCTTGCTGTGGAAGTATTGGGACACCAGTTCTTGTCCTCCTGTCCAGCCACACTTGATAGTAAATCAGATAAAATTTAATGGAGGTGATAATTACTTTTTCCACTCACTGTGTTCTTATTTTTAATTTCATTGTTGGCTAATGATCTGTCTATTCTTTCATCTTGCATGTCTGCAGGGCTGAAGAACTGCTCCTCAAATTGCTCCCAGATGAATAGATCAGCAAGTGGCTACTTCCTAGGCATTTTGTGATACTCCACAACTAATTAAATCTATTTCAGGAGATGTAAATCAAGGAAGGATTTTTCTTATCAAGCACTTCACAGCTGCATATCTGAAAAGTCTCTACAAAAAGAAGGAAATGCTTTTATCCCTTTATCACCATCGAGGCTTCTGTTTTGTCGGTTTCATTTGTACCTCAGGTGTATGCCTTGTAGGCTGGATTGACACCCCTATTCTTGGCCACACTCACAGGGACCATCTTGATCCATGTTCTGGACATTTTTGGGTAGTGGACAGGCTTTGTAATCAACACAGATTGTCACTATTATGTATAATTTATAGCTGGAGATATAGAGTTTTTGCATACAGAAAATCTGTTGGACAGTCAGGAGTTCTGATTCTCAGGCTGTGCTTGATCATGGCAGCTTCACTTTTGGTCTGAGCCACTGTACATACACAGAAAACATACAAAACCATAATAATTCATAGATGAGGAACAGTTCTTTAGAAATTAGACAGAATGGACTTCTACTTATGGGTTTGAAGAGGACTTTGAAGTGCTCTCCAGTGCAATAATAGTTTTGCCTGCTTTTCATGGAGAAAACCAGTTGTTACAGGTTATTTCTTTCTCTTTTTTAGGGTTCTGCAGCTTGAGAGTGGGAAAGTGACAAACTGAAAATAATAGATGATAGGAAAATGTGTGGTGTCTTCTAAAGCTGCAGAAGTCCCGTGAAATCAAAAGAAGGGCTTCAGAGGACTTTTGAGAACAGATGCTTTGGTGGTCCTTCATCATTTAAGAGGAAGGAGGAGTTCACATCCTGACAAAACGATTTCCACCTTTCCCATTGTCTGATTTCCTCATCTTCTTGCAAACAAGATGCCATTTCACTCATTCACCATTTAGGGGACCTCAGCAGTGTAGTATAGCACCATGTAGCTATTGCAAAATCTGGAAGACTTAAGTAAATGTTAATAAGTCAAACTTCTCCACAATGTTGTTATTCCTCCATCCCAGCATACATTCATGTGAAGAACCACCCCCTTTTTCATAACTGGTCACCTTAAGTCTAGATACTTAAGTGAGATTGGTGTCCTTGTGAGATGATGGATGCTTTCCTATGTTTGCAGAACCACAGTGGAGTTTTGTTTTCTTTTCCTGGTCAACCCCCTGAAGAAGGGGAAAGGGGAATGCAAGTTAGTTATTATTAGAATCTGCTCTGTGTTTGCATATCCAGAAAACTATTTGTAGGAGAATTTCCTTTGATAATGAACTCTGAAAAAAACTCTTTTGGGCATCAAAACATAGGAAACCAAAGGGGTAGAGAGACCAGTTTATGACAGGCTGAGTAGGGAGTAGAAATGTCTGATATTGAAACATACATAGAAAATTTCCTTTGTCCTCTAACTTGGCCAAGGGGGACCTCTTTCATTAGGATTTGCAGAGTACCAAGTACATTATGCAAATATTTTATATTGGTTTACTGCTGCTTTCTTCTAATTTGTTCTGTTCTGACAAAAGCTTCTGGTATATAAGCACAAAGTTGAAAGTCCTGCAGTGATCTAAACTGCAATTTGTTTTGTAACTTTTTCTGTGAGGCAGAGTCATTTTCTTTCTTCTTGGATGAATTGTGCAGTATAGGATCCCTTTGGTTCTGCCAGTGCAAATGTTACTGGAGCCATGTTGAAGAGTGGATCAATTAAATCAGCTAGGGCAATGCAATGTCAGGGGCAACCAAGGGATCCCCAAACCAGGAAGATTAGTTTCTGCAGGATCACCCCCAAATGGATCAGTGGTAATGGGAAAGAAGGCTTTTAACTACACAACCATTCAGGAATGCTGTAGGGCAAATGATTAGATGGGTCAGCTGAGAAGAGTTGGTGACTGTTTTTAGGAGATACTGAAAGCAGCAGTGGAGACAGTGCTTTTGGATTAAATCCTCTAAAGCAAGGTAGAGTGGACTGAATACCAAGGAGGAAGGGAAGGATGGAGTTCCTGGCTCTTGTGGTAAGAGGGAGAAAGTGCAGCAAATGAGAGACCACGGGCAGGCAGAAAGCTGGATTCAGCCACGCTGGAGGCCGCTTGCTGAGGTCCCTCAGGAAGCAAATCTGGGGAAAAGGAATTGAGGCGAGTTGGCAGTTACTTGCAGGAACAGCACGAAGAGCACAGCTGCAAACCATCCCTGTGCAAGAAAAGGTAGCGAGAGACCCACCAGCTGAATCACGACCTCCTTGCCAACTCCAGCGCAAGAAGGATGTGTACAGAAAGTGGAAACTAAGTCGAATTACTAAGGGTGAGTATAAAAAGCTAACAGAGGCAAAGAAGAAGTCTCCTTTACCAGGTTAAAAGGTTACAAAGACCACTCTGGAAATGAGCAAAAATAGGATGTGTATGAACCACACCAGAAGGAAAAAAGATTGTACTTGCCTCACCCTGTCCCTTGATTATTTTTTCTGTTGTTCTGGAATATTTACTGAGCTTATTTTTTTACCTCCTCATATCCCTGCCCTTTTTTAAAAAAGGAACATTTCCTGTCATATTACTATGCTTGTTTGGGAGCAATGGGACAGACCTGCAGAACAATGAAAGGGAAAAAAAGAAACCAGAAATGGCAAAAAGAGTGAGAAAAACAGGATTTTTGATTGAAAATCATGTAGTTATTTGGATTATTTAAATTAAGAAGTGCTTGCCAAAGCAGAGCTCAAAGGAGCTCTAATCTACATGCTGAAGGGGTAAAAAAAGTAAGTGCTGGCCCCAATAACATTTCCAAATTCCCCAGAATGAAACAAGCACCTGAAATGCAGACATATTTCAGCAGCTTAAAATTCTCAGCTGTAACAAAAACCTGGAACAGATGAAGCCCCATCTCAAGCGTGCTCCCAAGGTAAGCAGGTAAGTGAAGAAGGAACGGGAAAATCTGTGCTCCCAGAGACTTGTGTCTCAGCTGAAGTGTGACCCTTTCCAAGGGAGTGAGCATCAGGGTTTCTCCCATGCCATGCCTGCTGTTTTCATTGTCTTCGACTTGCCTGTCCTGTGTCCATCTCTCATAGATGCCTTTTTTTTTTTTTCCACAATGCAATGTATTTTCTTCTTTCCTCTGTACCTTAACCTTAAATACAACTTACACTTTTTTTTTTTCTTCCCTTTTCTTTCCTTCTTCCCTTCTTAACTGGTGCTCAGCAGATAAAGTTCAGTGGTAAAAGTTCCAATCCAATGAAGAGAGAATTGGTTCTTCCCAGGTATGGCTATGCAATAAACTTATAAGTCCCAGTTCAGGAAAAACTTCAGCTCATGCCTTATATGTATCTTGCTCAGCAATAGGCAGCTCATGAACCTGAAGCACATATTTGAAATCAACAAGAAAACTACCACTTACACATTAATGAGGTTGATTTTTCCTGTTATCTCCATCACCAGGCTTTTTTTTTTTTTTTTTTTTTTTTTAAGTATTCTGTATGGAAAGTGCATTTTACAGGATTTTTCATCATTTCTAGGTGTCTGTAAAATAATCTGTTCATGCCAGTTATTTGAAGAATTTGAGGACTGAGAAAACATTTTAAACTGTTTTTCCATCAATGGCAATGAAACTGAAGGAGTACCAGTGATCAGGAGTCCTTGACCTGTTTATGCTGCTTTTTATTTTAACAAGAACATAAAAAAATGCTTGCAGGTGCAAGCTGAGTGCTACAATGGAAGCTTCCTTTCTTCAAGTCTCCAGAGCTTCTAATTATGCCTCTATAGTTGCTCATGTTAAAAACCTGTCATATATTTCTTGATCACTGTTCTACCTATTGTGCAGAGGGCAAGAGAAATGTCACCAGGCAAGTTACATGCCCTGAAAATGTAACAGTGATTTGAGTTAGGGCACATGCATCTTTTAAATGCAACCTAGCCTACTTCTTCAAGCACCTTGTTGCTTGCTCATCATTAGATCCTTGCATGCATGCGAGTGGATGTACATCTAAATTAATTTACATGGATGGTTTGTGGAAACCTGTATTCAATTGTACATTCATTTACACAGACATGATGATGTTATTCATGTCATTCTTGGCTGCAGTAACATAGCTGTCTAAAATAGAAAAAAAGAAAGTTAGGAAGAAAAAAGTAAATAGAAAAAGAGCTACCTGATGACCCACTGGTATTCTGGCTGATGCTTTTGGCTAAAATTGGAAGATGAATGAAAAAGCATGAAGCTGTTTTTTCACTTGTCAGGGGCTACAAACCAGGAGGTTGCAGCAAAATGGAAGCTAAACTGGCCCCAAGCACAAAAAGCTGGTTAGGAACTAGATGGAAAACATTAATAATGAAAAAAACAAACAGATGCAAACCCCAGGTTCTTAAGAGTCTGTCTTGCAACGTTTTTACATCATCATAAGTTTGAGGAAGAAAAACAACTCACACTTAAAACAAATTCAAAATAATAAATACTTTACTGTGTGACTTCAATTCATTTGTAATATGACATACTAATTATCTGTTGCTTGATTGACCCTTGTCACGTGCTTTCTTAAAACTTCCTCATTTATATATTCCTCTGGAATCCTCCTTTAATTGTGTTATGAATCCCATATAAAAGTTCTTTAAATGGTACAATGTTGAAAATCTGTACAAAACATGAATAACAAAACAAAACAAAAAAAAACATGAAACAAGCTTTCATCTTGGATTTCAATTCCTTGGATTTTTTTTTTGCTTTACATACATTTTATTTCCTTTATTTAAAAATGTATGGATCCTGATCAGAGTGTATTTTCCTGTTTTGGCTAAACTTTTATTGATACTAGAGAAACAAATGAATCTACAAATTGCTGTTATAATTATAAGAGAAAATTTCTCTGAGTCAGGGTCCCAGTTGTCTTACTGGTGTTCTCCATCAGATGAAACAACTTCATCTTATTACATTCATTAAAGTAAGACTAAGGCTGAGTTTAAGTTCAATATTAAGTAATACACAAATGTATTTTAAAAAGTAGTCCTCATCTCTGGAGAGCAAGGAGGGATAAAATGCAGGCAGCGTGGGCTGGTGAAATGGCAGCCAGTTTGCAGCACAACTAATACTCTCACCTCAAAGCCTTCTGGCTCAGTACAGGCCCATTTAACCTCTCAGGATAGCAGAAACCTGCCAAAATCTTTGTAGTCTTGATGGCAAAACCACAGCCTGCATTACACCAGTGAGTTACCTTACTTTTCTGCCTTACCTTGTCCTGCCCTAAAATTGTTGCTCTTCCTTAAACCTATCTCCAGCATATCTTCCTTCTCATCAGCACTCAGATGTATTTTTGCCATGCCTTACTGGGTCTAACGTATTCTTCTGTATTTGTGCCTGTCTCCCTTGTCTCTCCTCTCACCCGTTAGCTGATTCTTGCTTCCCTCTGCCCTGCTGCTTGTTGGACAGTGGGCTTTCAGCAGCATCTCCATGCCATGTTTTCACATAACCCCCCTGCTCCCCTACACTTCCCATCTACAGGACCTCTATTAACCTTTCTGACAAGATCAGAAGGTAGGGTAGGAGAAAAAATCTTCTTTATTCTCCCTGCTGTCAATTCTGTGGCTACCTCTGTGAGCCCTGGGAGACTGGAGACACAGTATCATCTCCTGCCACCTCTGGGCCACTTTTGTTCTTTTTCTTTTCCCCTCAATTTATACATGATCCTTATTCCTCAGATCCTCCAAACATTAAAGCAATTTGCAATTTTTTTGGGAGATTCAAGGATATCATCCCAAGACTGGAAATATTAAAGGTTTTACACAGAACTTATTGAAGAGCCTGTGGGATTCCTTTTGCTCTTCAAACACACTGAAGACCTAGCCTTGCATTTTCCAAATTTTTGGGATTAAGTTGTTTGCAGAGCTATGCTGTATCCTCTGGAAGGCATTTCTTCAAAAATGTGGTTCATATTGTTTATGATAGATGAGAAAGTAAAATGAAAGGAGGCTCAAACAGGTCTGTGTCTGATGGGGAATTTGGAAATCAGCCTGGAGTAAGGATAATTTCCACATTTTTGTTAATTGTCTTTGGCTTTTCTACATGCTTTGCTAATTTCTTAGGCATATTTTTTGATAAATAACATTGTATGCATATGTAACATTGATAATTTGCTCAAACCTTGGACAAATGACAATAATTGCATGGAAAATTTAACCATATTATTTTAAATGAAACTTAGAATTTGGGGCTAGTCTAATACCATGGTAAGAGAAAAGAAGAAATATTTGTGCATCCTGTTAGTAATGCGTAAACTAATGTCAGCTCAGCTGCAGAAACATTTTGAAGAAGGTTTTATTTCATGGGATTTACAGCATGGAAAATCAGGATCCAGATTCTCTTTCCTAAAAATGAGTCCAGTGGATTAATCCAGAAACTATTGGTGCAGCTGAGAGAAGAATCCAGCCCTTGCATTTCAGCTTGATTGTGCACTGGCAGAGAAGAATGGGAATAAAAGAGAAAAACAGACTCAATTTACTAACAATCTGCATGACACGATTTCCATAAATTGTGCTAATAGACCAATTTATAAAAATTGTGGTAGTATATTAAGGAGAGCAATTTACAAAATCCATTTAGAATAATAAGCTGAGCATTGTTGGTAATGCAGCTATATTTTCCAATAGTATTTATGTATAAAACAAATTGACTGTCTGTTCTCATTCACTCTATGTTATGCTAATACCAAGCATGGACAAGTGCAAATAATGAAATACTTATATATATATATTTTTGTTTATCTACATTAATGTCTATCTGCATTAATGTTCACTACATATTTTAGAGGTATTAAGCTTTGCTAGGTGAAAAAGATTTCGCAGCTGGACCACTGCTGAATTTTATTTTATTTTATTTTTTGCATCTAAGAATTTAAGAATTACTGAAAAATGATTTTTCTGTAACTGTTTAGTTTGTCAGTCAGACATACAGCTCAGCATATGAGATGAATACATTATAACCACACTAAACCACTCTCAGCTAAACAAAATGCTTTAAAATCCATTCGGAGTTTAGATGTCCCTCCCCACATATCAAGGAAGATTTAATAGCAGATGCTACAGTGAAATCCTACATAGCTGATGCTGCATAAGGATTTAATACAAATCCTTAACAGACAAAATAATAAATGAAAAGGCTGCAAGATGTGCTGCTTTATCCCTGTTCATGGCAGGATAAATCTTGCCCTGGAGTTCCTTGGCTCCTTGGGGTGGACTCCCTTGAAGAGCGACTGTAGTATCCCAGGTAGGAGCAGTTCAAGGTAAAGAATTCCCAAAGGCAGCTGGGTTTACACCCCACAGAATGGCCTTTTGACTGAGCAGAGCCAGATGAAGAGCTGGCTCCACACTTTGTGCTCTCAGTGCCCACTCTGCAAGGCTCTCAGCTGTTTTCACCTCACTTGCCTTTATCTACTGTAGTGCCCTTTTTGTAGTGCACTTTGTGGTGCCCGTTGGCTGAGCAGAACAGGCTGAAATGTCTAGCTAAAATTACCCATATGGTGCTGCAAGGTGCAAATCCAACCACAGAGTTGGCTGTCAATTTAGATCTGAAAAAGCCAAGAAGAAGTGATGAAGGGGACTACTCTACTTACTACTTTCAAGGCAACTGTGTGCCTTGAGCTCCAGGAGCTCGCAGAGCTCCAGGGTGCCCAAAGCTCAACCCCAAGCAAGGACTGCCCGGTAGTTTGGGTGCTAGGTGAGTTAGGGGTTGAAGGTGAGCATGGACTTACTTAAAAGAAAAATGTAGAGGTAGTCAAGGGGTTTTCTTTCATGTTGGTTTAGTAGGGGTTGATAAACAGGAGGGTGGATTATAAACAAAAATAGTAATAGAGGTGGCTGACCATGCACACAAGTGGATACTTTAAGTATGATGACCACTTGTGTTATTGCTCTGGTGTGCTCTGATTTGCTGCTTTACACCTTGGTGCATCAGGAAAGCAGAAAAAAAGTCTGGAGCTAGGCAATGTCTTGTCTGTCCCTACAGGGAAACATTATGAGAGTAGTCTTAATTCTCACTCTGTTCTAAAGAGCTCTGCGTGCCACTCCACTAATATCAAACACCTCCATTTTCAGCAGAAAATTTAATTTAATTCTTTTTAGAAGCCATTGTTCAGTTTACTTTAACCAAGTGGCAGAATAGAGGGCCAGCCCCTCACAATTCAGGATAATGCAGATAGGTATATTTGCATATTCTTTTAAAACATGGCTGAGAGTGGAATTTTCAAGATAACATTTTTAATATGAATTAGAATAATTTGTGAGTCACTACATATACCTGAAAAAAAGTCGTACTACACAGTGATACAAAGAAACACATAAAGGCAGTATTTTCCAATACATAATAATAGTTGATTTTATGAGTTTGTAAAACTTTGGAATTCTGTTTTTGAACACTGAATAGAGCCAATTTATCAGTTAATGTTTTCTATATTTACCAACACATAGCCCTCCTGCAACATTTTAATGCCAGTAGAACTAAAGTACTTGTATACCTTTAAAAGCTCTTCCACTGTCTGCAAGTTTGTTTTATTTTGATTCCTTTCTTCTCTTGCACTTTGGCATTTAGGAGCTTTCTGGGCTGTTAGGTTTTCTATCATTGCCACTGTCAGCTCCTGCCAATGCCTGATAAGTGGACGTCCCTCCAGTCACTGCTTTCTTCACGCAGAGTGATGCATGATGGGGGAGCAGAAATCAGACCACATGCACACTGTGCACGCTGTGAATCAGTCTCCAGCAAGAAGGTGTACTCCAGCCACAAAGCCTGACAAAGAATGTGAAGATAAAGAGGAGATGGAGTGGGATTTTCTTATTAAATAAATGGAAGAAGATGTTATCTGAATATAGCTTTGAAGAGAACATAAATATAATGCTGAAAACGATATTTTTCAAATAAAAAACCCTAGGACTTATCTGGTCTTTGACTATCAAACCCTCTACAGAAAAAATCAAGGTCATGCACATATTTTAGGTCAGTATATTCATTTGAGAAAACATATTATACTGACACAGTTAAGCGCCTTATTTTCTCTGTGGTGAGAATTACAGAATAGTCTCACTATTATAGAAACATCTGATTAAGAAAGGCACATTCTTCCTAATCATTGTGCCTTTTCAGGCAGTTAATGGGCAAGGGTATCCAAACCAACTAAAAAAGACTGGGCTTTAAAACATAAGGAAATTGTAATTCATAATCTCTGTGTAGGATTACTGTTAATGCTGAAGTTGTCTTAAAGTTCATACCCAAGTACCCATATGAAACAAGCAGTGACCACTGGTGGTAGTCTTAGGATGCCCACAGGTTACCAAATAAATAAAATGAACATAATGCATCCTTTATCTATAATTGTTTCAGGGAAAGGACTACTACAAGAATCTGAGTTATTTGCTTTGTGTGTGAACGAGCATGGGCAGATGAAGTTCAAGACAGGTTGTGTTAACCAGAACTAAAGTATTAGATTTCAGATCCACTGGTTTGGACCATAATGTTTGTACCAGGTTGTGTTCTTTGTGACAAAGATCCCTCTTTTTGCTTCATGTTGTTTAATAGAATCTTTAAAAATAAAGTTCTCGTACTTTGAAACTGAATTGAAAATAAATCTATACCTTTTTACATATCCTAGAAAACTAATTAGACGGTACTGGAAGAGCTATTTTGGTAATGCCGTTTGGGTGGATAATACCGTACGGAGCATAGGGGACTCAGTCAGAAGGCAAAATGTTTGTTTACTGTAGATAATCTACACTTGAAGGACTGCTTTTTTTGCCACTTTTAGGTTGAATACAGCCTGTTCTTTCAGATGGGGCTAATTTTTGGCCTCAAAATATCCTCAAAGAACTAGATAAAGAGGCAGATTCCTTCACTTGTATAGCACTGCAGTAGCCAGGGCAGTCACATTTTCTGGCTAGGTAGCAGGACATCTGTGTCAGCTCAGGATCTCATATTTACTGTAGAAATATCCCAAGAATTTGTTGGCTCTTGCTATATGAACTATTTACTCTTGAGAAAAGATTAGAAGTCAGGCAACCACAATATATTAACTGTACCAAAAGTTAATAATTATTTCATGTAGTTGAGATTGGATTTCCCTCTTTCATTGGGGCAATTGACATTTTTTGATAACCTTTTTTAAGAAAAAAAATATGATTGAACTTAATTAATTTCACTGGGTGAGATGGACAGAATTGTGAGAGGGAGTAGTTTGTGACTTGCTTTGTGGAAGCGTCACCAGATGCCAGACACACAGCCTTCAGCCTGTTTTCATAGGGGCAAGACAAGTGTTACAAAGAGACAAACAGTGCCAATTGCTGTCCCCATACTGTAGGAATGGTGAGAGCTTGAATGCCTGTCATCATAACTGCTTTCAAAGAGCTCCTACCTTTGTCTTGGAGAGGGAACGGAGGTTATGGTTAGGCAGTGGTTTTCTTTTGCTAATAGTGCTGTGAGCCTCTACCATGCAGGGATGCTTTGGAAAAGAGATTATGGTTGGGTGGGCTATTTTGTTTTGCAAGTAAGGGCATGATTTCTCTAGATTTTCTCCTACTAAAATGATTGCTTAACAGATACAGTGGTGACTGCTGTTTGCTTTGTATTAAATACAACTTTTAGAAATGGTTTAAAAGCTGGGCAAACTATTCTTAAAAATCTTTGTCTTATCGGGCAAAATAAAGGCATGCTTTATATAAAATCTAATAAAGTTGACTGCAGGGGGTGGGTGGCAATAGATGTAGTGACGTAGGTGGAAGGAATATGAACCCAGTCATGATGCATGCAGCATGGTGTTGTCAGATCAGAGGCAAAAAAAACACTTGTTCTTGACGGAAGGAAACACAGTCACCGAGTGTGTATATCCGTCGTTTAAGTAAAATAAAAATAAAATGCAGAAAATTTGAACTCTGCTCTCAGTTCTCAGAGACTTACTGAAATAATTCAAGGAATGCTTTGTTCTGAAGCATGTAGAAAATAGATATCTGAGACAGGAAGGTGTCATGAACTTCTTATCAGATAGAACAAGTGACCAAAGAAAGACCAAATAGGAATCTTCTGCCAGGTCTCTCAACTTGTTACAAGAAGCAATGGCATAAATTATATTTCTGTAAGCAGGTGCTGAAATAATGGCCAAACGAAAACAGGGTGGAATTAAAGTGGAAGGGCAGTAACCTTCAGAGCAACAAACATCCAGCTACAGGTGGGGACTTCCTAGCAGATGATGAGAGATTGAAAGTTATAAGGTTAGTGCATGCTGAAGACATGGGGGTCCGGATGTGCATGATGTACAAAAACACATCCCAAAAGCATGACACATTCAGCAGTGAGAAATAAGGAAATCACTACAGTAATGACCAAAACCTCTCAAGGGATGTTGGCAGCTGGGACATCTTCTGGGTGCCCCATGTTCCTAACCCTGCCCCTTTCCCTTTGGGCTCTCTTTATAGTGCCCCAGCATTTGTTTCTGGGATGGGCTCTCCTGCCAAACCATCACCTTGGACTGGTTGTGGGTTTTCTCTTCAGGCATTACCAGGGTGCTCTGTGCTGAGCAAGACAAGGGCATCCACGCTTCTGTGAACTGTGTGTGCAATACCGGGAGCTGCAATCACTCGTCTCAGATATATCTAGCTAGTGTTGGCTCATGTTTCCTATTAATGCAAAATAATAAAAATATTATTATTATGAAAGTCAGGCTCAATGACAGCCTGAAATAATGAGGGAAAATTCTTGGCTGCCTAACAAAGTCCTCTTCTGAACAGCATAAAAGTATTTTTATTTTAGTTACTGTTTATTCTGAACACAAAATGTGCCCTAGAAGTAGAGAGAACGTATTGTTTTGCGGTGACTCAATATCACATTAGCTCAGGAATTTGTTTTTAATTTCCAGAAGGAAAATCTCAGTTTAAGATTTGAAAAAAAAATCCCAAACACAAACAAACCCAAACAAACCTAGAGAAACAACAACAGCAAAACCCACCCCAAAATACCAGGCTGTTGCTGGTTTGATTTGTGTGGTCTTTTTGTTGAGTACTCAGCACCTTCAATTTAATTGACAATAATCAGCAATCTTCCATCCTTTTCCTCAGCTAAACTTGCTCATTGTTATGAGCATAGAACTTTCAACCCTCTTCCCCGCACCCCCCCCAAACAGGACTGAAAGTCTACCCCAGAATCAGAGGTGTACAGTAAGAAGGCCCATTTCTGTGTGCACTGCAGTTCAATAGACTGTCTTAACAGTCTGAGAGACCCAGCTTGTTTCTACTTTACTTCAATCCCCTGTAATAGGGTTTATCAGAAACCACATCATTGCAATTACATCTGAAAGTAACTACCTGCCTTGGGATCATCAATGAAGGAGACCTTAGGGTGACGTTTATATTCCAGAAAAGGTGAAAGGCAACAGGCCAAAACACTGACCTGATCTGTATAAATGGAAAGGGTGCAAAACCCCATCATCACCCATGTTTCCCATGCTTTAAACTCAGCCATATCAGTGAGATACTTGTTCCCTGTCAGGAATGTAGAAAAGGGAGTGAAATGAAAAAATGTGGAGCAGCAAAAAGATGGAGGCAAACTTCCATTTGTATGGTAAATCCCTTCGAGTCAGCAGGATCTTCCACCTTCAAGCATGGAGTTATGAGCCCTAGGCTGCCTGTCTGTCCTGTTGTCCCCATGTGAGGTAAGAGCCCAATCCTGTATTCCAGCTACCCTGCTCTTCCTCTGTCTTCTCCATGGGCCCCAAGGTACATTTGTCTTCTCAAGGCCAAGTTTCATGGAGAGTGGAAAGCTGTGGAAGGTATTGAATGAGCTTAAAGCATACCTTTCAGATAATTAACACAATCAATAAAAATTAACATTGCTATTCAGTGGATTTCTGCATTATTCCTGCTTGCTCTTGGCTGCTGTAGTTTGGTGCAGAATTCAGAGCAGGTCTGAAGTAGAAGTTGGGGAATATTGATTTAAAATGAAGCCAAAGCAGAATACAGTCCTGATAAAATGTAATGGGCTGAATGAATTCATTTGATCCCTATCTTATTCCTGGAAGTTATGCATTGGTGACCCAGCTACCCAGACTTCCTTCTGATCTGGCTCCACGTGCCAGCTGTGACTGGAGGACTGCTCCCATGCTCTGGATCAGAAGTCTCAGAATATATTCTCAGTTTATTTTAGTCATTGTGTTTGGATTGGTCTATCTCATTTCTGCTTTTCTTCTTTTTCTTTATTTTTCTTTTTTCTTTTTTTTTTTTTAATGGAAAAATAGGGAAAAATTGCAGTTTACTGGAACTATTGTTTACCTACAGCAATGAAACCTTTATGTTCACATAAATCAAACCTTACAGCTCAGAGCAGCCCACCTTACACTGCAAGTACATATATGAAGCTTAAGGTCAAGAGTTTATTTTCCCGAGAATAAGAAGGAAAAGCATTCATACTCTCACTGTTAAAATTGAACCCTGTTCATGTTCATTAGTGTACTTGAGTAATTAATTGAGAATCCTACCATCACAAAGATAATTAATGCAAAGTTTGTCGGTGTGTTTACTTAAGTTGGATTTTGTGCGTAAAATCTCCAAACAAGACTTAGAAAAAAGGGAAAGTTCATCTCTGGAGTGGACTGGGGAGCACAGGGGGAAACATAATAACAAGGAAAATATAAAAATAAGAGACTGAAATTTTCTGCTCATAATTTGTTTTGAATTAAAGTGTAAAAGCTTGGGACTTGTACTCTCAAACAAATCTGCCATAGCACCTGATTAGCATCTTCTGAAGGAAAAAAACAATCCTTTTCTTAGATAATACAGTCAACACATTATAATTAATGCATTTAAATATGTGCCTTCCTTTAGGGCAGATACTGTGTTAGCAATTAGGGTTTTAGCAATTTTTGCAAAGGAAGCTGCATCTCATTAAGTAGTCTTTTAGACCCACGTTTTTCTTTCATAAAGAAACCAGTTATCTTGTTTATGGATTCTTGAGAGTGCAGAGCTGGAAGCATTAAGTATTTATGCAAGCGCTTGAAAGTACACCACTGGAAATTCAAGCTCTTTCTTTTTCTGCTCGTCTTATTTCCATTTTTTTTTAAATCATTTTTGTTACCTTTTGCTACCTACAGAATGTTACAGACTTCTGTGATAAAACAAGCCTACTTTTCCTTTATAGAAGGTATATGTTCAGCCAAATCTTGTTGGTTTTTCTGGGTTTTCACTCAAGCATGACTCCCGACTTTGACTTAGAATCTTTCCCTCTCAGGTTTAACAATAAGTAATTTTCAATAATTAAAATAAGAAATCACTTCATTGGTATAAAACCAAATTAACTTTTATAATATTAAGTGTGAGAAGGGGTGCCTCATATTACAGTGTTAAATTTATATTTATTGTCTCCTGGCAGTTCACAGAATAAAACCGAAGAGGATTAACTCTGTTCACTATTAATTTAATATGGTGTTTCAGTTGCCTTCAACAGGAGCAGAGTTGGAACAAACAGAGAATGTTTTTACCCATCTCTCACAGTGCCTAGTCTGTGAACTACGTCAGATACGGTGCTGAAAACCTAGAATTGCATCTGAAATGCCGCACGTAGAAAATGCAGGGGTGGTGAAAGCTAGTTATACAGAACAGAGACATCCCTGCAGATTTACACTGGAATCAGTTTTATACACTTGTAGTGTTTGGAGCAAGTCCATGAAACAATCAGGCACTGGAGTGAGAGCTGGTACTTGTACTCTTCTCAGCCCTGTGCTTGCCAGTCATCCTACCAGTTGCCCATTGATCCTCATCTGCTAGACAAACTTTTGAGAACATCTTGAGCAAACAGTGAAAACCCAGAGCTGTCACTGGTGGCCCGGGGGTAGGAAAAAGTGGGGCACCCCTTTGGCACAGGGTTAAGTCACAACTCTGCAGCTGCTCAAGATTTCCCCAAATGCTGCAACAAGTCCTGGATGAGGAGCTCATGTGTGGCACACCTGAGACTTGCATTGGACTGTCTTCCCCTGTGTAAAATGAGACTACTGGTATTTCTTGACTTAGTGCACTATGCCTTGGAGCTTACATATAATGCATTTTAATTAATGTAGGTACACACCTTGCTATCAATTTCGAGAGATCTGCATGAGCCAGGAGATGCACACTGGGGCACTCAGTGTTTCTCAGTAAGAAACTGGGTGTTCATTCACATTCACAGCACGATGCAACTTTGCAAGAAGACAACAACAACAACAAAAAAAAAAACCAAAAAAAATACTTTTAGGAGCCAGAGGCTCTAGTTCCTCTCACTTAGCTTTAGATATACATATAGCATTTATGTGAATCATGCTATGATCATTTTATAATCAATGGAAAGAAAGAGAAGCTCCAGGACTGTGATTTATTCCATCCTCATGTAAAAGTCAGAAACTGGTCAGATAAGACACACCCTTAAGGACCTATGTATTTCCATTGACTGTAAAGACAATGATTTTGCTGAGTTGTAGATAACTCCATTTTAAATGTCTAAAGTTAAAAGATGTGAACACCACCCCTATTGGCATCAATAGGCATTAGATCAGGTCTGCCATGTGCAGTAAGAATATGCATTTGAAACTGGTATTGTTTCTTTAGATTTGCCTTTTAGAAACACACACACACACATATATATTTAATACCATGATGAAATTTCATTGCTTAGCAGCCTTTCAGAAGGAGAGGGAGAGTGCTTAGGACAATATAAATGTGGCTGCTTCATTGATGAAACTGCAGAACAGACTTGGCTTAACCTAAAGGTCAGAGGGACAGAATGTAATTCACTGTTTTCTACTTCACAGTCTGAAGGTTAAAAGGTTTCCAGGAGAGAGAAATCAGACATAGTATCATTTCTGATATCCAATGACTTCCATGAATAAAATAGAGTCCAAATAAAGATTTTTGATAACCACCCAAATATCAAAAAATATTTTGCTCAGATTATTTATTGTCTGCTCTTCAGACCAAAGACCTGTAGCTTGGCTCTTGGACTACTTAAGACCAAACACAAATTAGAAATATTTAAACATCAGTAAATTTACTTTGGGCAGGAAAGCTAATGTTTGCAGGAACAGGTTTTAATTTGGAAAAAAAATACTATTCCCAAGGAAAAAATAAAGTATTTCTACTGATAACATTCTATCCTCTGTTTTCTGGGATGTAAATTCCATTTTATTTACTCAAAAACTGTACAGAACACAATGGTTTTCCAAGGTAGCCATCCTAGATCAGAACTTCCTTAGATAAATACATAAATGAGAGTTTATCTTAGTTACAGTATAGCAATTTTCATCCCGTATATAATAGCATTTTCTTGAATTCTTTGTCGGTAATTGCCTTTTCTCTTTTATAGCATGTAATAAATTACTTTTTATAGTCAGGTACTTTAATTTAAGTGAATTGAAGTTTTATCATTATATTGTGAATGTTCATTAGACTTTACTTTCCTACATGTAGGAGTCATTTCTGGTGTTCCATGAGAGAGGCTGAAAGATGGTGCCTATTGGTTCAGATGTTTCCCTGCATTTATCCTAGCTCAGGTACACCCAAATACTTTTAACCCTTTGCCTACAAGCAATGGTCCTTCACTCTTGTCTGGTGAGGCAGGCTTGGTTTCTTCTCTGTTGTCTGGGACACATGGCAAAGTGATGTACCAAAGTTCAGACATGATTTATTTTAAATACAGTGTTAATAAAATACTGGAGGTTGTTGTTGATGGACTAAATTCTCCTGCCAGTTTGGGATTCTACAGAAATTATAAATGTGATCTTGGAAGTGCAGCTGTGTGAGTATACATACATGAATTTAGGTACCTACAGTGTTCCTGAAAATACCTGTAAATGTTTTCCTAAAGACCAGGTTATTTGAGATGGTTGGATGGATGGATCTGTCTAATCTGTTACAGAGCCTCCTAAGAAGTGGTACTTGTTGGAAGTTGTATATCCAACTGGTACAGTTCCCATGCTCTTTTCCTTCATCCCACTCTGTCCCAAAGGAAGAGGGAGGGAGAGATGTTCTGCTGCTATGACTTCCCTGCTTCCTGGACAGAATGTGTTTCACAGCATCTATTACAGCTGTGGAGACAAGGACTTCTGGGCAGAGTGAAGAGGACAGTCAAAAGGGCTGCAGCTCCCCCCACCAGTCCTTTGGCAGTGCACAACTTCAATCATGTGCTGTGGTTGTATTTGCACAGGCTCCCTGTTCACACTGTGCTTGCGTATGCTCACCAGTGATGTCTGTCTTATAAAGTAGTTAGTATAATCCTAAATGTCAAGACTCCTAGGGAGTCTCTTAACCATCCAGTAGTCATCATGTAGCTCTTGTTGCTAGGACATGGCTTGGACCTTGGAGAAACTCACTAAGCTAATGATCTGCAGACTATTGGAAGGCTGTTTTTCTGTGATTGTACTTTGAATAGTCGATGGGAATGAAGAAGTAAGGACATTTGTTAGTGAACTTCATAGATTTTAGGAACACAAAATCTGTTGCTGAAACTCAGGAGCAGCTCAGTTTTAAACACAAAAGCTACTACCTCAGCATAGAAAAATGGGTAGCAGTTGAGTGGATATTGTAAACTGAGACAGAAGGGCTGATAATTGTCTGTTGTTGTGTCAGAAAAACAAGGTCCTAACCTGACATTTCTGTTCAATGCTGTCTTTATGAGGAATGAGAATATCTGTTTCCTCTAATGCTGTCCTGTTCCAGTCTTGCTCAAATGTTCCTTTACCTACACACAGAGAAATGTGAAACAACTGGGTGATCATAACACTCCCTTAGAAATCCTTAGAAAACTATGCCTTAGAAATCTATGAATCTTATAGAAATCTATATGCCTTAGAAATCTATGAATCTGCTTACCAATGCTGACAGACCAATAAGGCATATTTATTCAGCTCTCTCAGGAGTCTCTGCACTCTGCTGCCCTGAGAAGTGAATACTACCAAGGTACATATACTGTAGAAATCCCACTGTGTTGTAGCAACCTGTGCTATCACAGAAAGGCATACCGACACACGAAAACACTAACAAAACATCCACAGGAAATTCCCGTTGGGAGCACTATTGTATGAGAGGAGATAGTTAATGTTTGCAATGGAGAGAAAAACATCTTGATTGCTTTAGAGCTTCCTTTAATCAAATCCAACTTAAATCTTACCTATATAGTCACTGCATCCATCTGTTTTTTCCTCCTCTATGGTGGAAGTTTAAAAGTCAGATCTATTTGAAGGATTACATGCTAAGTTGGGCATGGACTCTATTTATGCATTTGAGGGAGTTTCATCATTCCTTTTTAAAAGTGCAGTAATCTGTCAAAAAAAAATAATAAAAAAGGATCTTTTGAAAATGTATGAAGGCAGTGGGCTGTTGCCAGGCTTTGAGATGAGGTGCGTGCTCTATGCCAGTTTCTCTTAGAAGATCCCTTCTGATCTGATCCCTTCTGAATTTATACTTCCATTCAAAGCTTTGTTGATCACCCAAATACAAAGCTGAGGACCTCTGTATTTGGACAAAATAATGATTGGTTCCTTCTCCTGCTCATGAACTCTCATGAAGTACCAATGATTTTCCCAGAATTATCTCCTATGAAGAGAAGCTGAGAGAGCTGGGGTTGTTCAGCATGGAGAAGAGAAGGCTCCGGGGAAACCTTACAGAGGCCTTCCAGTACCTAAAGAGGACCTACAAGAAAGCTGGGGAAGGACTCTTTGTCAGGGGATATAATGATAGGACAATGGTGAATGACTTTAAACTAAAATAGGGCAGATTTGAATTAGATATAAGGAAGAAATTCTTTACTCTGAGGGTGGTGAGGCACTGGCACAAGTTTTCCGGAGAAGCTGTGGATGCTCCATCCCTAGAAGTGTTCAAGGCCAGGCTGGATGGGGCTTTGGGCAACCTGGTCTGGTGGGAGGTGTCCCGGCCCATGGTGGGGGGCTGGAATTAGATGATTTTAAGATTCATTCCAATCCAAAGCATTCTATGATTCTAAGATACTTTTTAAAAAAATATTGTTTATTGGCCAAACGATTTAAAAAAGATTCTCTGTTTTGTGGAAATTTCATAAATCTTAGAAGCATGTTTCCTTCCTCTGTGCAACATCTGGAATTCAGCAGTTTCCCTTAAACATTTTTCCTTTAACCTGATTTGTGATCTAATTCATAGGTGGAAGCTCCTTTTCCCAATCAGAGCCCATATATGATGAACAGAAGGGGTGATTAAACAAATAATTACAGATTATTCTAGTAGAATGAAAACTGCTGGAGATATTCAGCAAAAGACAGCTTGCCTGCAGGTTATAGCATACCTTTATAAATCTCTCCTGCATGTCACTGTAAATGGAAATATTTTTCATACTAATTATAGAATTTAACTGCAGGTGCCCAAGTGTGACCCTCATGGTCATCCCATTAAACAATTGCTGCCTGCTTGGAGACCCCATTTCCTGCATTTGGTTGTGTCTTGCTGCCCCCGTCAGCAGGGTACATGGAGATGCTGCTGCAGTGGTGGTCACTGGGCTGGAGGAATGACTGGGTGGAAGGAGTGACTGGAGGGTGGCTCCCTGCAGGTGTCAAGGGGAAAAGTCCTCAAGCCAGACACAGACACAGCACAGAGAGCCTGAGCTGCCCCTCCCTGCGGATCCCAGTGTCTCAGAGCAGAATTGTATGTGGGATCCCATGCAGGGTGGATAGCATGATGCACCTGGTCCAGGCTGCTTTTGACTTGAGGACTAACCCTAATTATTTGTGTAGAAAATCCTTTTTCAGTGTGTGCGTGTGAAATGGCTGATAAACTACTGTGCTGTTTAGGTATTTGATAAATATTTTACTCTTTCCACTTAAAAATGCCTTCATTCTTCTTGAGGGAGAGAAAATTCATTGCCAGTCTTACTGCCTGAGTTTAGAACCTGTTTCCTTTTATCACTGTTGTAGTAAATAATGATACCGTAATATGGTTATATTAGTGTTTTTTCTGCTCTGATGTTTATTTAACTTGTTCCATGTAATGTGCCAGGACTCTGGCTACAGAAAATAGGGAGCTGCTGTGTATTCCCCATACCAAAACACACAGCTGCCACACACATGGATCTGAAAAGCCAAGTGACTATTTTATGTCACGTCCTTATTTATCTAAGCCTTTTACTTTATCATGAACTTTATTAAGTCCACATACCACTGTGACTTCCCTATTGATTCCATCATCACAGAACCCAGGGGGCACAGGTGAGAAGACAAGGGTTTTGGCAGCGTTGTTTGCTCAGGGAGATGTTGGAAATGCATTTAAAATAATGTTAAGTTGTTTCTTTATGACCAATTCAATGGACAAAACTGAGATTGATTCAGATAACGGTGAAAATGATACTTTTCCTTTTTTTTTTTGTTTTTTAGAAATAAAATACAAAATGTTTGCAAATACCTTGCAAACATTCAGCTGCCTGCAGAGCTTTGCTGCTGCCAGCTGAGAGTGGTGAGGGTGGTGCTCGCCAGGAGAGATATGGGTGTGCCTCACTTGCTTTTTTTCTATCGGCCAGCCCTTTGTCCCATTTTTTCCAGTCATGTAAATTAACACAGGCATGAACTGTTGCACCAAATAGTTTTAGTTAAGGTCGTGTTTGCTGGGATCATTGGATCATTAGCTACTGCTGTAAGGTAAAAAAAAAAAAAAAAAAAAAAAAAAAGCAGCCTCTTTGCAATTTATCTTGTGTCTCTTCAAAGAATGAAGGAAAACAATGACCCTCACGCTGACCCTTCCCTTAGCCTCCCTTAGTCTCATCAATCATGACTGGAGACCAAAACGTCACAACCAGCTCTTAATAGTGCAAAAGATCCATCACCTTCTTCTGGTCTCCTTCATTATTCACTGTGTAGTCTCTGGGGGTATTCTTGGGTGGGGCTGAAGCTGTCAGGGCAGGATTTACGTACCTGACTGCTTTATCACCACCAGGCTATTGCATGCTGTGGGCCAGACTGCAGAAGTATCTGTTTTGTATGGCTTGCTGCCATGTTAAAGGTAATCACATCTGGGACCATGCGGCCCCGTGAGCTCCAGAAGCCCTTACCTGTAGCTTGTCTGTGGTTATTTAACATCTCTGTACATGTGCCAATGAAATCTTCAGGGTGGGATGCTGGGCTCTTTATCAAGAGCACACAAGAGACTATGCTATTAGGGAAGTATATACAGCCATGACCAATGAGAGACACAATGAAATATGAAAGCACAGGAGAGAGAGCAAAAAGAGTAGACATGCGTTTCGGTTTACTGCCAGATTTGGGTGACTTATGGCTCTCCTGGTGTCTGTGAGCTTCTGGAAAAGGTCAGAAGGTTCCTTCTATTTAGAAACTTGGATCCAGCCTACAGTAAATTGCTTCACAGAATGACTGCTTTACAGACAGCAAGGAAAGTGTGGTATTTAAGTGAAGGTTTAAGGATGATGGTGAGGATGATTTTGTCACAAACAAAGCATTCCATGGTGCAGAAGAAGGCCAGCAACTTTTTTGTGTGTTTGCCTTCAGGGCATGGAGAGAGCAACGTAACTGGTCGAATACAAAGGGTGAACCAAAAAAAAAAAAAACAAAAAACAAAAAACATGCTTCTGAAAGGTAATGTATGTACAGAATGAGGGGAGAAATCCCCCTCAGATACCTAGGTAAATGTAGAAGTGGTTCATGAAGCAAATATAAAACTGTAGCTTTGGCACAAATTTTAAGTTGTGTCTTTTTTATTTACATTGGAATAGAAATATCAGAAATAATCGTTACCTTGAACGAATTCAGATAATAGTGAAAATGTATTAAGAATTTTGATTATTGTAGCAATAGATACAAATTCTTCACGCAAGATAATCTCTATTGTATGAGTCAATGTGCTGTGCTGAGAATAAATCTGGCTTGTGGGAAATTCTTGAATGGAGCACATATTTTAGGTGATGGACCTGATGCTTATGGACATGTTTTAGTGGGTGATAGTAGTTGTAGTTGATGATGGTTGGACCAGATGATCTTGAAGATCTCTTCCAACCTTAATGATTCTGATTCTATGTGAGACTGGCTGTATTTCTTACAACAGGCAAAGCACACAGTTAACTAAGAAGAGAATTTGAGTAAATTTTGATACTTGGGTTGGATAAGATCTTGCTTTCTGAAAATGCACCTGTATAAACTTTATACCATTATTAGTACTGTGGGGTCCTGTTTTTATATGTTGCCATAAGTAAATAAAATAGAATGGAATAAAATAAAAAGCAATGCTTTGGGAAGTTTTTCATCACTGTGTAACGTAAATTCATTGCGTGTTTTTGCCTGCCCTATTACCTGTATTCAGCTATTTTGAATACTCTTAAAAAAAAAAAATCCAGGAAATCTCTTTGTGAATTTTATGTGAACACTAGGTACAATTATTTCTTTTTTTGGCTGCCATTCAAATTCTAATTTTTATTTTTTATTTTTTTTATTTTTTGTAAATTAATGGGATTTAGGGAAGGAGGAAAAGGAACCGGCTGACTGCCCAATTGGCTCTCTGCTGACTTATGAAGGGACACTGAGATGGGCTAGGAAGACAGAATTTATTGTAGAATTAAAACGATAACAGGAAGAGTAATAGCAATAACAGTAATAGCATTGCCACCCAAAAGCCCCAGTTGAGGTCCTGCCCTCATTTTATTTGTTGTTATACTAAACAGCAGACCAGTTATATAATGTGAGCAAAAGGTGAGTAGCTGTGATGAAGAAGTGCAGTACATAATGCAATTATCTGCGAAGAATATGGCATAAAAGAGTCCTTAGTTTTTGTTGTAACTTTTTACAACTATATATTTTAACCACCAGCTTCTTCACATGTTACTTACCTAGCACTTAAATCTCCGCCTTAATGTAATCATGCATCTGGAGTCTTCTGGGGCACACAATCTTCTGATCAGAAACTATTGTCTTTCCTTTGAGAAAGAAAGCATAGACTGTAATTACAGAGCTTGAGCACATAATCAGAAGCATACTAAATTATTATCTGAACTTGTACAGAAGACTGTAATTTTAAACATCTACTCCCTGTGGAACTATTAGCTTTAACTAACAAAAACCAACCAACCAACCAACCAACCAACCAAAACAAAACAAAAAGCACATACACACACACACACAAAACAAAAAACGAAAAAACACAACATGAAGTTCTGGGGGAATTTTCATTATCTGCCTTATTTTAAGGGTACATTTCATGCATACACACTAAAAACACAATGGTAATAGCTTAAGTGAATGAAGAAACAACAAAAGAGGAGGAAATTACATTATACATTCTATATATAAAATCAAGTAAGGGAAAGGTCATAATTTAGCTCAGTTAAATTGAAGACATTTCTTCATAAAGTAATGCACTTCATAAAAGTAATTCATTTATGTAATGCAAAAATATGAAATAAGTAATAACATTCATTTAAAAAACATGATCCTAAGTATTTAATAAATAGAAACCCTTCATAAAATCATCAAAACTCTGATTTTTAAAACTATGGTTTGTTAATGGGATTTGTTAAAAATACAAAAGACACATAGAAGGAACTCTGCTATTAAAAAATATCCAAATAGTTAAGCATATATTTATCTTTCAGCACACAAGACAACCATTCATATTCAGCAACGCATTTTAGCATGTGTTTATTTTCACATATGTGAAATATCATATATATGTGTCATATGGGGACGTATTTTGATCTTAAATTTAAGAAATGTATTGAAAGTTAATCATGTACTTAATGTTTTGCGGAAGTGAGACCAGTTCACAAGAGAAGCTTTGTTTGCTGCAATATTAGCATACTTTTGTTGAATGCAAGGAGAAATAAAAGACATTGGAGAAAAACAACAACAACAACAAAAACAAAACAAAACAAAAAACATTTGGTGAGAGCTTTTGGAATGAAGAAAGCTTTTGAATGGGTGGAGTGGGATAGCCACAGGCTGTTTAGATGATATAAACTTGGACAAAGACATATAAATTCTGAAGACCTAGAGATTCAAGGTACTCTGAGATATATTTCAGAAGGATTTCCTTTGCGCAAAAGCCAAGAATGTTAACGCTTGCCTTTATTATTTGCTATCATAAATGAAACTTCCACATAAGCAATTAAGTAAAATGAAAACATTGCAGCTGAAAAATAAATGTCAGAGGACATAAAATACCTGAATATGCAGATGCATAATTGTTTTTCCAGTAAATCCAATTATCTTCTCAAATTTAATACATTTATGCAGACAGTTTGGATAGTTCTGTAGATTTAAAATGAAACAGAGTAAGCATGGAGTGTTCAGAATTTCTATTTCAGAGCCTCTTAAAAATTTCATTTAAACTTCATTTAAACAAATAAACTTTTCAAAAAATCACCTTACAGTGGCAATAGTTAAGTAAAGCTATATATTCTTTTTTGTAAACTGTTCAGGGACAGAGTTGGCTATAACCTAAAAATTTTATATTGCACATAACTATAACTTACATTTTGGATACAACTTTTAAAAGTTACCTTATTTTTAGAAATATTTCCTATCGTATTGTCTCAGTCTTTCCAAAAACCACTAAAATTTTCTGTATGACATGGGTGACTAAAAAAGATAATCAAACTTGTTACTTCCAGAATGCATTAAGTACTGGTACTTAACCAGCTAAATGTGGTTTAGGGAGAAAGAAAAATTGTGTTGATCAAAGTAATAAATAACATTCTAGCCTGACACATATATTCTGGCCTCTATAAATGTGCAAATAATATTTATGGTGTTTTACCTGATTTTTATCACTGGATTTAGGGAGGGCAAGGCAATCTAATTCTAGTTTCTTGGTAGAGATGTGATCACCTGTAGTGAAAACGTACAGCCTGTTCTCTAGTACACCTTGAGTGTTTTCCACCATTTTCATTTTAAACATCATTTTGAAGCCAACGTTAGGCTCTGAAGACTGACATGAAACCTTTTGTTGTCATCACTTTTGCTTACAGTGACAAGCGTGATGCTGGGGAGGAGTGGTCAATAGGGGTGATCTTCCCACCTGGCCACATGCTGCCCATGCTGGGCTGCCGAGCTCCCTGGGTGTTCCAGCAGCAACATCTGCTCCTGCCACAGACCTGGGGGAGAATTCCCAATTACAAGGCCACTAAGGAGCTTGAGGCAAGCAGAGGATGACAAAAAACTGAGAGACAGCGTATCTTGTTGCACTTATGTCTCCTATCCTGGGTAAGAGTGCCAGTGTGCCTCCTCTCTCCCCTTGCCTGCTGCAGCATCTTTGGCTCAGGAGGGTTTGAGCTCCTGCACAGCATATGCCTCAGCAAGCACTCATGTACTTCATGCATATTCAGCGAGGTGAAGAGTGACTTTCCTATTTTTTTCATATGAACTGTGAGGATATCCGAAAGGCTGTCAGAAGTTGGTATCTGATACCTTGCGAACTGGCTGCATAATCTTTTCCACAATGTCAGATCCCTATGAATTCTCACAGAAAGTGTTATGCTCCAAGCACATACATTTCTTTTTAAATGGACACGGCACTCCCTTCCTGTGTATGAAAAAGGCTTCCAAAAGACAATTAACAGATTCTTTCCTGTGCTGTCGTGTTCCTGAGAACATTCCCAGCTATTCCTCTGCTGGGACGTGGAGTCCTGCAGGAAGGTAAAGGCAGGAGTTTTCCATGCCCAGCATCACAAAACAGAGTTATTTTCTGTGAAGTGAAACACTTCAGCTCACCTTGTATAGGGAACTTTTGAGCACAGATAAGCTTGTTATTTAATTGCATTTACTCCATCTTTTTTTTTTTTTCATGTGTCTATCCACAGCTACAGATCCTCTTTTACTTTTCTGTGCTTGCTTGCAAATAGCTGTGTGAAAATGTTGTGAGCAGCCACCTGCTATTCAGACTGTTGCCTGTCAGCATAACATCTGTATAAATGTACAAATCTGATCAAAGAGTTGAGATCAAACAATATCACAAGTGGCCCAAGACATGCACTAGTGTTATGGAGAAGACAGGTACTGTAAGGATTAGATCGTGTTTAATCCTTGGTGTGGGACAGAGGCACAGGGGCTGTCCCCATGACCCCATGTTGACAGACATGGGTGGATGGAAGCACCCAGACTCCATTTGCTAAATAGCAGCATTGAAAGTCATCCTTTGTACTTACCTCAGCTAGACAAACTCAAGGTAAGCCAAGTGCTTGGTGTTTATCCTAGATGTTAGCCTTTCCTGAGGAAAATAGTGGGTGTTGGCAAGACTGAAACATCACCCCTTCTTTAGAAAATGCATCCTGTTCCTGTTGCCTTGGCAGCAAATGCCGGGTGTATGTCTGCATCCCAGCATATTTCATCATTTTTTGTGTCTAGCATGCAAATAGGTCAGGCAAAGGGAGGGCCACAGCTGAGGGTAGCCCTGAAATAGTTATTGGCTAGGACAGTGTGAATAAAGTGGAGGAAGATTAAAGCCTACAGAAGACATACTCTAAAATTGAGGTCTACTCTTCTGCAGAACACTTTCCATGGCAAACTCTAAAATCCTAAATGCTTTGGACAGTTAAAACTAAATTTAACAAAAAATTGTTTGCAGTGTTGGGATTAATTTTAAACTGTCACAGCTATGAACAAGATGACCTAACTGGTATTTGACGCAACTGGCTGTTGCAGTCTTTGGGATATAGTGGATAGTTATAGTCTATAATGTAATACTTAAGACTAAATTCTGGTATGCCTTCTTCTATTTTTACTCTCTTATGCTGAATAAACATGCAAAAATCAGTTTCTTGGTGAACAGCACTGCTGAACAAAAGCTTTTTTTTTTTTTTTCCATCAAATAGGAAAATAGGAGGAAAAATACTTCAGTTTCTGTTATGCTGCTTCTTTGTATCAGGGACAATATTAGTACAGACAATAGTGGCATCAAATGATACACAATTGCTTTTACTTAGTTGAGAATATGGTGCCATGTAATATAAAGATTTCTAAAGGGTAAAGGTTAAAAGCATCAAAGTAGAAGAAGTAATTGTAGCCGTTGACAGCATTAAAAAAAAAAAAAGTTTTATATACCAACTTACAGAAGGCATTCAACTTGACATAGCAGGACATGTAGGGGATACACAAACTTTATCTTTCTGCTAACACTGCTGAACTCGGAAAATAAAACTGTCAAAGTCACTTGCAATTAAGGCAGCAAAGAGCAACTTAATCAAATACAGAGCATCATACCAGCTTAACTGCTCAAGACAATTTAATGTTGGATGTGCACTGCTGGGGCCGCTTCCAGTTGTGGACGTGGCTAACAGGGCACCAGAGAGCCCCTGAACTTTCTGTGATGAACCACAGCTAATAAAAGGATGACTGTACTAATAGGATTAAGCAAGAATTAGGTTTTAGTTAGTCTTCAGAAAATAGTCTCGGTGTTTCAGTAGAAATGGAAGTGGGCCTCATATCTAAGAAGGAAAAAAACAACATCCCCACCTGCCCCACATCCGAACACTGTATGTTGTTTATGTTGCTAAAAACAGCAGTGGGAAGAAGTACATGATCACTAAAGTCTAGAAGCTACTACTTTCTTTCTTAATAGGCTACAATATACTTAAAATACAATCTATACATTTTGAAGAGATGACAGTGTGATTCCTAATAATTTAAAAGAACTGTTTAAATAAAGACACATCCATCTTAAAAATACAATCTAAGCTGTCTGGACACAGCAAATTGATATTACACCAAGCAGATGTGATGCAGGCAAAGCCAGGCAACAGGATTTATGTCACGTCTGATCACTGCCTGCTTTAACCAGCTGTAGGCAGCCTGTTGCCAGAGACCTCTGGTGAGCATTGGGTACTCCCGGCCTCCTGTCCACAGGATGGGCTGGTGGCAGAGATGCGCCTTCATGGGGACGGGAAATGATGTTTGCGTCTTCTCCAGGGCCACAACGAGATGTCCCATCTTCAGCTGCACCTGGTCTTGAATCCGTCCTCAGGGTGGTCCTATTAGATAATCCTTGAGGTCATTCTTGTTCCTGATGTGACAGCAATACATTAGTTTAGAACAAAGTGGATATTCTTGAAACGGACTAATGATAGCAACTGAAATGTCTTTCACTCCTGCAGAAAGAGTAAGGATGGAAGTAAGAGGGATTGCAGGGCACAGGTGCCCCAATCCAAGATTTAAGTACTGCCCAGTTTACTCGACAGCTCCCCTGTGAGGTGGAAATTGACTTCGAAAGCTGTGATTTTTGGCATCATTCTCACAGCGAAACAACTATATCAATTCAGCTCTGTGCAAACAATTTAGTCCTAAGCTGGGGACCCACTTGCCAAGATTTAGCCTGATGTGAATAAAAATGGCCACATTATAAAACACTCAGAAAGGCAGGTCTTAATGGGAGTGCTGAAAAGCCCTACGACCATTCACTGCAACTGCCCAGCTGGGTGCCACTCTGTTAATCAGTGAGAGAAAACAGGCCTTTGGAACAAAAACATCTTAATATATATATATAAAAAAAAAAAAAAGAGAGAAAAGTTAATTATAAGAACACATGATATAACATAAGTGCATTTGGAACACACAAAGTCATATTTATTTTTCTTTTCAGGGACTCAAAGAAAGGCACCTGAGAGATGGAATTGAACAGAGCTCTCTGGGGGTTAAAATAAACAGCACAACGATTATACTAAGACCTAGATTATACACTTGCATAGCTTATGACTTTCAAGGAAAGTAAGCTCCATTGTGTGTTATTGTGGAAATGTTCAGGTTCCGATGGAGGAGAGTAGTAAGATATCAGTCAGCTGCAGCTTTCAAAGTAGCACAGTTACAACTGAAATAAGGGTTGCTTTGTTTTAGTTTGGTAATTAAAATCAAGATTAATGCATTCCCCCCATGATCAGTGACGGCCACACGCTTAACATAAATGCAAATATAAACGTTCTATCATTTTCCCTTGGGCACAATTTCTACTAGAACACAAACTTTATGCAGGAAGATTTACTGTAAAACACTATCTAAAAATAAATTGTTGTAATTCTATTTGGAAAATATTTGTTTTCTAAAGTGTGAACTTCCACTGGATTAACATTGGTATAAATTGAATTACATATATATATACACATATGTATTCCCCCACAACAATTAATTGCTTTGGTAATCTTATATACAGTTTATGGATATCTTACATGGAGCTTTAGCACTGAATGTTAAAAATGCATAAAGGTTTCAGCTATAAGCCATCTTTTCTTAGGCTAATAAATTATTAAGACTGATTCATCTATGCAGATCATACTTTCTATTCTTGGCCTCCACCCAAATGTATATTTTTGAGGGCATGAGCAGAAATCTTTTTATCTGATTTTAATCTGGCTAAGGAGAAAATCAAATATATCATTGTCTGCCTCTCAGCAAAAAAAAACAAACTCTGTAAACCACTATATCATTTTATACAAAATCCCTGGTCACTTACTTTGCAACAGGAAACTTGTCATTAATGTCATCTAAGTACTGTGTTGTGCATTGTCTGGAAAAGGGAGATAAGAGTAGGTAAAAAAGAAACTGGTTTGCTGTCCATTTTGAGAAGGTTCGCAAGAAAACTTGTACTGGGAGGGTACTGTAAGTTAGTCATAGACCCCAGAGTCAAATCTGAACATGGGCAAAGTCATTCTGAGTGACTTTAACAGCCATTTAATAGAATGGGGGAAAAAATACTGGCAGTGTTTCAGTTGTTCATAGGTGTAATAACCAACAGCTTTTCCCTAAATAATTGCTAAAACAATAAGAGGTAATATTTCATTAGACTTGGTTTAGGTAAGCAGCAAGAGATGTCGTGGAAGAAATGACATTACAGAACATAAAAAAAAAAAAAAGATAGCTAAGACTACAAAATTGAAAATATTAACTTTAATAAAATAAAGCAGATCATTTTTGTGAGACTGGACTGAAGACCACATGGCTTGAATGCAGAGGAAACTCACAATGAAGTTTGTATCATAAAGAATTTGATGTGACACAGAAAGATTTTCAGAAAGAAATACTAGGTATAAATAGATAAATAACTACCATAATGATATTGAGCCTAGGCAAGCAGAGAGCCCCCAAGAAATATAAAAGTTTTTTGATGGGTGAAGAGATATATGTGTTGTAAGTGAAAAATCATTCAGTGCTGAGGTGAGAATTGCTAAGTCAAACTGACTCATAACTCACAAAGTACACTAAAAAAGTAACAAGATCTTCAACTGCATATTTATAAAGAAAATAGTGAAAGAAAAGGTGAAGTGGATACAGATTCAGAATAGCCAGGTATTACTCAAAACTCAAATAAATACTATAGATACCTTTCAGTAGAAGAAATGAGGCTGAATATGGAGGTAAAGACAGGACAGATAGCAAGGATACATGAGGAAGAAGTAAAATTGCAAGAATTTCCTGCAGTCAATGAGAGGCAGGCACTCTCCCAGAATTTTGGCAGAACTGGCACATGAACTTGCTAGTCCAACCATATATTTCTTCAGGAAAACTATCAAAATTAGATAGTCTTATAAAACTGGATGTCAGGAAAGGTATTACTTGTGTTTAGGAAGGTGGGTGGGAAAGAAAAGTCCTGGTAAACCTGGTTCTTTCTATGTGTATGGACAAGAACTTTTGTGGGAATGTTTACTTTTGCTGATGCCTTTTGGTTCTGCTGCGTACAGTCAGAGGTAAATCACCTTTGCTGTCTCCTGAGAGCAAGATAAATTAAGTGGCACAATTGTCACTTCTGTTCCCAACAAATAAGCACTATAGAAGATAAAATTTTAGTTGCACTTTAGAAAATGTTGAATACTTTAGCGGCAATCGATAATAGTTTACAAAAATGTAATGTGCAGGTGACTGAAGCAAAAGAGAGGATATCCATAGGGGAAGGGAACTTTCGGCAAACTTTCAAAAAGCTGGAAGAAAATCCTCAGAAGACTCAATAAATGTAAAAAGTTATTGGTCTGGAAAACAGGCCAAGAGTAAAAAAAATATATTTGCAATTTCCCAAAGGAGACTAGAGAGGGTTAATCCCTTTGAGTTTACTTGACCCTTCATTAGTATGTATTCCTCATGTAGGAATTGAATTTTACATGAATGATGAGATCATCCAAAGTAAAGCTAACAGTGGTAATAAAAGGTTCCCAAGAGGCCTAAAACGTCAAGATTCAGTGGACAAGGAAATGTATAAGACTTGGGAGCAAGGAAGAAAACTTCCTCTTTGCAGAAGTTATTCTGGGGCTGATCATTTCAAGGGGCCTCTTGCAGTGTGTGCTATCCCCAGCTGTCTCAAGGAGGAGACACCTGGGTAGGAGGGTTGTGGGATGACCTGGCATGTCTATAGGTGCCCCCTGGTGTGCTCCTGGCTGATGGACCCAGGAGTCTTTCTGTTGCTTCTTAGGACCTTAACAACATTTCTACAAGAAAATGGGCAATGATTACTTCTTTGTCTCTCATAGTTAGACTGTAAACTCTCAGAGGCAAGGATTTATTTATTTATTTTATTTTTCTGTGTGTGTAAAGAGCACCCGGAAAAAAACAAAAACAAAAACAAAAACAACCAACCAACCAACCAAAAAACAAACAAACAAAAAAAATGCAGTATTTTGATCTCAGCCTGAGCCTCTTCATGTTACTGTAAAACAAATAAATCCTAAATACACATTTGCCTTTAGACATCCAGGAAAAGAAGGCCTCTTTCTATGAGATCTCCTGCTGTTTATGTTATGATAATGCTGAAAATCAGAGAAGTAACCTTGTGTGCTCTCAAAGCAAGTTCACCAAAGGTCATTTACTTTGAGCATCAATGGCTATGACACTCTCTTTTTCTTAGAGGAACTCAGGAGGACAGAAGAAAACTGTACATGCCTGAAATCAGGGTGTTTAGATAAGGCCAAAGTCTCAGGCTTCTCTTGTTTAAAGACTGTAGACAAAAGCTGTCATTTCCTAAATGATATCCCAACTACACAGAGTTTTTAAGTCTTACTAACAGCTGCCTTTATACTACCTTAAATAGCACAGCTGTGCAGTTTCATTTTCTCACATATTTTCCTTTTCCTGTTCTATTTTTGAAATGCTTTCTTCCAAGCCATCATATGAATAGCTCTTCCCTTTCGTTGTCATGCTAAGAGTGACAGTAGAACACACCTGGTCAAGAACATCAAGGTGAGAATCTCAGAAGACATGAATATTTCTCTGCCTTCAGGGTTGTTGCAGTTTTGAGGGCCATGTCCTGCCACCCTCACTCTGCCAGAATAGCATAATTTTCTCCAAGTTGTAGCCAGTCTGGAAGAAAGCATAAAGGAATGAAGAATTTGACTGTATCAGATGAAAAGGGTTCTCTTAGTTCTTACTTCTCAAGTTGGGCTGAGTTTTAGAGCCATGAAGCCACCGAGATACTCTCAGTCAGAGCAGTGAAGTCACACCAAGATTGTTCAGGGCAAGGAATGGTTGAAGAGTACAGGAACATTACTATTTGTTGGTGCAGTTCTGCTCATTCCACTTAATCACACTTTTATATACAAAATTATATAAATGTTTATTGTTTCATCCTAACCATACTGTTGCCCTTATATCAAAATGTGAGATGGTAGGTTTACAGCACTGCTACCAAGCCCCAGTGTGAAATCCAGGCAAGAATTTAGGAAGTAGAACAGGATTAGTGGTGCTGAATGTGATTCTTTCTCTTTTCCCTCCATTTACCTGCTCACCTTTTGAATATGCTTTTGTTACAGATTGCTGTGCTGAATATATCTGTATGACCTGAGGAGAAATCACCTTTTAAGAGAGTATTGACCTGACCCCTATTCAAGGGGACATGAACACTGGAAAATTCATAGAAAAGTTCCATCCTTCGTTTGCCACTATAATTTTCTGGGCTGTAGCAGAGCTTCATGGAAAAGGTGTTGACACAATGTTTGAGTTCAAATGTTGAATGGTTCTCTTTCATAAGAATGAATAAATAAATAATGAAAGAAAGAAAGAAAGAAAGAAGAATTGGTGATGAAGATATCTTTATTAAATATCTTTATTAAATCCTGCCAAACACTTCTTCTAGTAATATTAGTTCTACTAGTAAGATTAGCCAATGGTTGTTATATTGCACTTTGAAACCATGATTTCTTTGATTTATGAAAGTATTTTCAGAGACTAGCACTTCCTTAAATGTTTAATATTTAACTTGAAGTAGGCACCTGTGTTTCATTCTTATATGCTGTGAAGATAATTCAAAATGTTATGTATAATTGTTATTCTTACTGTAATTATTTAACAGAATCTGAATACATTCATTTTTATTCTTCATATTCTGTGATCTTGGTCCTAAAAGAAACAGTTTAACTGAAGCCAGCACCACAATGTCTCTTGTGAGATTTTGCAGTTTTTTTTATGCAGGCAGGATGTACTAAAAAACCTGTAGCATGGCAGCAACTGAACATTTAGAAAATGAGGAAGAGATTTGGGGAAAAATGTATGAAAATCTACTTGGCAGAGTTAAAATGCAGTAGAAATCTGGTCCTGTTTAGGGAAAAGATCAGGGAAAAGAGAAACATTATACAGCTTAGTTCAATGTAAGCTTAAATGAAAGTAAAGTTCTGGGCCAATCTGACATAACCAAGCTCCCTTTCCCTGTGAAACTAGAGAAAGAGGATGATTTTAAAGAAATATTTCCCCCAGGAAAAAAAAATCCTTAAAATTTCTCACAAACTCTTTTATGTTGAAAGTGTCTCTGATTTTACCCACTTTCCCCACAGGCGATCCCCTCCCTCTCACCATTTCCACTGAGATGATTACAATGTGGATGATTACAATGTGGAGGGATAAGAGGATGGGAGAAAATCAATCCACTAAATACTTACAAAATCCCATGACTCTTAACAGGAAAAAGTCATAAATAGCAGAAATTCCACTGCATGTTTCTTGCAAAATCCCCTTTCACACCTTTTCACAGGGAGACCCATGGCCAACTGTGGTCTGACTTTTCACAGATGCCCAGGCTACAGGAAACTACAGAAACTGTCGGCAAACCTCAGAACTTGAAGCTGGAAGAAACCCCTGATCCTACGATGGGGACCTACCTGTAACAGCCACCCTGCAGCTAGGCTGGAGTTGAGCCCTAAATGGGGGCTCTCCTTTAACCCAAAGTGCTGTAAAACATCTTAGCCTTGTCCCTGGTGGGTCTTCTCCTCCTTTCCAACAGGAACTTCTTAAAGGACAGATATTGCAATGAAACACTGTAATTCCCCAAGGTGTCAGGTAACCAAGGTTTCACACAGGACATGTGTCAGGGCGTGAGATAGACCAGCATGGGAAGAGAGGTGCTTTACGCTCCTGCTTTTCAGCCACAGGTGGAGACCCAGGCTCTCCCTGCGGCCTTGCAAAATCTTAAGTCAGTTTTCTGCTATGAATCTTGTGTCACCTCCTTTCAGCAAAAGTAGCTAAACTCACCATGACTTTTTGCTGTGTGTGCTCTGGTGATGGGGTAAGATAGTTCTTGAAAAACATTCAGGCAAATTAGATGAGGCATTCATTTTCTGCATGTTTTCCTAGTGCTTTCTTGGTTCTGCAAGCATTAAAAATGGTGTATCTTGATACTTTATTTTCATTCTGATATGTTGCTCATCAGAATGTGACTGCCTCTTTTGGCAAGAAGCTATGCGTCATTTCTTGAGTATGGTTAACGTAGGAGGCACCTCAGGAAGCACAACCGGTACCATTATAGCCCTATACAGCCATAAATACTTATGTGCTTTCAAATGCCACACCGATTTCAATATCAGCCTGTTCAAAGCTGTCTTTTATTCTACAAGTGCTTACTGAAGAGCAAAGGTTAATTGCAGCTGCTCTAGTCAATTTTCAATGTACATCTGAGTAGTCTGAATAGCTGGTAGTTGCTGGATGACAGTCATCTTCTTGGGAAAAAATGGTGGGGGATATGTGAAAATATAGATGAATTGGGGCCCTTTTCCTCCCCTGTCACTGCTATCTGTTACTCCCAGGGTCCTTCCTAGATCCTTTGGACTACTGAGTTTAGAGACAGCTATTTTAGATGCCCTGGGATATCAGCTACCTTTATGTATATTCACAGATATATACTGACTCACTGGTAGCTGGCTACTGCTGAAGGTATCATAGAATATCCTAAGCTGGAAAGGACCCACAAAGATCATAAAGTCCAACTCCTAGCTCCACACAGGGCCACACAAAAACCAGACCCTATGTCTGAGAGCTTGTCCAAATGCTTCAAGCCAATCCCAAAGGAGCCAACATGCAGACACCCCCTCCTGAAACCCATCAGGCCCATTATCGTTCAGGCAGCACATCCCACAGCCAGCCTGGGGGCAGCCTAGCTGCACCAGCCACCACTGCTTAATTAGCAATTACACCTTTAAATTAGCCCAGCTGTGGGCCATTGGGCAGGGCCAGGTGGGCCCAGTAAATATTTAAGGGCAGGCTGGAGGTTGGGCAGCTTGAGGTAAGGTTCTGGAGGGGCTGGTTCTGGAGGGCCTCAGTGCTGCCTCCTGCAGCTGGGCCTCAGCCTCTTGTCCCGCCCTTCTGTGTTAGGGTCAGCAGCAGCAGGCTGTATTTATAGTGTTTCTCTCTGTCTAAGATTAATTCATACTTTTTATATTCTTTACCTTCTGGCTCTATTCAAAGTTTGCCACATTTCTCTTGCACTCAAATTATTTTTTTATTTTTATTACTTTTTTCTGTTACTCAAGCTGAAGCTAGAGATTGCAGCTAATCCTTTGATTAATAATACCACCATTAAATTAACCTTTGTTTTGCCAAAGCAATAAATTGTCCTTAAACTGACATCTGAACATCTCTGTAATGAGAAAAGGTTCTTGGTGTAATTTAATGCAAACATCAAAACCAGCAAAAGAGTATCTAGGAGATAAGCAATGGTGCCTGCTCATCTACCAGAGGAATTTAATAACTCAGAAATCTACGTATCTGGCATTGGTTCTATTTGAAATTAAATTATGTTCAAAAATTCAGCAAATAATTCAGCTTCAAGCTTCCAACAGCTGCTGTCATCTCTAAAGTGGGCAGGGGAGCGCTCACCAAGCACTCAGCTGTATGGGCTCCATTTCCCATAAGGCAGATAAGAGACATTGTCCTTGGCTGCATGCCTTGCACCAGCAAGCATGGTGCAGCTGGTGCACCAGCTGCATGCCAGCAACCAGGGTTGCTGACCCACCACAGTGGCACAGGAGTGTCCCGTGGATGTGCTCTCTACTTTGGCAGTTTGTGGTTCACCATGTCAGGTCAAACTAGCATTTCAGTTTACTCTGAGCTTCACAAGATATGTGAAAGTACACAGGCAGCAGTTTTAATTATTATTTTTGAAGTTGAAGGAGTAAAAAAAAAAAATGATGCAGGTTGTTAGAACAGGGTCCTGATTCTATCCATTTGGGCAAGTATTGATTTGTGGGGCTCCTCAGTGGTACAGTCGTGTTTGAGGGTATTTGGCTGCCCAAAATGAAGGACCAGTGTGTCAAAGAATAAACACATGAAGGATTACAAGGATATGTCTTGTGTTATTCAGCTACTTAATAAAATGACCAAAAAGTTTTCCCACACTCAGAAGACAAAACCCAACAAACCAAACCAAAACAAACAAAAAACACTCAAGAACTGATACTTCTGAAGAGTAGGAGTATATGAGCTTCACCAGTGTTTTAGTGAAAGTGGCAGTGGTTTCTTGTAAATGTCTTCTTATAGAGGCTGCTTGATTAAATAAATAATACAGTTATAAATGTTATAAGTTTACAGTTATAAACTTGTATTAAATACATTGCTAGAAGAAAAAAACCTCAAAATTTGTGATTATATTTATGACAGAATTTGTATTTTTGCACATTTCTGTCCAGGTCTTTTCCACAGTAGCTGTGTTATGGGTGGCACATGGTTGCAGCATATGGAAGACTCCTTTGGCTTCCCCTAGTCTGAGGAAATGATGCTACAAATGAGGGAGCTCTGAGTGCCTCCTGGGGTGGTAAGGGCTTTGTGTCACAGGTGAAATCCTAGTCTATCAAAAGACACTGAAGCTGGTATCTAAGAGCAAGAATGAAATGTGTGGATGGCAAGCTACTGTGGCAAAGCAACATAGTGCATGCATATGATCAAAATGCAACTGGAAATCTTTGGACAGTATGTTAAGCTTGAAAAGTATGCTTAGGGTTTTGATAGTAAGGCAAGGTATTTGTCACAAATCAATATGGAAAAAGTAGTGCTATGTTGCATTTACCTGGAGGTTATTTAGGAAGTTAGCCTATTAACCATGTGTGCAAGAGGTTGGCACTCTCTCTTGAAATCACATTTGATGCAAATAAAAGAATATGAAAAAGGCCTACGTATCCAAAATTCTCCTTAATCTAACATCATTTCCTCCTCCTGTGGGGGATACACTGCTGTCTTTGGTCCAGCTCCACACTTCTTTCTGAAGAGCAGCTCTTAATTCCCAATTCCTGTGAGGCCTGTATAACAGGTAGTGGCCATAAATGGCATTTGCAGTCTCACTGGAAAGCTTCTTGACTGTCACTCACTAAATGAAATTCACACACTCCTTCTGAGTTTCCTTCCCAGAAGAAATCTCTTCATAACGAACAAGTAGATGCTGTAGATGGTATAGGAGAAAAGATACCCAGAAATGCATTCAGAAAAATGTACATTTGCACTGTGAAAAAGAACAGTGTTCTAGCCCAAGCCCTGGCTTTACTGTGTTGTTTTCCATTTGCAGAACCACACAGGCATACAGGAGACTTGCCCAGGCACATTTTAGCCTAATAGCTGCTATTTGGGAAATGGAAGAAAAATATTTGACTGCCAGCAGTAATTAGAAAATTATAATCAGTAATCAAATAACTACCAGCCCACTCCCCCAAAAGTTAAGCAAGCATTAATAATTAGCTGTAATACAAGGGTGTAATTCATTACAATGACAAATTATTTGTTAATGTCTGTAGCACTCTGCCATAGCAATTAGTCATTCTTGTTGTTTGACTTATCTGGAATTCTTACAAGACAACCATGAAATTGTAAAACAATTATTGACAACATTGATAGCTGGCTTAAGCTTCTGCATTTCTGAGGGCAGGTTATAGAAAGATAACAAGGTATTATGTACTATGGTAATAGCTTACCACCCAAGAAATACATGTGTAGAACAAAAATATAAATATAGATATGTTTGTTTCCTTTTGGGAAGAATTATGAATTGTGGTCCTGCAGGAAACAACAAAGTTTTGTTCTTTGAAAGAAAAACAAACAGACTGTTTTGTCTGTATGGTATTCAGACATTGACTTAACAATGACTGACCCACCCCCTCACATGTTGAACTGATTAATTCTTTGCCAGGAGGGATCATGAGAAACCTGGATTTAAACTGCCTTTTAAAGCTTCATTTGTTCACAATGCCTGCTGCAGTTGGTTTGGGTCAGTCAGAAACCTGATATCCATACTCTAGTAAATAGTAGAGAACAAGCAAATAGCTGTATTCTTCATTACAACATGTTGTTCAAAATGATTTGATCCTCCTGCTCTTGTTCCCAATCTTGTGTGCATTTGTTACTTTTGGATATAGCATAGGTGGCAAGGACAAGGCGGCTTCACAGTATAGAGTGGGTGGGCAAAGAAAAACACCTGGAATCCAAAAAGTTTCTGGTGCTCACAGCAAGGACAAGGCTCACATGATGTAGGCACCTGCTATACAGCCTCTCCAAGGGATTCTCTCACAGGGTTAGAGGTAGATGTGTAGCTGTGGGACACTTTGCCTTGATCTCCTTCTGCTCTGGGATACTGCCAAGATGGGGTCTGACAACTCCCTGGGGCCTTTCCATGACATCCCACTTATGTGGGTTTAACTGAAGCATTTCTTAAGGATATTTAAACTACCTCGAAGCTATCTACCTGCACTAGCTTCTACAGTAGCCCCTGACACACCTGCCTCACACCCCTCTTCACTGGCCCCTAAGAACACAGACTTCTTGAAGAGAAGACTGCCCCATTCCTATTTACTATGGGGATATTTTTGTCTGTTGCTCGTGGTATAGGGATTCTCTCTTCTACTTGAGTTATGGAAATTCTTGACCAAAACAAGATAATGAATGCCTAATAGGAATATTTTGCAGAGTAAACAGTTACACTGAAGTTTTAAGACTTGCAAAGACATTCATAGTGCAGACACCTGAATGCTTCTTGAATATTGAGTATTATGAAACTACAGATTAGTGCAGTTGAAGTCTGCTTTTTATATGAATAAGAAAAAATTAAATTAGTTCTTATTAAAATTTCCATCCATCTTTAGTTACAGGAGTGGTGAATCAGAAACAGGCTAAGCTGAAAGCAAAACCTGCATTTCTTCATGTGAACGTAACATCTGAGCACCAGTGCCCATGACTATAACACCAGAGCTTTAATTTGGGCCTTTTTCATGTTTCACTTAAAGACGTAATGTTACTGCTGGATAATATGCTTTGGTTTTAGGTCAAAATTTTCTCACCACATTGGACTCTCAACCATTACCTAGAACTTTTACAAAAACACATAAAATATGTGCAAAGGTACAAAAATAGGATTGTGCTCCCCGGTGCCTTTTATCAGCTTGTTTTTCCTGACATATAGGATGTGATGTGCAGCCACCTTCTCTAAGGGGGGCTAAGGGCTCCCACGCTTGATATTACTTGCATAACTCTTCAGCAGAGTCCTAATGTTACTGAAGTCAGATCCCTGATTATGCCCATAAAGCCAAGATTTCACTTTCAGAATGTGTTATTTCAGAACACTTGCAAACAAAACTTTGTCAGATGAAATGCATACAAAATTTAACGCTTGTTGTGAAGGAAAACTGCATTGACAAATCTTTTTGCTTCATTATGATGATGAAAGCTCAGAGTCCTTAAGCACTGTTCGTGTTCTCTCTCTTAGAGTCACAAAAAGGCAAAGAGAATTTGCAGTTACCTATTTCAGACTTCAGACTTTTGTGAAGGCATAAGGACCTTCTAGAGGGACTGATTGTAGAAAATTACCTTGCATTGTATGAGCATGAGTTGATTAAATTTAAAATAAATAGAGTCATTTCAGGAGAGCAAAGTGTGAGAAATTAAAGGAAGTGGTTAGTAAAAGTCAACTGGACTGAAGTGCTCAGGGGTTTGAATGTGGAGGAGGCTTGAAGTCTCCCTTAATGAAAATTACAAAACCTAACAGGAATTTGCCAAACAAGCAGAGGGGAGAAAATTGTAAGGAAAGGTTCCCAAAGCTATTTAAGTCAACAACCATCTCTGAATGATGGTAGGAATAAGCCCATATCAAATGCAAAATTATTGCAGAGACACACCAGCAAAGAAGTTTTTTCATACAGATCAGAAAGCATGGGACAAAGTAAAAAGCACAAAATGTAAAGATGAATTAAGCCTTCTAAATTAAATGTTACAATGTATTCTAGAAAATTATTTAGGCTTTAAGTGAAGAACTTGAGAAATGAAATAGGGGTGGAATATATTGAATATGGGGTAGATGTTCAAGATAACTGAATGTAGCTCAAATACAAAAGTAACATTTTTTATTAGAAAAAAAAAAAAAGGTAAAATGGCTCCTGGGAATCAAGAGTGGCAGCAGAAGGCATAACAAGAGAGGTGGAAAACCAGCTGGGAAGAGGAATTGTTCCAGAATCCTGAAATAACAACTCTGAAATAGCAAATCATTGCATGTCATTTGTGGAGAATAGCAAATATGTCAAAGGGAAGGAGAAAAAGGCACCAAAGCTCACATAGGTATATTCTGGGCTTCCACAGAGTAGCCTGTGAAATGCAGATCAAAAGAGCATTATTTTATTTGGTCATCCTCGATGAATTGCTGAGTGTTGAGACCTTGATGACTGCTGGTGCTCCTCTAGGTATGGAGGGAACAGGGTAAATGTCTGTGCATTCGTGGGCATTCTCTGGGTGAGCGGTAGGAACCTCAGACTCTTCCCATCTCAGCCCCTTTCCCTGAGCCTACTATCAAGAAAAAAACATTCATGAGGCTGCTCTATATTTTTGTTTCCAACGGTAGCAGGGACCCTGGGCCTGGCCTGAAGTGGGGTGAGAGAGAGAGAAGAGTTGATGTGCTCTCCAGCCCTAAAGGAGCTTGAGGGATCTCTCTGGAGGGCATTGGTTTCTGCATATACACGAAGACCAAGGGCTGAGTGACTGGTGGTGGAGAAAAGGCTGAAAGGATGGAATATAGAGACTGAGCAGATGCCACAGGTAAGAACAAAGGATTAGGCATAGGACAGACCAATATCATAGCACTGGAGTTTCTCCTGCTGTCTCAAGCATCCCTTGTGGTTTCTTTGTGGAACAGCAACACCAGAACACAAGACAAGACAAGAATTGAACTTCACCCATAAAAGTCAGGTTGTAAGTCTCTCTCAACAGAAATAAAAAAAATTGAGTGCCAAATTTCCCACATTTTAATTTTGTTCATTTAAGGCACAGCTTGCCATGTCTTCTGAACATAAAATTATTGCACCACAAATGAATGGCTATCATTTCAGGCTAATGACTCACTAAGTAGCCTTCTATAAACAAAAGTTAAGGAGCCCTTGGAGAAAATTTTGGAAGAAATAATGAAAAAGAAGGTGCACGGAGCAGAGGACAGAATTCAACAGAGTGTTTCTAAAGGAAGATCACACCAGAGTAACCAAATACTTAAATATTGATAAGGGTACTGATTTTCTAGAAAAATGAAGAACTCTAATTGGATTGAATCCCACTAATTAGCAGTAAAGCATCAGATATATTGCAGTTGGGAAACCATTACCTCAACAGAGAAGATGGGGACTGGGGCAAATAGACTAAGCTGGCTGAAGAACCCAGTTGTGATGAAAGAGAAACAGCTGTATGGAGGATAGGTGCTTTTCCTCTATGTTGTTTCAGAACTGGTTGGATTTAGTATTTTCATTAATGGTCCTGATGCAAAGAGTAAACCTGTACTAGTGAAAATTGTTAACAACACATGATGGGAGACATTGACAAGGGGACTGAAGGGGACTGGGTGATGGTATTGCAAACCTCCCTCCTGCAGCAAGATATTAGAGCAAGAGAAAAAGTATGAAATGAAACAATACATGTATAAGATCATGGAGTACAAACCAAAACATTAAAAGGTAACACGATACATAAGTATTAGAGTTGGAGTTGAAATAACTTGCCAGGCACCTAGCCTGGTGATTCTATGTACCAATGAGGCAAAGCTCATCCTTTTGATCTTTTAAATCTGAAGTCTGCTCAGATTAGAGAGAAAGAAAGGTGATCAAACAGAAAGAGTAGAGAGAAGAGAGAGCGGGAAGGCAAGGACTTAGGCAAAGTCTTGGATTGGCCCTTAGCCACAGGTCAGAGCAGGGGCCAATTCTTGCAGTCTGTCCTCTATTCTTTTAAACAAGAGGAAGGCTCACACCTCTAGATAATTTTTAGAAATGCCTGAATGTCCTGAACTGATTCTCTGCAGCAAGGCCCCACAGCATGCTAGGGGAAGGCACATTGCCTCACTACCGACCAGCGCTCTTAAGAGGCAATGAAGCATCTCAGAAAAGTGCTAGGTAAAGAGCTGGGGTCTTCAGCTCCTTCAGGGCTGGGTATCCTACATGCCTCAACTCTTCGGAACTGTCACATTCCCAAGAAGCGATAGTATTACAGAACCAGACGCACTGATTATCTCATCTCTTTTGTGAATTTATCACCCGACATAGAAATTTCTCATATGGAAAATGTTGAAATGAATTGCTTCATCAGGTCCATTTTTTAATTTTACTTTCTTCCCAGTACAACCAAACTTTAATTTTCTAATGGCTTTGGCTGTGTTAAAACTTTATTTGTGGTGGCTAAATCTTTTACTGAAAAATGTCCTATGCAATTCCTCTGTTTGTGAAGGAGCGAGTGTCCTGGATCATAATGTTTTACTTGTTCTAGTTCAATTAAATTATGTTGTCTTCTTCTCAAAGCCTATCTGCCATGTTTCTTTTGCCCTTCTCAGCTGTAAGAATTACAGTTTGATTTTCTTCATCAAAAGAGGCCAGGATGTAACAAGAAAATGAGAGAAATGATTGGGGTAATATGTAACACATGTATGGGTCGAATATATACATCATTTTTTTCAAAAGGGCATCTTCCAAAGCGATACCTCAGTGATCTCTGCTCACAGCTCATCCCACCACTATGAAGGATTTTGCTTCTTGTAGACATCACATAATACATATGTCATGAGGAGGAATATGAAGAAGGAGATAAGACACATCTTTCTGGCTTGATTCAGGGAGCCTGTGCAAAGGGATCAGTGAGGGAAATTTGCCTGAAGCTTTACAGATACACTTGCAAAAAAGAGAGAAATATGCATTCAAGATTGGCAAAGCTAGAGCAGGAAAGACGGGTATTATGTGACAGGAGACATGATAGATGTAACTATTATGGTAATAGTGCTTTGGTCTGCTACAAGAAAATTTAAAGCTGTACATATTTTTATAACCCATTCGCTTTACTTCAACTTTTACAGATATGCCTTGATGCAGGGTAGGATGTTCTGCATAGCGATACTGAGAAATTCAGGAAAATTCAGTTTGCCTGCAGCTTTCAAAGGCTGCTTGTAGATAATTTCTTAATCAATTACCAGGAAGGATTTGACACATTCACTTGCATTAATTAAGCAGATGTAGAAATAGGCAGGACATTTTTCAACAACCCTTCAGGACTTTTTGAAGAATTTGATTGAATAGTGCCTGATTGTTTTCCTTAGGAAATAATAGGAACTGAAAGTTACATAGATTATCTCCATATTTAACTAGATGTCTATTTGAAAACTTTTACTTAAAACCTTCCTCCTCCTTCCTCCTCCTTCCTCCTTCTTCATGGCATCATCAGCTGTATAATGGTTAAAAAACCAACAATAATATCTGGGGAAAGTCTCTCATAAAAACAAAGATGTTTATTGTTATTATGAAATTATTAATGTATTCTTTACATAAATAAATTCTTTATATTCTTTTCTAATATTTTGCAAATCCGTTATCAAAATTATTTTCTTACATCCTGACGGAACCTCTGTATTTTCAAAAAATAGTTTCCTGATTTAAAAATAAAACTTTCCTATCTCCAATATTCTGAAAATAGATTTATTATATCGACCAGCGTTTTCCGAAACACACAAAGCAAATGGTCATGATCTGTCTACACAGTAGTACCAAAATCATGACAGAGTAGCATAGATCTGATGTCCACACTAGCTTGGGTTTTAATACAAATTATCAGGGCTAATTTACTGGGAAACACAAGACTTCTTGAAAATGACTCTGTTTGGATGGATACTCTAAGGTAACACTTCCAGGACAGCTCCAGGAAGTACAAGGCTTTCTACACAGTTTTCTTTCAGTTTTCCCCAAAGAAAGCCTCTGCCTCTAAAAAAACCAGCACACTCCCCACTTGTTTTTATCAGTAACACTTACTATTTAAAAAACTGTTTATCAAACTGTGCTGCAAAATCTCCTTCTTACATGTGCAAATAAAGCTGGAGCATTACACATTTCTCAAACATAATATCAGCTGTGGCCTGAGTAAGCTCACAACGAACCACGAGGAAAACAAACATAAGTCTCCTTGTTGAACTTTCTTGGCAGTTTAATTTGAGGACACTTTCCTGTTTTGATGGCTGGAGCAGAACTTCCTGCACGTATCTACTACAAATAATGCAAACTCTTTTTCTGTGCTGTCATAGATTTTTGATGGTGTCCTTTTTTTTCACTGTAGATGCTTTCAAAAAGAAAAAAAATGTCCTTGAATTTAGGAGGCACAGACTCTTATGGGGCAATATGTGCCGAGGAGCATATTTTTATTAGGTCCAGCCAGATGCTCAGATTAATGGTAGAAGCAAACTTTGACACTTTCCAGCTTGCCTACGTTTCTTAGTTAGACCCCTTGCTTATTTGTGTCATTTACTAATGTGGGACAGTATGCTGAGATCTGTTCAGCACTTGGCTCTTCCCGCTGTTTTCTGAGGACTTGCCACAGATTAATCACCACATTTCCAAGTCTGAAGACCTCAGAGTGTCTATTTGCAGTAATCCCTAACTATTGCTTTCCCTTTTGTGACAGACTGGGTTTGTAAACAATTTAAGTAAACTCGGTTGTCTTGGCCTTACCCTTACTAAAGATTTTTCCTGTATGGGGCTTGGTAAAACACAAGCAAAGATTTTAAAATTTGGCCGCTTTGCCCTCTGTGAAGATAAGCGCCGCTCTTCACACATTGCCAGGGGCTGGTGGAGCATTTTCTCCATGGATCCACTGCAGGACACACTGACTGACTGCTGCAGCCATGTTAGCATGTACGCTGCCTCCTGCAGCCTCACCCTCTTTTGTTACCACTGGACAGTTTATTGGATGGGGCCAAAGAGACAGATGCAAGAGGACAGTTTGGTTCACACTATTTCGGAGCTCATTTTGGCTTTTAACAGCTGGCCTGCATTTGGGGGACCTCACAGCTGCACAGATGTAAACAAAGCCCTTGGCGGTTTTTGGCTGGAGGAAGGGCAACCTCCCCCACAGCTGCAGACCGCAGGACAATGAGCACCCTGCGCTACGTAGGAAGCAGCAGCTTCGTTTTCTGTGCTCACCAGATGAAGTTTATCAGCTGGTCAGGAGAACACAAAAGTCAGGTCCAGCTTCCTCTTTGCTCCCTCCCTTCCTTGCCATGACCACACGGCTGCGCGGCAGGGGGATGAAGACCGGGGGGGCTTAAGGCCACCCTGCCTGGGGAGCCCCCCCCCCCCCCCCCCCCCCCCCCCCGTCAGCCCTGCATGCCCTGGGGCTGGGGCAGCAGCAGGTGGGAGGAGAAGGATGTGCTCCAGTGCCTGCACACACTGAGTGCTGCCTGCACGCAGTGCCTGGGCAGGGGAAAGCTTTTAAGGCTTCTTCTTCCCTGCGTGCTCGTGCAACGGCCAGGGACAAACAATCTAGCCATTATTGTGTTACCCAATACAGCACAAAAAAAAAGAAAAAAAAAAAAGCTAATCTTGTTTTGCGTCAAGGGAAAATAAAGTTGTTTTTGTTTTTTTAAAGCCCAAATGAAATCATGGTGTTTTATGGATATTTGTGTCATCCTGGGAGAATGATTCCATTTAGAGTAAAACAAAGGCTTCTTTTTGCTAATAACCTTTGAAATGAAATTTGTTTTCTCAGGAGATCTTCCCTTAAATAGAAGTCTTTCCCGCAACTCCAGGGAAGAAAAACTTTTATTGTTTTACCTAATTAGTCAACAGAAATATGTATTAAGGTAAATAAGGTAAATAAGGCTATGTTCTTCACGATGAACTATGACTAACATTAATTACCTGGGAGATACATGTTTTTAAGTTAATCAACAGTTTGTCTTTACAAACTTAACAGAAGATTGCTAATTAAAATTAGAGCAATTGCCCTAAATGCACTATAGTTATGTAGCATCAACTTGTTGAATTCAGTGTAATCTTAGATAAAGATGGTAAATAATTTATTTAAAATCTGTAGAGAAAATAATTCCTATATGCAGCAAGGTGGCCTAGATTAAATTAAAAATCAAAACGGAAATTTTGAAATTTACTTATTAAATAAGTTGTAGCGAGACAGATGTAAAGAACATAAGAGCTACATAGCTTTTAATCATCTCTCCTTATGCTGTTGTTCTCAGTGCAGATGTTTGCTGTGGGAACAACAGCTCCTTAAGGGACACAGCACTACAGATTACTTCCTGGAAAATTTGGCACAGGGTGGCTTAGAGGGAAACTTGCAGATTTGGGTTGTGTGCTGGCAAGTGGGAGAGAAAGACAAAACAAAGTGTGTAGTAAGTGAAACAAAAGCACAGACAACTTACACATCCCTTGCCAGCTTTTAGGGGAATAAAAGCACTTGAGATTTTGCAGTGTCTTACTGGAATAATTAGAACTACATAATATTTGGAATATTCAAGCCCAAGAAAAGCTTAGGAAGATTAAAGGGGAAAAGTTAAATCTCCTGTCAAAGAAAAAGCCTGGCCAGGCTTCGAGATAATGCACACGGGGAGCGATCCATGATCTGAGCTGGATGTGCTGCCTGGCTGCTAGCAAATACATGCAGACACAAGAACTATGGCACGAATGGGAGCTAAAAGATCTTCCCAGCGAAACACATTTCAGGGAAAATAAAGAAGTCCATTTATTTGTTTCTTCAAGCTTCCTCAAGGTCTGGCACTACTTGCCTCTCAGCTTCCACTTTTGTCAAACCAATCTTATCACCTGGGGCTGTGCAGTGTCAGATAAGGACAGTCTGCTGAAATTTATTGGAGAGGTTGTTTGTCGTTGCTCACCTGTCTTGTGCTGCTGCCAAGGGGTCAATAGCTGTTTAATAGAAGGAACTGTCATTCTGAAAAAGGATATGACAGATCTGATGCCAGGCCAGTTTCTGATACCTTTATTGTGTGCTGTGGGACCATTCGCAAACTAGACTCTGCTCATGTCTTTATGTACTGCTATGAGTAGCAGCAGAAACCAGACAGCTAGAAAATAGAGCTGTGGAGCAACAGTGTGAGAGACCCTGATGCCTTAAGCACTGAGTTCAAAGGCAGGGATCGGAGGACTGCTGGTGCCTACAGCTCAAGCACAAGCCCGTGTAAGGAAGATTACATTCAAGATTAGACAGGCTCTTTTGTTGTCTTTGATCCTGGTTTTGTAGATGACAGCAGGTTGCTAGAAGCTGCAAGGCTTAAGAAAATGTGGAGGATTTTTATAACAGGTGGAAAGTCACACCCGGTGAAGTGCCAAAATGGTGAGAGAGGTGACTACTAGCAGGTATTAGCTGGCTTTCATCGAATGGCATGGCGAGTCGAGCACCATGAGGGCTGCACATCAACTTTGCTTAGATTTCAGTGTCCCTACTAATTTACAGCTGGATGAAGCTGAGTACTACTGGATGGAGAAGAACCACTTTGAACACTAGATAGAGATGAGTGGAACTTCAGTGGAGTTTCAACATTTGCTCTGGTATTTTCTTGCATCCAGAGTGTGTATCTCAATTTATGGAAAATCTGACTCCTTACATCAACAGCTGTATGTTCATTGAACAGAAGCATGTGAGATGCTGTTGGCCAGCTAACCCTTGTATCAGTAGGCATAGACCAGATATTCACCAAGCAGACCCTGACCGAAGGCTGTAGTCTATGAAAGGGAGGGCAAGGCTTGATCCCCTGCTGACTATCCTGTTATCACTGTGGGGGCAAACAGAGGTGACTCCTCTTCCCCTCCTTTAACCTGGAAATGTGCTTTGGACCAAAGTGTCAGTTTTTCTGAGTCCATATTTTCTAGCCAAGCAACCTTTCACCAGAAGATTCCTAGCCATTTTCACTCATGGTGCCAAATCCTGTTTGCTAAGATTTAACTGAAACTAGAAAATGTTTATTTTAGTCTTAGCAGACTTAGTGAGACTTAACTCAAGAAACCGAGGTGATGGGAAATGCTCTGATGCCAGTTACCAGCTCTTGCCATGGTTTGCAGGGAAATGGGCTTCAGTGGCATTCCCATTTCTTCAGATGAGGGAAGCACAGCTATATTTGACATACTGACATTCATTTCTAGAGCACTAGACACCTTCACACTGACTGGTTTGTCCTGTTGCATGCCCAAACCCAAGAAGATCACTGGAAATAGGAATCATGCTTTTGTGTTTAACTAAAAGAGAGGGCAAACTCCTTTTCTTGGTGTTCTATGTTGGGCAGTAAGGCATGGACAAATTCCTTAGTGGCCCCAATTCATTTATCTCTGTGCTCTACTCTACTACTCAATGCAAACCCTTTCCCATGTGGCCATCCCACCTCCATGAGGGACAATCTCCTTCACTAAAAAGCCCTGTTTCCTTGAAAGCTTCAGCTGAAAGTTTCAGTCCTTCACTCTCTGCTAGCAATAAAAGCTACGAGACATCTTTTTGTCTTTTGCTCTCTGCTTGGGCCAATCTTTTCCCTGTGACACATGTTGACCATGTGCTGGGTGAACATTTTCCCTTCTAACATAAGTCACATTCCTGGTACAGCCGCATCAGCAGCATCTTACTGTATGAGAGCAAGAAAGGAAATGCTGAATACATTTGAAAAATCACTGACAGCCAGGCAGCTCAAGGACATGACATGTAAACTTTTCAGAACATGCTTTAAGGGGCAGACATTCACTTAACCCCATCTGGAGCACGTAGCAAACTGTTTGCCTTTGTTCGTTCCGTCGGTCAATTCCAGTGACGACGGCACCAGATACTGTTTTTATGGAGAATACCACGTGGTGAGCACCTGCATGAGTAATACTTGAGCCCTCAGCATTTTGTCTTGCATGCTTTTTGTAGTCCCAGTTTCAGTGCTGGGTTGCACTGTTTTTCCCTTTAAAAATGGAAAATTGGTATTTTCTAACACAGTCCGCATGGCAGGTAAAAAAGCAGATAGAATATAATAAAAAACTGAGTGCTGAAAGCAAATGGATTCTTGCAAAATGTCAAATGAAAATGACTCTGTTTCTGACAAATTCATTGCGTTGACCTCCAGTAATAGCAAAGGCATGGGAAAGAATGGGGAACAAAGCTGTGATGAGAATAGAAAATGTTTGTTATTTGCCATGAGAGAGGTTAAAATGTGCTAACCAGTTATCCAGTACACATAGAGGATATTGTGCCAGGTGCACAGATTGATGGGTTATAAGATGATTTGAAAACTGAAGGTCGTATAGATGGCATACTGCAAATTAGATATTTAAGCAGATGGCATGGGTATTCAGTAGTCCACCTGGCTTGAAGAGGGAATTTTCTAATGCTGTGCATAAATGCCAATGAATAAATAAAATTAAAAACAAAAAACAAAAAAACAGTTAGTGGGCTAAACTGTGCTAATTACTTACTTGAGATTTTCCACATTTCTAGTCTTGGTCATTTTTCACGTACAACAGTTTGCTTTTCTGTAATGTAACCACTAGCCTAGTCATAGCTGATACAACATATCAAAAGCATGGGGAGGGGGGAAGGAGGTAATTCTGAGCAAAATTTCATGTCCAATTAATATCGTAACTACCTTCAAAATTTTTCCTTTGGGAGGGAGAAATTAATTAGTTAGAAGGAAAGGAAATTCACACAGCCACGCTTGTACCTTGACATTAGTAACAGAGAGGGGGACATGGAAATTGAACAGGAAGAGGAAAATAAGCCCAGTGAGAAGGTCACAGTGGGAAAGAGACAAAGCAATGAGATAGGAAATATGCCTCTGTAATCGCAAGTTCTCCCAAAACAATAAAACACACTCCCTGCATGGGGACATGGTGCAGTTGACTTAGCATCAGGACAGCACCATGATGACTAATTGAGAAGTGGACATAAATGCAATTTTTGTTTTAAGGCAGAAGAATTAAATTTCTGGCATCTAGCCCCACCAATAGACCATGTATAGGAACCATTACTTGTTTATGTCACGTAGTACTCAGTAGCTGAAAGAAAGGTCTCTTCCTTCCACTATCCCTTCTTGAAAGAGAGGTGGCTCCTAGCAGAGTGGGAGAGAGGTTTCATTAGTATCTCCAAGCAGCAGCCCGTACCCTTTCTGGGATGTGATTCATTGGCATTAAAATTCATTGGCAAAGAGCCACACTTAGGAGCAATGCGTAGCTGGATGGGAATGGTTTATATATTCTCCTGGTATTTTTTTGTTGTTAGTTTGTTTTTGTTCTTCTTCCTTGCATCAAACTGGGGGACCAAGAGGAAGGGAATGCTGGAGAGATCCGCTGCAGTGTCAGAGGGCTATGCTGCCACCAAGCAACGCATTACTGGAGAAAAAACAGAGACTCTTTCTCTGTTCCTTGAATAGTCTGAGTCAATTCCTGATAGCGGAAAGGTCAGAATAATTAGGCGGAAGCTCTCCACTCCCCATTCAGTGGTGAGAGAAGGGAACTTTGAGTGTAGCTTTGTGTTGAGAGAGGATGCATTGCTATGTATGCTTGTTCAGTACAGTTCAAAATAAACCTCAGCTATAAAAGTACATGTCATGGCCTCAGGATATCTTCTCTTTGTTGAGATATGCAGCTATATTAGGAATGAAGGAATTACCTAAAAATTGAGGGGTCCTGCCACATAAAGGACATGGCAGTCTATGACGCTACACGACAGAGCTATTTTCCACAATGCCCCTTTGCTCAAGAGAGACATATTATTGCAACGTTGCTTTTTTTCTCCCCCAGTTGATGCACTATTCAAGAAATATTCACAGGTGTGTGAATAGCATGACAATGGCCATGGTTTGAGACAAACATTTACTTTCACCTGAAAAAAATGCTGTATTTTAAGGAAAAGAGTCAAATGCTCAATATTTAGCATTTTCATTAAGAAAGAGTTTTCATGGTAAAATGCATTGAGCATTCATGAACTTAATTAACTAATTGGCTGCCAGCTGGTATAATGAAGTGGTTTTTAGTCAGCAACTTGACTGAGGGTGCAGCAGTCCTACCTGCAGGTAGATGGATTCATGTGAATCTGGGATGTTCATTAGTAGCTATTAGAATAACATTTGTCCTCTGCATTCTGACCGTGGTAGAATAGTAGAAGCAAAATTGCTGATCCATTTTAACCCCAATACTATAAAGCATTGCAAAGAAGAGCACAAAAGGTTGGTGGTAGAGGGAAGCTAACAGCTAAGTCCAGTGCAAGGCCTCCAGGAGGAACCAACAATGGATGCCTTGGGGAGAGGAGAGAGAAGGCTAAGGCAACACGTCCCCAGAATGCCTCTCAGGAGCTCTCAACCAGGGACAGTGTCCTTGCATCGAATGTCCCTCACTGAATGCTCTGCCATAACACAACACTGTATGAGGGAATGGGAAAAATGCCCTGTTTGGCACCCAAAACAAATCTGCATCCCATGGTCATCTCCAAGGGCTGGAGGTTTCCTGTATCACTTTACCTGAATGGTAAAGACACAACCTGCCTGTCACCCCCAGAGGACACTCATGGGGCTGGGTGGGCCAGAAGGGTTTGAGGAAATGTGGCTGTGCGTGGCAGCCCTCCACACACATAGCTCCTGAGACATGGCCTTGCCTGAAGCTCTGCAGCTCAGCCCCGCATCCAGCAAGGGTCTCACCCATCAGGCACTGCTGAGCTCTTTCTCAGTAAAAAACTGCATTAAATGTATCTTTTGAGCTTTTTGCTTGTTTTTAAAAGCAATATCTGCCACCAAGTGGAAAATGTTATCATTTCACCAATATTTATAGATTATTACCAGTAATCTCAGCATTAATCTTGATCGTTACTCTGAAAGAGTTCAAAACAGACAGGTAGAAAAATGTGGTGCTGAAACACAATATCAGTTGTCTTGCTGGTTCCTTTCCAGCACAGATTAGAGACCTTGCTGAGGCACAGTTTGCTGTTTGCCTACACGCAAAGAAATGAGAGAGGGGTTTTTGTGTGGAGACAGCGTTTAGTTCTTAGCTGGGTCTTTTGAAACAGAAGGCAGCTCTGCTGAAAATACTGGAACTGCTGAAATTTACACTCAGATATGAATCTTCTGGAGCCTTGATTTCTATGTCTTTTGTAGAACCTGATCTGTTGCCTTGATTTAAGCCATTTTCTTCAAATCCTGTCTACAATGACCACTAAAGGGTATAGTCACAAAAGTCTTAGGAGGAGTGCCCTGATGTATCAGTGGTTGATGAGCTAATCAATAGCAATCTTTTTCCCTTTCCATCCATGATGCCTTCTAAAAGAGCTTTAGCAGAGACCAGTGCTCTGAGAAACCAAACAGAAGTGAATCTCCTGGCCTTTGAACACGGTGTCAGCTGTTTCTGGCTGCTCATTTAACCTCAGAAAATCAGCTCTTAGTTCTGTCTCAAAGATCTTGCATACATCCAAACAAAGCAGATGTGAGATAAAGGAAGGAAACATGACATAACAGCCAGGAAAGGAGGATACAGTAAAAGAGAAAGAAAACAAACTAAAAAATAAAAATAAACCCCACCGTGTTATTTGGGCCTGTATTTACAAATAAGACCAGAACTGTGTGCTGCTAGCTGGGACTCTGGGGTACTGCAGGAGATGGTACCAGTACTCCAGTCTGAACTGAAGGAGAGACCAGAGGTGGAGAAGATGGACATGTGGGAAGTCTGATGCTGGTGAAGACCTGAAACGTGAGAGCAGTCATACAGTGCATGAGACCTAAAACAAAGCCGAGGAGCTGTGTTCGTGCTGATTGTGCCAGTTGTGCCTATACTCATAATTAAACTAGCCTGACACATGGCTCAGAAATGAGGCTGGGGCCCCAAGCAGTCACTTAGTGCCTCTTCTAATGGGCTGGGCCAGGCTTCCTGGCAGGCTCTTTCCATGAGTGAGAAGTGATTTTATCAAAGCTACAGTGCTTAAACAAACACAAGATGTTTAAAGAGGTTTTATTTGCTAGTAGTGAAGCAAGAGAGAGAAAGATGCAGTGAGACATATTCCTTTGCCCGTGGCTGGACCAGCAGCTCTGCAAAATGACTTTGTTCCACCTGGGAAGCCAGGCAAAATGTGTAGGTACTTAATGACCTTTCAAAGGTGTCTAGCTAAGACACATTTTATTCAGCTATCGGAACTCTAAGGTAGAGTTCCCTGCCTGTAGAAAAATGCCAGAAAGTGCAGAAAAATTAGCTGGCTATTAGAGTATGTTTACAGGACTTGACTTTTACATAAAACATCACTTTTTGCATTTGCTTGTGGGCAATGTAGGTTGTGCTTCGACAGGCTCAAGACTGCATATTGAGTCTATCCCGGTAAGAGGGATATATAAGTGCTTTTTAAAATAAGCACTATTATTTGGATTTGTTTTCTAATTTGGCATTCTCTTTGGCATGAGAGATGGTAAAACACACTGTAGTTGGAGGCTGTGATGCTGCTGACTTTGGTTCATTTAGACATTGCCTGCTTGCTCTAAGGATCAAGCTGGGACTTGCTGAGTTGCCTATGTATGAAGTAACCTTTGATTGATACTGTAAGCTCATCCCAGAGCAGCAGCGGTGGCCTCTAGCAAGAACATTTGGGCTTTTGCATGATAAATCCTGGACCAAGTGCCAACTGCACAACAGAAGAAATAGAACAGAGACAATATGATAATGTTTGAATTACTTTACCTCTGGTATAGAAAAAGAAAAACAGTCATGACCAGTGATGTTCAGTTTCTTATCAACTGAAATTGGGATATAGGAAAAATAATAGTCACTGTAAGTAGTTATCAACTTTTATTCATTGTCTATACTGGTTGAAATAAATTCATTTATTCATAATTGAGAGTTGAATGTCCCTCTGAACTACTGAAACTGGATGTCTGCATGTGTTAGGTGAAAAAGCCTAAAGCTGTTAATGTCTCTACCTATGCAGCCACCGGAATTATTGGCACAGATGCCTTGTGGTGCTCTCTGTGGGCTATTTGACTGCTAATGAAAACTCAGTTTGCCTTGGGCAGGGTTTTCTAGATCTTGTTAAAATGCAAGCTGTCATTAGTTTTGCAGTTTTAACTCTTAATGCTTGCAGATGTAGGAGAGACTCAAAGGAAAGTTTTATATTTTTCTTGTCTTTCATGATACGTAAAACTTCCCATACTTTACAGCACAGAGAAAAAGAAGGGTTAGGTATGTCTCATAATAGTACATTGTGCTGTTACAATGTCTTCTTATTCATGATCTCAAGCAACCCTGTGTGAGTGTCCACAGACTGTCCAGCAGAGTCTTCCCTGGCATATAAATATGATCTATTTGCAAACTCAACTTCACTGCCTAAAGGAGAAACTGAACTCCTGGTCTTGGACCCAAAACTCACTTGCACTTTTCCTCCCTCAACTGAACATGTGGTCTCCCACCTTTTCCCCACCTTCCTCTCTGCTGCTTCTCCCCAGGCAGAGCCAGGCCAGCTTCAGTTTCTGTGCCAAGTTCTCCTTTATCACCTGCCATAAGTCAGCTGAAACTTTTGCTGCTTTTGCCTTGCTGCAGGGAGCTCCAGGGCCCTCAAATATTTGGCTCCTATTCTCCCCACCTGTGTGAAACATGGTGTTTTGCAAGTATCTTCCCAGTGCATACGTCCCCACAGCAGCAATGCTCTCAGCCGCCTGCTCCTTGCAGGAGGAACACGTGTTGGTGCCTGCCTTGGCTAAAGGGAAGCATCTGGCAGCCTGTACAGAGCTACTTTGCAGCCTGGCATGAAACTGCCCCCAGACACTGGATTTCCTCACTATGTCCCTTGGTTTTCTTGGCACGTCCCAGGCTCCTGGTCCCCCGGGCTGCCTGCACATACTGCTTTAATTGCTTTGCTGCCCTCCTGCTCTGAGAGTGCTCGTAGTGAGACAGTTTCACTCCAGTTCATCCTTTTCTGGGAATGCCAGCCAAACTTAAATCACAGTTACTTAGTAAGTTTTAAGATCAAACATGAAGGATAAGTGAGACCGGAACCAAATAAAATGCACTTTGACTTAAATTCAGCCAACATGTAACTTTTGGAGTTGTGTTGTTTTTTTTGGTCGAAGCATGTCCCAGCTACCAGATGTTGGCCCTGGGCTTTGCTTTCTTCAGCAGCACCCTCAGTAACAGGTCAAATCCTCAGACTTCGCTGGACTTTTCAATGACACCCTTTTTGTGGACAATTCCAGCTAAGGTTTATGTACATATCCTGAGGACTGATGTCTCTTTCTGGAATAGGACATTAACTGGCTGCTTAATAGTGGTGGTTTCCTCCCAGCTAGAAGATGCAGTGAGAGTTCTTCCTGGATGACTTTTTGGGGAATAATAGATTACTTCTCTAGCTCTTATATTGCCTACCAGGTGACTGGTGTGGGCTGTTGCATCCGTACCCCATAATGAAGTTACTAATACCACATATCAAACTTTACATAAGTAGAAAGCTTTATACAGTTGGAAGTCCAGGGTTTCTGTTATGTTGTTAGCTCTATTTAGAGAGCACACATGACATGTTACTAAAGTAAATGACACACTCCGGTTACAAGTTGCTTTGCTGGCACATTTTTGCAGAAATAAGATTTTATTGAACTTCAGGGTCACATCACACCACTCTCCATCATATGGCTCCTTTCTTAGGATCCCCTATTTCCAAACTTCAGGATATGGTTACTCCACACTTTTGGGGACTTTGCTGTCATCTCCCACAGCCCTCCTACTTCCCATTCTTTCTATGATTACTTCACACTCTCTGTTACCTTTCCAACAGCTGCCTCTTGGCTTTCAGCTATCCTATCTCTGTCCTCAGCTGGTTCTCCAAAGCACTGCTCTCCTATCAGTCAAATCCCTTACAAATAGTGAACAGCTGTGGTACTTCCCCTATATAAATAGCCAAATAAATTTGGCTGAGCAATCGCATTACTTTAGTGATAATTCATAATCCATGGCTTTGCTCCCTTGAACCTTATAATTATGACATATTTGATCCAAAATTGCCAAGGAAGAGATTGTGACTGATCTGTGTTTAAAGCTGCCTAACACAATGTGGAAAGCTATATGATAAACATAAAAACATCCATTAAACTAGATTTTGGGGAAAGAATATGGAAGCCATTTAAAATATTTAAAAGCTACATTGTTCTTATTGCAAATCTAAGCAAATCAAGGCCAGAACATGCAGGTTTCACATTAAGCTTAAAAAGATATCAAAATGTCCTGCAGCACAGACGGACACTCTTCGAGCACCTGTACAACCTTAACTTAGCCTGATGCTAAGCCCCCGGTGGGCTGTCATTAAGACTAGCATGCAGTGATGTCTGTAGGTCCAAATAAAATTTTTTATTTTTTTTTTATTTTTTTTAGAAGCACATTAGAATTTTTGTTTGTCTTATCACTTTTATGGTATTTTTTAATAATACTAATGAAATTTCCCAATTTTCTTGCTAGGGAGGTACCTTTATTTTTCCCTCATCAAAGGAAGAAGCAGTTTTGTTAGAAGATTTGTCTAAAGTCACATAAATCGGTAATGGGCACTAAAATCTGTGCCTCCTTAATCCCATACATGTCTAGCATACAGACCATATTCCCTGGTAGAGTGCAGTTCAATACAAGGCACTACAGAATCCTTGCACCTTTGTCTGCTGGTTTATGGCACAGCAGTGCTGAAGAGCCAATGCCAGGGAAATGGACACAAGCTGAAGAAGTAGAAGGAGAAGGAGGAAGATGTGGAACTAGCCATGCAGATGTAGATGTAGCCATTCCAACTTAGATATCTAAACTCACAAATTTTATTTGGTGGATCTAGATGAGTTCAGACAATTTGGATAAAAGCCTATGTTAGTTTCTGAGATGTCTAGGATTTTTATTTATTTATTTATTTATTTATTTATAATGATAATAGACTTAATTCTATACTGTCCTTCCCTTCTTCATGGTGTTGAGTGAAAATGAAGGCTTCCCTCTGTCTCAGAATAGATGACATTAAAAAGGAGGTTTGCTTGAACCTAAAACCAACATTAAAATGAGGAAAGCTTGAGTGAGTAAAAATACAGAGGTTGCAAGTTAGATTAATCTGTTTCAGAAAATCCTTTATTTCAACATAAACATGAATTTGCAGGAAACTGATTCCGATGATTTGATTTCAACTCGTCAGTCATCCACACATTTATTTGAAGTATTGCAAACAAATAATTCATTACTTGTAACAGAATATTTTGGCACTTAAGAAGACCTTTGAAAATTACCTTTTTATGACATATTTCTTATGAATTATTCACTGCATCTGGGTAGACATTGTTTACAACACATTCCCTGCCAAATTTTGTTTTTCTCTAAATGTTTAAAAACTTCAGGGAACTCTATATTGTATATAACAGTGTGCTGTGAGTAACATTTAAAATAATGTATTTTTCTTATTACATTTTATACAGAACTGCAGGTAAGTTTATTTAACATAAATTTGCAAAAGTTTTTAGAGGTTATTTAGTACTTCCAATATTTGCATGAGTAACCTAGAAATTCCATGTTATATAGTATGCAGAACTAAAAGAAAGAAGATAGGAAAGCATTACCATGCCAACTGCATACAATTAGTGACGTTGTCCAACTATCCATGTTAGTTCCATGATCTTACTTAATTTGTGGTATCTGTATATAGGCATTGTCTCAAAGGAACTTTCATTCTCTTCTCCTTCATGTCAATGTCCTTAAAAATAATAAATGCTTCAGTAGTACTTGTTTAATTATGTCTTAATTAGTTTTACCTTTACATTGAGAAGCCAAACCCAAGTGATGTAGAAATATCCATAAAGCATCAGAGAAGGTGCTACAATCATCTTTCTGTGACTCACTGGTCTATAAGGTGTTTGCCAGAGCTGGAGGTTTAAACAAGGTCTTTTATGACAATAGAGAGTGTGAAAACTTCAGAAAACCCATCCAAGTTTGTATTTGGGGCGGGGGGAGCTTTGCAGTTGTTTCTGTTTTTGAAACCCAACAGAGTAGATTCTAGCACTGCTGGGAAAAACATATCTAAGTAGCTGGGTGATTTATTTATCATTGTTACAGGTTGGCAGCTGGGTGACCTGGAGGCCATCTCAGGCTGGCTGAAGCTAAAAAAAAGTAGTGGCTTCCAGTTAATAATACTGTGATAAAGAATTTTCTCTACCCTTCTACAAAATATTTCTTGCTTTCATCTTCAAGAAAGGAAGCCAAGAAATTTGATTCTGTTATGGTTTAAAATGTGGCAGTGCATGATGATCAAAATGCAACTATAAATGTAGATAGAAGTTGCAATAAATTTTTTTGGCTGTAAAAGGCAGTGCTGTGCATGGTAACAACATAATAAGGTGTAATAAGATGATAGAGAAGAGTTGTGTTTGCTTTACTGTTAATTGATTTTAATCTTGCCGCCTGCTTTCTGACATCAGTTGATGACTGAGTGTTGTGTATTCTTCCAAATGTGAAATCTGTGCGTGACAGACATATATATATATATATTCATGTCACATATATATGTATTCTTGTCACAAATTCTGATAGCATCTTTATGTTCTTGCCAGTGTGAATTCACGCTAGGATTCAATAGAGGAATAATTCAATTGATATATCATTGTTCTTTAGAAAGAGGATTTGGATATGTTTTTATTGCACTGAGCTAGTATTACTTACAAAATATCTTCTGAACAAAAAGAATTTTAGGAAATGGAATTGAAGAAATATTCCATGTGTCACATGAACAGTATTTCTGTTTACACATCAGTTCAATGTTTTCCTTTTTTGCAACGATATGAGATTGGTGAATGATGCTCAGATCTTGATCATTTATCAAACTCAGAGATCCTTTTTCTAAAGATTTATTGCCAATTCAGTAGTTCTTCATTTATTCGGGCAGCTGATTATTCTTACCTAAGTTTTAAAATTTTAGGAGTGTTTCTATAGAACATTTCTGCAGTTTGTCAAGGTCTTTTTGAATTCTAACTCTGTTATCTAATTTGCTGTGTCATGCTAAAATGTAAAAAACTTATGTTGTGCACTATCCTCTTTGACCATGAACTTTGCTCTGACTGGTTTTCCTTCCTGTGTCTTGGTAGTTGCACCTTGAACGAGTTTCTCTAGCTCCCTTGTTATGGCATGTGAGACAATGTCAAGAGCCTTATGAGAATGAAACATTTGACATGTCTTTCTCCATCCAAAAAACCTGTTTTCTGTCAAAGAGGAAAATTAGATGGGTTTGATTTGATTTGCTCTTGACAAGTCCACCTAGCCTCTTACTTGCTTCTTTGGAGTCTTGATTTTTACAAATAGGTTTTCTGGTCTCCCAGTATCTTCTGGAAAATGATAATAACTGAACTCCCAACTTATTTCTACCCTTTTTGAAATATGCTGCATGTTTGACCTTTTCTAGTTTTCCAAACCCATCCTTCCTGAAAGTTCTCACATAGCAGTCACTAACTATGCTGTCCTTGATTCACTATATTTAAGTATCTAAGGTGAATTCCACTAGGCCTAGTAGCTGCAAACATAACTGAAGTGCTCTTTATTTTCTCTGTCCCTTAACTAGCCATTAGTCTTCTTATTCCTTACATGTGTTAGCTTTTGATTCCATTGAAGACTGAAGCACAGGAAGATGCAAAGCATTGTAGACTTTTAGCTTCCTCAGCTGTTTTATTAATATTAATATTAACATTAACATTAACATTAACATTAACATTAACATTAACATTAACATTAACATTAACATTAACATTAACATTAACATTAACATTAATATTAATATTATTACTATTTTTTAATTATTATTATTATTGCTAATGGACTTTTGGAATGTTCTTTTATCCCCTTTGTTTCATACCATGATCTCTCTGATTTTAGTCATTCTGAGTAGTCAGACTTCTGCTTTTGGTACTCCTCCTTTGTGCCTCTGAAGGTCTTAGTCTCTTAGTATACTTCCTACCCATCCTACAGACTGGAAAATGCCACAAGTTTTCTTTTGTTATCTCCTTAGAGGTGAATATTTCTGAGCTCCTCTTACCTGTTTCCTATGGGATCTTCTTTATAAGTTCTTTGTGTTCCTTTTTGCAGCCCACTGTCTCTTCTTTTTCTCACTTTCTCTTCTGATGTATCTTAAACTCCTATTTCCTCATCCTATTTTTACTTTCTGCAGTGACATTTTCAAATAGCTCTTCCCTACAGGCTAGACTCAAATTCAGACCTACTTCCCTTCTGGATGTTTTCACAATTTTCTGCATCAAAAAATTGTCAAACTTCATCTTGGGAAGTTTCTGGAGAGCCTTCTCTGCTCTATTCCCTTCCCAAGAGATGCATTCAAGTTTCCTATTACTGTGAAGCCCTGTACCTTGGGGGCCTTTTGCTAATTTCTCCCCAAAGCGTCTTCCACTTGATCTTCCTGGTTTGATGGCTGACATTTGCCAGGATAACACCTTTGCTCTTTTTCCTCATTATTATCAAGATGCTTTAATATAGGTCTGTATCTTTTTACATTCTGCCACTCAGAAACACCTCTTCCATCTCTTTCCCCGGCTGAATAAGCTCTTAAATATTCTAGCCATGTGAATATTCCCACCAGGTCTCTTTTCTAGTTGAGTCATAATTTTCATCTTGTTTAAGGACTTCCAGCTCTGCCAGATAGCTCCTCATGCTTTTTCCATTAGTACAGAGACAATTAAGATGTACAGAAATGTGGTCTGTTCTCTTGCTTTTTGTTCTTCCTACGATGTTGTTCTCCTCTGTACTGTTACTCTTGTCCCTTATCCAAGTCAGCACTGCTTACACTTACTTTTCTCATTTGTTCCCAGCTATCAAGCTTGTGTCCCAAGATGTTGTTTTTCTTTCTGTGAGACAGATCCCTTTTCTTCTCAGAAATTCTACTGAGACCCTTTTGACAATTCAGCTGTGCATTAAATTATTCCGAGAAACAAAAAAAAAAAAAAGAAAGAAAGTTATATTAACCTTTCTGTATAAAATGGAGGTTTTGGCATTGATACTGAAAGTATGTTTTTCTGTTGCATCACTTCCCACTGCTGCTTATAGTTCCTCTTGTATTGTTATTATTTCAGATATTTCCTGGGAATATTTTAATATCTTGGAATGAAGACCTGCTCTGATTGCATATCTGTGAGAGAGGGAGAGCTACTAATAACTGTTCTGTGGAGTACATATCATCACAACAGATCACTCATTCACCTGCCCACTGAGCTGTTTTCTGTAGGCTTGTTTTGCTATAACGTATAATGATTTGATTCCTTTTATCCCTTTTCTTCTCTTCACAGTACTTCAAACTCCCACCTTGTGCTTAGAGTTTTTTTTCTTGACAGCTTTGATATCTGCTAGGCTGACATCATTTCATACCAACCCAAGACAATTTAATGCTTTTTCTTTTTGGATTTAGGCTCATGTAGAGTCATGGGGAAGAGCGTCCTGCTTTTTGCAGTATGACATCAATTTTTTCCTGTATTTCTTTACCTTTTGTTATTGTTGTTGTTGTTCTCTTTCATGGTTCTGTTCTCTTATTCTATCATAAGTGACTCTTACCATACTTTGACATGACAAATATATTCTCAAATCTCTAGCTGTATTGTATGAAGTGCTGTTGGATCAGATGACTTGCTAACTTCTTTGAGACCACAGAGTTTTATTATTACAATAATATGCATTTATATGGCCCAAATATTTTGTGAAGTCTACAAAGTAAAAATAATGTATTATATTGTTTTGTGACTGCAATCTAAAAATTGTTATTGTTTTTTGTTTTCTTTTAGAAAAAGCCACTTTTTCTACTGCTGAGAATAGCTTCAGGAATAAATAAAATATTGGGAAGGATATTTAAAAGAGCATATAATAGTTTGCTGTAGGTCTAAAGGCCTAAAGCAAGTGCAGTTTTACTAGAAATGGGGAGAAAAGCTTGTTACTTCAACCTACCTAGTAAACTTCTATGCTGCAGAAATTTGTCTTTAGGAATTTCGTCTTTTTTTTTTTTTCCCCACTTAACCTAGGAGACTATGTGAATAATCATTTAAATCAAGCACTGACATCTGAATGTGCTTTACTTGGCTTGTTTTTAATCAACAAACTGTCAGCTTGTGATACTGCTGTAAGTACACCGTTCAAGTGCCAAGAAATTGCAGGACATTTTAAGTCTTAGGTCTGGGTTAGTTAGTGAGTTAGTACAAGTGCATCTAAGATGTATGCCTCATGCCTGAACAGATACAAAGCATGCTTATTTTGGCTGATGGAAGTACATCCTGGAATGTGTTATTCCACTTAGAACAGCTTGTTGAGAAAAGATAGGAAAAAAAAAAAAAAAAAAGACAAATTTCTAAGCCTCAGTTTTTCTAGTTTAGGAGTTACTTATCCACCAAGAATTTCAAAGTGGAATTATACATGAAGTATGATGAGAAAATAGACTAACTACAAAAACAAAAGCCAGGAAAAAAAGGAAACAGGATGAGGGATTTACTGCATTGTTACTACTCCAGTGTTACTACTGCATTCATCTGAGTTTGCTCTTGATGGCAGTGAACTCAGTGGAATTACTTTACTTTTCATCTGGCATCAGCAACTCAGTTTAGCCATTCTGCTGCAGCTCTGCAAGGCAAGGTACTGTGATGTGCTTCAGAAAGGCAGAAGCCAGTATGCATTATTGAGTCTGGGTTGTTGACAGTGGCAGAAGGTAGAAACAGTTCCCATACATGAAGAAGATGTGAATATGAAACCCTCTCATATCCATAGTTTACCTTTCTTGTGACTTTTTAATTCTTTTTCTCTCCTTTTCTACCTCTTTCTGCCCTAGTACAGGGAATCTTCAGGGCTTAGGAGAGTAACCCTCAGCATTGCTTCTCCAGTCTTTCTAATAAGAAAAAGCAAAGCTCAGTGGAATTAGTGGCTGGTGTCACCCCCATCATTGCTGATCACCATGGAAGCAGCAGAATTTTTAAAAAGTCTGCTAGCATCACTTGCATTAGCAAGGCTCTGGAGAAAACTTCATCTCTGAGCTGATTGCAAGCAAGGTGACTGGTCTTCAAGGAAAAACTGGCTTAATTTCATGCTAGGTCTCAGATGCTATATCAGCTGGGAAATGAAGAGTGTGAGTAGCAACAATTGGAGAGTCAGACTGATACCTTTACCTTCAGTAGCTCTTGCACCTGTTGAAGAAACTGTCATCTGAGAAATAGGGGACAAATAAAAATGCTGCTTTGTAGTGCTCTTCATTTAGGTTTTAAGAAAAAAGGCTGAACTCATTAAGAAATTCATTCTCATGGAAAGTTTTAAGTATGTGAATGTGATGCTGTATTGATAGACACACATATGCAAACACAATGTATTAGATGCAGAAGCTGAAAAGGTGATAAAGACACATTTCCTATTTAGAGAAGAAAAATCTCTTAAAATTCATTTTCTTATAATCACAGTGCATGACTGAAGAGGTGCATTTTTGTCATCATGTCCCTGACGTTAAAGACCCAGGATGCTGGGTTAAGTATGGCAATTCTTGTGTCCCCAAGAGATTGCTCTGCTGGGGATACTACTGTTTGACTGCATTCAGAGAAGGGTTTGAGCTGAGCTGATAAAGAAGGAAAACTGGCATAAGGCATACAGTAACTCATTCTGCTGAGGATTTGGCATGGCATTCAAGGGAAACCAATTATGATTTATGTCAATACAGCACAGATAATTTCCTATTGATTGACTGCCAGATCCTTGATAAAATAATGAGTTAGGCCTGATGCCAGTCATTCGTGGGCACTGTCAGTCCAGTGTTTCTATTTCACATGCCCTTGACAAGGCTTCTCTTGAAAATTTTTAAGTAATACGAGTTTACAAATTCTCTTCAAATATGCATACTCAAGCAAGCAAAAGCAATGATTCCCTGAAGTGTTTTTTTTTTTTTTTTTTTTTTTTTTTTTTTTTTTAAATACATGCTCCTATCTAGGCATTTAGCTACAGGTCTGGCAAAAGTGAGTTTTGCATTCGTTACTTAAAAAAAATAAACAAGAAATTTCTCTGTTTGCTAAGGATTCCTCTTAGGAGATTAGTTCATCCTCTGATTCAAAGTAGTTTTCAGAGAAAAATAGCTTGCATGTTAAATCTTGTTGTTATCTGGAAGTGCATGGTGCATCTTGAGGACAAACTGATGTGAGGACAATCACCAATGCTTTCATGTGAGAGTCACATATAAACTTTGTCCTGACAAGCCCTTACCAGTGCTGGCCTTTGTGTGTGGGTTACTGAAGAGAGACAGAAGTGAATGTTACTACCCCAATGACAAAGAGATGGGGGCTGGCTGTTGGCTGGCCTGCTCCTATGGTGGGATGGGAAAGGAGTTGGAGGCAGAGCTGGTCAATCTCCCTTTCCAGAGCTGTGAAGGATAAAGACAGCAACTTCTGGAGGGGACTTGTCTCCCCAGGAGAGGTCACTGTCCTGAGCACCTAGCTTCTCCCTAGAAAGCAGCTGCAGTTGTTCTAGCTTTCTGCTATGAAGCCATAGGCATCTGATGTAAGCAGTACCGCCATTTCCTACTCCTGGCAGTCTTCTGTCTTAGGGTACTTGCCTATGCCCCGTTACATCCACATACATTTCCATAAATGCTGCATATCTAACTATATAGAGAGCTCTGCAAGCTTGTGATTATTGCTTTCCAGAGCAGAAAGTAGCTCAGAGGTAAATCTTAGAAACTCTGTTTGAAGACAGCCTCCACCTCCCCTCTAGAGAGAAACATAAAGCAGTTTGGTGATGTTCGTGTGGAGGCTCATAGCCTCCGGGGACTTTAGGTAGGAACACAAAAGAAACAAAGCCTAGGGATGGTAAAGAAGGCATGAGATTCAAAGGGGAAAGCAAACGCACAGGGAAGACATTATTTGTAGGAATGAAACAACCCTCACCTAGTCTGGCATTCATTAGGGGATGGATAAAATGAAACAGCTTAAGCAGGCAGTGAGAGATTAAATACAGGGTAGGTGATGTGCATGTGAAATCTTTAAATGTTCTTGTAAAGTTTTAATTCTTCTTCTAATGCCTGTGCAGGTAAACCCATGCTTTATTATGGGTGGAAAAGCATGCTCAGACCCTATTTAAGAGTAGATGAGTTATGGAAGATTTTTTTTTTTCTGGGAGAGGCGGACCTTGAAAAAGCTCCACTTTTAGTGATACAAGCCTAAAAAAACCTGCTCACCTCGTGGCTGTGAGAGAAAGGAGCGGGAGGATCCCTACAACACAGCCCACTCCTGCTTGCCTTTCCTTACATATGCTGGAGCAGAGCCAAGCAGTCTCCACAGGTGTCCCAGCTCCAACCAGACTTCTACATGATACGTATCCCAGCTGCCCTTCCTTCAGGCCCTGGCACTAAGGGTGAGAATTGGCTGCATTAACTTCAGCAAGAACAAGGCTTAGTCCCAAGGCAGCTTTAATGTTTGCCAGAATTTTAGCCATTAGCAGTCTGAATCCTTGTGAAGCTGGATTCAGTTTCAGTACTTCAGCTGGTGCACTGTGAGCCTGCAAATTCACATACAAATCATCGGAGTAGCAATTTCTTCTGTGGTACATAAAGCAATAAGGAAGGGTGAGAAAGACTAGGAAACGGGGTATAATTCACTCTCCTCTGTGTACACATATTTCTGACAGATCACCCTTCCTCACCCAGGCAGCATTTGGTATGTGTTCAGTGTCATTCAAGCAAACAAGCTAGGTGCTCCCTTTGCATGATAATTTTTCTGGTGAGAACTAAGGCATATTGATTTTTTACATCATTGAGGTTTCCACAGAGGTTATGACAGTTAATGTTCAGTTTTAGCTGCTTGTTCCTGTATGGGGTACAAACAGATTGTGGCCCTGCAAAATAGGCTAGATAGGCTCTCTTTATAACGTCTCAGCAGATGTAAACAAAAATTGTTACTCAAAATTGTCCAAGCACAAACAGTTTGAAATAAAAAAAAAATAAATAAAAAATCAATTCCATGAGACTAATTCCTGTACACAGACTGTACCAGTGCTCTCGATTTAGAAATTCATCCCTCTGTCCCTGATCTCATTCAAGCAATCCTATGGGAACACCTTGAGCAAGTCGACAGGCTTTATTGCATGCTTTGCAGGCCAGCACATTTGGTTTCTGAAAGAACAAGGAACAGACTGGTTTCCTTCAGTGAATGGTCTTTCAGCAAGAACTCACTTTCACCAAGTCACCCAGTGTCTTAATTGAGGCCCTACTCCCGCGAAGGTTGCAGTCCATCCTGTCTGTTTTTGCAAACCACAGGAAGGGAGGAGGTTTTGGAAGTCCCATAAATAATTCTGTGGATTAAATGCAACAGGTCAACCAAAGTGTGCTGTTACAAATGCACCTTTCTTGGGAGATACCTGGTGGGTAGATTGCAGAGGCAGAACAAAGTGAAATTATTCAGCCATGCTCAAGTGCAGCCTCAAAAATGCAATGCACAGCATGCAGGAGTACAGCAAATGCAGTAGAATAGGCTGAGATAGTTACTCACAGGTACAGTGAGTCCATAACTAAGAGAAGAGGTCTCTTTTAGAGAGACGTTTCTGCACAAGGGCAAATTCACTGGTTCCAGTGCTCCTTCTGGAAAGAAGAATTTGAACTGCTCTGCATTGGTGCAAGGTCTACTAAAGCCTGAAAACCATCAGGGGAAGGTGAAGCTGCTTGGACATAGTTCTAACTGTGGTTGGGACACATCTGGCTCAAAAATTCAGAAAGCAAAAGACAATTACCCAGTACCTCCTTTCTCAGGTGCAGCAGAGGATCAAGCTCAGTTACCTCAACTGGTGTCATGCGGGCATAGAACTTCTGGAAATTGGCATTAAAAAGTGGTGGACATATGCCTGTTTTCCATTTTTAAATTTTAAATAATTCATAGAGAAGCATTTCTATTTTGATTTTTTTTTCCCCTAACACTGTATGTTGAGCAACAGCCTCATTTTATCCAAGTGCACTGCCTAGGTGCTTTGGGACTGTTTAGGCAGTCTAGTTTGAAAGCCAAGCAGGTTGTGAGATGGCCAATTTTCTCTCATTGCAATAGAGTGAACATCAAGCTCAGTTTTCTATTGCCAATTCATACAGGAAGAATTACAATTCACTAAATGAATGAATAGCCAGCTCATTACAAAGTAGTTATTCCATAATTTTGTTCAGATTGACAGCGAAATCCATTCAAGGGATCCAACTGATGGCATCCCTGTATAAAAGCATCTGAACCACCACAAGCTCTTTGTTTGGATTAGTTACCAGGGTTTTTGAAAGTCGAGCTATTAGATTTCTGTATTCTTTTTGAAGATAAATTTAGATAATGTTAAAATGTCTTGAAACTATATTCTTTCAAAAGTCCTACAGCAGCAAAACTATAGAAAATTCTCATGTCCTAACAGGAGTCTGTGCATAAGTGTGGTACATTACTTTTTCCTTATGATATGTTTTAAATTTTAAAAGTGCGGTTAATTTTCACATTGTCCATACTCTTCAAAGCACTGAATAAATCACTATCATAAATCATTGTCTAGTGTATCACATTTTAGATTTTAGGTCAGTTATAAGTCAAACAGTAAATATTAACTGCCCCACCTCTCTGGTCTTTGTTCTTTTTACCAGGATCACCTAGATATTTGGTAATCTGATTTCATTTTTTTTTTTCTCTTATTATTATTATTAGTTTTTTTTTTTTTTTTAATTTTCTGTATTTAAGAACCAAGAAGCTTTTGTACTCATGGAAAACAAACAAGAAAACATGATGTTTCACATTTTTGCCCTTCCTTATTCATTATAGGACACTCTACATGTTGCTATCCATTACATGCTTACCTCGCCCTCATTGACAGATATTTTCTTTGTTTCAGGGAGACATTCACTTGTCTAAAAAACCTTGTACAAAGCTTTTTTTTTTTTCTTCTTTTTTTACGTGACTTAATGCTAATGGGAGAGTGAATATTCTAGGCACCTCTCTGCTCAAGTGGAGCAGATTTGATTTTTTTCAGTTCCAGCTACAGGATTTTGCCACTTAAGCTGTTGCCAGTTGTGGATTTAATGCTGGAATTTCTTAATGTAGTCATGGATCTGAGGGACACCATTCTTGAACTTTGCAGCTGCTTTAGCACACATGGACAGGACAAACCCTGAACAAGGTGAAGAGAATGATACTTCTTAAAATTGCAGATAAGAAGAAATGTTGGAGAAGGAGAAGTTCCTCTTCTGGTCATCGCAAGATCATTGCCAGTTGTAGGTTTTCTTATATTTTGCAGAGCCTGTTTTTTAAAATTCCAGACAATGCAACTCTTATCTCATCCCTAGGGAAGCTATTCCACAGAATACTACCTCTCATCACCTGCAACTTTTTTCCTGATATTCTCTCCTATTTTTTTCCTTTGTTAATACCTTTCACATCACAATCACCTATCAATTCACTTTGAATGTTGCATCTTCTCTGCAGACTATTTACATCATCAGAATAAACTGAGCAATTATACCTCTAGTATGGAATTTTATAGGATGAAATTACCACACTCCCTGGCAAATATATAGTTATGTGTCCTATTCAGCACAACTGATTTGAAATACAGCTTTGGCACAATTGAAGAAAATCACCCTGCCATTAAGTTATACAGAACTTTGCCACAAGGTCCAGACCTGCAGTGCCATGCCCTTTTTCATGTACATAATAACTTATATTTTGTTACCTTAGAAGAAACCTGTGTTTCAGCTACTGCTTTTAGAACTGTAAGGATCGATAATTGTTGTGTGCTCATGATATTCATTGCTCAAGATCTGGGTAAAAATGCCTTTTATCAAAGTATTTCTTATCTTAGCTGGTACATTTCTATGGGAGTGTATGGCTAAGCATTGCAGGCTGTTTTAACCATGTATAATGCAAACTGTTACCTGCCTATTCTGGCAGTATTTTGATGTGCTTTTCCCTTGGAGCTAGGACACCTGAAGAAGGCATGTATTTTTTCCCAGGACACACTGCTACATGGGCTGCCATATTAACATCAACAGAAACTGAATCCTTGAACCAGCTGGAGCTGGATATAAAGGTGCAATATGAGCGTTACTGTGGGGTCAACCTATGGAGAACACAATACACCGTTGCTTATGTGAGGCTGAGCTCTTTGAAATTTGAGGTTGGGGATAATGAGGTTGTCACAATAACTTTCTTTATTAAACCCCTTCAGCTACTGCTCAAGAAAGATGGCATTCTAGTGCCAAGAAAGAGCTTTTGTGATAGATACACTGAAGATCAAAAAGATGTGTACTTTGTACAAATACAAGGGTAAAAAAGGATTATGAAACAGTAACCAACTGGTATCTCCACTTGATAAATGTTGACTGCTGATGCATATCAACTCATAATATACTACTAAAAAGAAGGTGGATAAAGGAGTTTTAGATGGAATAATTTGATAAATCCTTTAAGGACCTGGGATGTTTAATCAATAAAATTAGCCAGAACTTAATTGACAACCAGTAGTGCCCGTTGCCAGGAAGGTAAATGGAAATAGACTGGTAAAAATGAAAATGACCCAGAAAATGGATGAGCATAATGTGTGAATCATTTTTTTTGCGACTCTGAATAAGAGAGGAACAGAAAGAAGAGAAAGTTGGTTACTTTGCCTTGGCTGAAGTCCCAAAGAATGGGATGAACAGATTTGCAAGGGAACATTATCATTTACCTTCAAGACATGAGATATGGCAGAAGTACACAGTATTTTAGCAAATTGGATGGTTCTGCTGCATTTTGGCAAAGTCATCTGGACACAATGAATGCAAAGATGTGCACATTTCATGTATCCTTTTGGGAGCTATGTCTTCCACCAGTGCTCAGAAATGGTATGGCAGGAGAGCATGCCAGTGTGTGCATGCTGTATTCTGAGCTCCTTGCTGCTGACCAACATCTGAGGCAGAAATACAGCGATGAAACAGGTCTTTGAGGATAAGACAAAAGAAAGAGTGATACCTGCCTTACTCATATTTGTTGGTTTTATTAAGTTTTAAAATGCTTTTTATGTTCTTTTTACCAGGTAAGTTCTGCACACACAAAACTTTCAATAGGGTAAATCAATCATGCTTTTATAGAACAGTTTTGCCCCTCTAATACACTAATACAGAAGTATATTCTTTCTTTTTTCTTTCTTTTTTTTCTTTTCCTTTTTTTTTTTTTTTTTTTTTTTTCATCTTTGAAGTATTACAAAGACTTTCACAGGTGCAAATCAGGAGCAACTCCACCATGTGTACTATCCAAATTAACATCATTGTGCTTGGAACTGGAATTTGACATTCTGTTTTGATTTGGAAATTGACTGGAGTCATGACTTAGGAGCTGTTTTTCGAAATGCCTTGAAGTAAACAAGAAGAATGCCTGTTCCAAAACAAGGACTGTTATACCTGAGAGAAATGATGATGTTTTATGAAGCCAAATGGGAGGCTAGAAAACAACATGTGAAAAATGTCCAGTCCTACAAGCGAAATTGCAGCATGTTCTTGCAAAGTTAAATTATTCGGTACATTTATCCACAAACTTGACTGAGACAAAAAATAGACAAAAGTTATTACGAAAAGTGATAGACTGACAGTGGACTGAAGTACATTTAAGCAAAAACAAAAAACAAATACAAAACAAAAACACACACAAAAACAAAAACAAACAAACAAAAAACATCTCTATGATATTTATCATGGTACAAAATACTCAATATCCTAGTGTCAGGTTACCACTAGAATTGTTAACATGTCTCACGGGAGGATTTTGACCACAATTGAATGGTAAAGACAAAAGATTTTTTATTTGAGAATATTGAGTTTTGACACATTACCTCATGGATCTGCACATCATTGCAACAGAGCTGTTTTCTCTGAATACTGTCTCAAAAAGTAGCTGAGGTTAGTGAATCTGTAACATACTATGCCTAGCTGGTATATAAATGGTGTTCCTTGTCTGGATGATTTCTACAGGTAGTTTCACATTTTGTCACAATCTCTTGGCTGTGGCTGAAGACGGAATGGACAGTCTGCCCCACAGGTGCTGGAGCTGTCACACAGCTCTGACGTGGTCTCTGTTCCCAGGTCCTCACAATGTAACTGCGGGGGATTGAAAACATTCAAGGAAATCTTGGCCCTTTTGACATATTGCGCAGTGGGAAGAAAGTAAGAAAAGCAGGGCAGGAAAAGGAAACTTACCTCCGCATATTTTATGCTGTAGTTTTGTTTCTAAAGGATCCCCCATAAATCAGAGAGCCTCATGTCTAAAGCAGGGGACACCAGATGTACACTCGGTTCTGTTATACAGCTGTCCATCTCAAACCAACCCTGGATCCATGGACAAGCAGTGCAAAAATGGCATATGGTCCTGTAGCCATGGTATTGCTTGTGATGGGGGCTGCACTGACCACTGTGTCCATTCCTCATATTGTCTATGAGTGTATGGCTTGACTTATTCACCCTGGTCATCCAGTCCTTCCTCCAGCCTTCACAGCTTTTTCTTATTCTGGGCTTAATTCCCCAGAGGAGATTCTTGTTCTTGAAGCATGCTGCTGAGCGTAGGTAGATACTTAGGTAGGTACTTAGTAGGGTGAGACTCTTCAGCATTGCTCATATGCTTTGCACGTCGTCATCGTTACTCACTATTAATAGCTGGTGAGCAGAACCCTTGATAGGCCTTACTTGTGCTAATACTTGAATAACTCTGTTTTCTCAGTGCCAAACAGTGCTACAAAAAGGGAAAAACATAATCAAGTTAGGAAAAAAAAATAATAAATTACTCACGTAGAAAGATGATCCCCTTGTGCACTCATTTGACTTTTTTCCCGAATTAAGAAGCTGTAGGAGAACCTGCACAAGGAAAACAAACATATTCCACAGCAAATATCTTTCTTCAGAAGGGATACAAATTTGATTACAAGCATATGTGCTCACACATGCGCGTGCACACACACACACACACACACACAGAGTATTCCACTTGGAAAAGGAGCCAGTTGCTAATGAAGCTGCTGCTCGAAAGTCATTAATGAGAGCCGAAAGGTCAGTGCTGCTTGCTAAGACCCGCAAAGAGCTTCTTTGCTGGTTGCTGCCAGGGTGAAGCTGGGCCTGGAGCACAGGGATGCCCCAAGGCTGCCCCAGGGCTGTCCTTGTCCTGTTCCCAGTGTTGGCTTTGCAACCAGCAGGAAGGAGCAAGAAGATAAGCTCCCAGTTCAGAACCACTGGAAACAAATTCCTGCAAGAGATTTTCACTACTGTAATACTCTTAACATGGTCTTAAAATGCGAAGCTGTTGTTGAAGGCTTGCCTGGGGAGTCTGGCCTCTTCTGCCCTGGAATTTGGGCTCTTGAGCTTGGCATTGGCAGATTCTCCCCCATCATATTGGATGAGCCAATCCAGGTTTCTATTATAAACTTGCTTAGGATTCTCTTAAAGATTCTCCGAAACCACTCTCCATCTGTATATGTACCATCACAGAACAGGATAAAAATAAAAATAAAAATGCAGAAAGAGAATAATTGCATATCATTCTCTGATACTTCATAACCTTTTGCGTGCTACTGAAAAGGCGTATAACAGATGCTTGTTTTTGCATCATTGTCAGAGGATGTGCTGAATATGAGGGCTTTCCAGATGTAAGGGGGCTTTATGATAGAACAATGATGGCAGTTGGCTACACCAGATCTACTTAAAAAACAAAACAAAACAAAACAAAAAAAAAACACATAAAACCAAGAATGAATGTAAATGACCATCAGACCATGCCATCAGAATATTTTGTAAGCTTGTCTTCTGTTGTCTCCTCCTATCAGGTATATTTGCATTTTGTTCAAGACTTCTGTTTCAAGGACTGAAAAAAAAAAAAAAAAAAAGAGTAAGAAGAGGAGCTCTGCCCAGTGGAAAGATTCAACTCTTTCTCCATTTATTCTTTGCTAGGTCAAAAACTTTTGTTTAAAATAGCTGTTACTGACTATGGAAAAGCTTCCCATCACATCAAATTTGGGAAGCAGATACCCTGAAATAATTGGTACATTGCAGATATTTGCCTGCTTCCCAACTACACAAACTGCTAATGGGTAATTGGGATGCAGGCTAAGTGATAAAATCTGGTACCATTACATTGAATGACACTCTATAAAATAACATCTGTCTGTGTGTAACATAGGCTTAATTCCCAGTACACTGCCAATCCGTAATGAGAACAGTATACTGTAAGCACTGAACATATGAAAAAAAACACCAAAACTGCAAATGGATTGCTTTTCTGATAGAATACAGTTAGGAAAAAGGCAGGCTTGTTAACTTTCTCCAGATTATAATGCATTTTTATTTTGTAAAGTGCATTTATACATCCGTCTTTCTATTCCTTCACAGTTCTTGGCAGCTCTGCAGGAAATATATATATATATTCATATATGTGTATAAATATATATACGGTATGTGTGTGTGTATATATATATATATTTAAATGGAGTTCGACCAGAGAATTAAATACTACTGCAACAGACATCAAAGTCAGTGCAAAGATTCCCACTGGATTTAAAACTGGAATCAATATGAGACTGGGGCAGGCTATAAAATCTGCTCAGCTTTCTTTTGTAATTTTGGCCTGGATCACAATACTAGCCTTGTTGAATTTAATTTAATTTTTTTTTTTTTTTGCTATGTTTGTTCCTATGTCCTCTTCCTAAGAATTACTTAAAGCTTGATATTAAATGGGCTGCATGGAAATTAAAAATAATATCTTGTGAGCACCGTATTATGGTGTATTTTTTGTTTACAGATGATGTCACTTGTTGTTGAACTGATCTCAGTCAAGGAATCCAGTCCCTGTTGTGTGAATTACCAGCTTCTCCAAATAACTGCCTGAGACAGTATTTTCAGAGACAGTGGTTTTAGGACTCAAAAGCTGAAACTACAGAGCTGATGAACCAGTGATGAAATTTTATCTAATTTTAGATGCCTGACTGCAAGATTGTTTTCAATGTTGAAGTTTAGCCTCGGGTTTTTCTTTTTTCCTTATTTCAGTTGACATAACATAGTTTCCTAAGAATGCCAGTACATGTCTATATTAATAGTTATCAGTTTTTCTTCCACTGGTTATGAGGAATGACAAGAAAAGAATAATGTCTGAATATATTCCCATGAGATCTATCTCTATTTTTCTAAGCTATAGTTCAATAATTAGTACAGTATTATCTTATCCATAGTGGAACATTATCTAATAATATGATCAGCTACAGCAAGTCCAGATAACATTTGAATATATCTATTACTGCAGTTGTATCTGCATTCACAGTTATCAAAGAGTTGTATTTTTGGCATACGTAACAGAAGGAAATACTGCTATGTGTGGAATGGTAAGGAGTACAAAATATTTTGGCACTGTATATTACTATTAGGAAAAGTTTGTTAAACCCAGCCATTATATTAATTCTGGTACATTGTTATAGCACAAAAAAAAAAAAAAAAAAAAGAAAAAAAAAAACACCAACCAACCAGCCAAACAACAGATAAGAATAAGAAAGTCTGGAAAAATGGTGGGAAGAAAGATATCCTGTCACCACATTTTCATATTTTCTGTAAGAAAAGCTATAATATCTCAACAGGAACAAGGAACAAGTTTAAAGGTTTAAAGGGAGAATTTATTTTTCCCCCAAGTGTATTTCAGAAAAGTCTCATTTTTCCTGTTAAGGGCTATGAGAATTCTTATTCAGTACACTCATTTCATACAGAACATTTGACAGCCTCTGCATATATCTGCGCTGGGGAAGGTTAATGTAATTTGTCAGGCAACATGTCTTTACTCGTGGGAAATGGTTTGTGAAAACATGTGTGTTAGGCGGCAGGCTCCCAGGCTGGGTGACACAAGTGCTCCCTCTCCTTTCTCATGTGTATGTGTTATGAATCTGTCATTAACCTGGAGATGACATAGTATTTTTCTTCATGGGTTTCCTGCTCCTCAAGGCTCACCTGCATTTTAAAGGATACACTGAAATAAGGGAAGGGTGGTACTTAAGATCCACCCATGTGGGAGAGGCAGGGCTTTCTGCAGCTTTCCTGCATGCCCCACATTCTGTTTGGGGACAAACAAGGTCTTACTCCCCTTGTCTTTATTCTCTCAAATAAATGTATATAGCAGTTTAGTAGCACTGAAGTCACAGCATGCACTTGATGATATCAGGTATGAAGAAATGAAGGCAGCAAGAGAAAGCTCTTCTGCACTGAGATTTCCAAACTGGTCTTTAAAGTGCAAACTAGTGCAGGTGATTTTTTTTGTTATGCAGCCTCTAGCATGGCTCAGGCATTAAATGGTGCTCACCAAAGAAAACTTTTGTATTCCTTGGTTTATGAAAAGGAATATGAAGAGTGAGTAATCAACCACAGCAGTGAATGGCAGTGTCAGGGCTTCATCCCAAGTACCGGTGGTTTTAGCAAGTTCTGATATCTCTGAGTCCTCAGATATTTAGATGTTTTGAAAACATAGCTCGTGATGGTAAGTTTACAAAGCTACCTCGTGTTGCTATGCAGAGACAAACAGGAAAAAATCTCCATCAGATCACATTCACATTTCAAATTGCTCTTTAAAAAAAAAAAAAAAGTTAACATTAATGAGTCCTTCAGTCATTCCTAATGTGGTTTTGCTCTCTCTTTTGACTTGGGAAATACTGTTTGTTTTCATGTTCGTAGTTTACAATGATATTTTATAACCCGTTTGCTTGTATTACTGCTGCAGATTGCTATTTTTTTTCTCTATGTTTTACAAAGAAACATCCCTTTATTGAAAACTGTATACTCTGCTTTTCATTTTCTTTAACTTGCTGTTTCCACCATCATTAGGTTTTTCAGGAAAATAAAAATCATTTTATTTTATCTATTCACAGATCGATTATTACTGAAAAAAAAGAAAAAGAAAAAGAAAAAGAAAAAGAAAAAGAAAAAGAAAAAGAAAAAGAAAAAGAAAAAGAAAAAGAAAAAGAAAAAGAAAAAGAAAAAGGAAAAGGAAAAGGAAAAGGAAAAGGAAAAGGAAAAGGAAAAGGAAAAGGAAAAGGAAAAGAAAAAAAAGAAGTCATTTGGATTTAAATCCAGTCATTGCTTAAACCCTAATGCTTCAGCCCGGAGAAAGGATGGAGATAAATGTGAAAAGCCAAGGCGGGCCATTGTCTAGACTCAGCTACTTTCAACACTGCAGACATTCAGGATACTAGAGAAAAAGACCAGTTTCAAAAGTGACAAGGAAGCAAGCAGCAAATTTAACAATATGTCAGAAGAGGAGTGCCTGGTTGCTAGATGTGGAGTTAAGTAGTTAGGCCTCCAAGAACTATTTATCTGCAGCATAAAAGCAAGGGTTATTGTGGCTCCAGTTAATACTCAGAATACCTGGAGGAACGACGTGTCTTTTCACAGGAGGCAGAATATCATAAATGTGAAGATATTTCTCACGGCAGTTGGGCATAATGAGAAGGAATCCCTGGGGAGCCCTGAAGCACTTCTGCAGGAGAAGGAGGAGGCAGCGTGGGGCAGAGGGTAGGCAGTGTAATGCGTAACAATATTTTTCTCCTAAGAGAGCGTGTGTGTTTCTACACGACACAGAGAGGAGGTGAAGCCAGAGTTTTTGATCTTAATATGTTTTGGAAGATGCACTGGAGTCTGAAGACACATGGGGGAACCAGAAGGGAAATAAAAGTGTGATTTAATTACTCAGAAGCTCAATGGAGAGACTAAATTACTCTGAGGCCTGGGGACAAGTAAATGACAGAGGGCTCAGAGGTCATGCTGGTGAGTGTCATACCAGGCAGGAAGTTGGAATGATCAAGGAAGGTGGAAGGAATTTCAGTGAGGTTTTAGAAACCCTCTCTCGCTTACCCCAGGGCACTAGGAAGAGCCAAGTCTCTTCATATCCTGATTGTGGGACTGTTGAGATTTGTAGCACCAGCATCAGCAGGGTCCCTGGGCATTTGGTGTTGGCACCGCTGGACAACCTGGACTGGCACCCAGATGTCCACTGTGGCTTACTTTTGAGCTTCAGCTGTGAATTTAATATTCCTGAAAGTATGTGCAGAGTAATATGATATGACTTTATTGTGTTCTACAGATAATCTTTGGGGAAAAGGCGATTGCTGTTTTTTATTTGTCTTGGATGGAGGAAAAAAGTATATTAAAAACATATTTGTGTTTTACTTTTTAATTTAGAAATGCCAGAAATGTCAACCTTGATCTTCCTGTTTTCTCAGGGTAACTTAGCTATGACAAGTGCAACACTGAGGGATTTTTAAACTGTATTTGAAAGAGCAGTGTATATAAAAACTTAATATTTTCCCTAATATTAAAAAAAAATAAATCCAAAACATTCTGAAATTTGCATTTCCTACCTCAATTAAATTTCTCTTCTTTAATTCTGCTGTCATACCATAGTAACTATTGATTTTCAAGTAGAAATTGTGACTTTCAGGATAGAATTTTGAAATAGAAGAACAAGTGAAAAAGCTTTTTTACTTCCATTAAAGGGTTAAACACTTTCATTGGCTATAAATCAGCACAGATTTACATTTTCCCTCTTTTGTAGTTCACCTCTAGGTGAAATTCCAAAACTTATGCCTTAGTTAAAAAATTGTCAAGATTTGTCAGTCATACTTCGAGATTTCTCTCTGCATCTTATTTTAGATAATACCTTTCATTTAACTTAAGGTTTGTGAACAATCTCCCTTCTTTTAAAGCAGACAGTTTGCTGCCTGAAAGGCTGGATTTTCTTTCTTGGTTATAATATTTCAACATAATTTTGCTTGGTAGATAATTTTTCTCCATGGTGTCACATCTGTCTCTTTCGATTGGCTATGTTTTAAACCCACCACTTTTATTTTAGCTGGCATTTTTTCTTGGTCATTCTCAGATTATTACTTTTTAAAATCAATTCTAAGATGCAATCGGAGAAACTCAGAGGCTCCTAGATTTCCCCAGCCATAACTCCTCCTTGGTAATTAATTAGATGGAATTAATGTCCATCGTTAATCGGCTTACCATAAACTTGCCCTTTAACTATATTCAGTGGAGTATCAACAGCCCCTATTTTGCCCATTAAGCGACAGGGTGTCCTTAACTGACATGAAACCTCCCTGCTAGGTTCCTTTAATAGCACACTCTTCCTGCTTGGAAAGGGTACGTCCCTTGTTTTCTAGAACATAGTGTGAGTGGATGCGTTACAGAGGACACACTGCACCAGGGGAAGGCAACCACTGGGTTATGGTACACACAGTGAAAACAAGGCATAGAGAAAAACAGGTCTCATAGATCTGCATTTATCAAAGAGTACTCTGGGTCTGTTAACAGGGGGCCAAAGGTACTAAGATGAAGAAAGCACCTGGTATCATTTGAGCTTAAAAAAAGTAGTTCTCCATGTTTGAGCGAGGCCCAAGCCTTTTCTTGACTGTGACTGGCTAAGCTGAGTGCCCAACTGCAAAAGGTGAAGTTGATCATGACTGGCAAAGCTCTATAGCTTCGACTCCCTCAGGACATTGCCAGGGACAGTCTGGAGTTCAATCTCGTGTCTGTGGAGCTCCAGCCTCCTCTTCTCTTCTTCCTCCCCCCTCCACATGAGCAGTCAGAGCTTCCTGGAAGGGAGAGCTTTCAGCTTTGCTCGTCCCTTGGGAGCAGTGGCTTTGCTGTGTTTTTGCAATGGTCACGTCTGGAAATCCTGAAAGAATAAAATACTGTTGGTGTGGAATACTATTTTAAATAAATTAAAGGATTGGTAAATTGGATGATGTAGCTGTCACAAAGGGCTGAGTATAACAGCGCATAGGTGGGGATGGCTGTCACACATGGACATGCAGGACAGCAGATGGCTTCAGAAACACACTGAGCAGAGCAGGCTCATCTGGCCTGTAATGCTCTCTGGGCCAGGGCCTCAGTGGCAACCGAAAGGGCACATAAACTGTTTGAAAGAACAGTCAAAAGAAAATAAAAAAAGACAGCCCTAAAGCTAAAGAAGCTCCAGATTTCCCATCTTCACCACAGCTAAAACTCTATCTATGTCAAAACTCTCATCTGACATACCCCAACATATCAGCTGGTGTGTTGGGATATGTCAAGACCCTTGCCCTTTCATCACAGAGCTAAGGCACTTCTGAAATTTTTGCAGTTTGGGCAAAAGTGTAAGGAATGGTAGATTTAATAGGTGTTTGCAGATCAGGCCCCACTGTTGCTGATTAATTGTCAAAAGATTATAAACTCCTTGCAACACAGCTGAGCTGCTCTAGCCCTTGATCTCTGTCATTTTTGGTTGTCACTTTGTCTTTAAGCTCTACAAGGACAAGCTCCAAGAGACTGATTTATGCTCTTAAGGAGATTTATTTTCTTCTGAAAAGTTGCAGACTTTATCTGATTTGTTACTTACTTCTGTCAATGAGCTCAGGCACTGCTCCCTGAGGTAAACACAAACTGCATGCTGTTACAAACAAGAGTTGAGAATGTGTTACTAAAAATCCTCCAATCTTATAAGTTTACAGGAGGAGGGAAACTCAAAAAGTGGCTTAACTTGAGAACAGATTTTAAGAGCAATACTGGAGCCAGCATGGAGGGAAAGGATGCCAGTTTTTCATCTACCAGAAAGATTCCCAACAAATCCTTCACTGAGCTGGATGCCACTTTTGTGTCCAGAGTGCATCAAACACCTTTTCCACCACGCTGCAAGATCACTTTGCATTAATGGAATGAAGGACCAGTGCTGAAGGAAGTGGAGGGCTTGCTCCTGCAGCTCCATCAAACAGCATCCCAGGAAAGGAGGAGAGCACTGAATCAGGGCCCTGGCTGCAGCCGAGCAGCAGTGCCATTAGAAATATGGTCTCTCAGCAGAGGCTCCACGTGAGCTTGAACAGAACAACTCCAAGTGGTCAAAGTTGCCCCACACAGGGCCAAAATCTGAACTCAGTCCTGAGCTACATAGGCAGTGAAACCACAGACTCTGAGTTACATGCTGAGAACAGGGTTGTTTCCTTCTGAGAATCTCCATGGATGTACCTATAATCTCTATAATCTCAATAAAAGAAATTCTACTTTTTTCTACAGGTACTGTCAGGTACTCAGACAGAGATCTATCGTTCATGTGGTTCCCTGTTACAGCTTGGAAATGCAGAGCACCTGACTTGGTAGCTGGTTATTCAGCAGATGTTGCATGGGAGCATGGGGCCTTGAGGCTGTCATTTGAGAGGTGGGGAGAGAACCTCATCAAGAATTTATTGAAGTATAAAGTGCTTTTTAGGATTCTATAGGATGAGAGATAATTAAGGAACTTTAATAATGATTCTTTAAGAGTTAGGAAAATTTGGATGTGGAAGACATCTCAGAAATACATGCAGTCCATTATATGGATATATGGAACCTCATTTTTCAGCTCTCAGAAGCAGAGTTAGTGGGGTAGAGTGGCAGTGAAAAACAGAAACTGTCATAAAAGGAAATATAGGAGTATTACCTTGCAGCCATGATACCATTTCACAGACATTTAGATATCCATTGACCTGCACAAGAAAGCAAAATCACTTATGGCTGGCCCAAAATGAGACTGATCTTACAACAGCCGTCTGCTAGTAAAATATGACGTGGACATCTCAGGTCAACTCCCTTGGCTACAACTGCCTGAATGACATGGTTGCTGGGAGCTATGAAGGGCTTCTCTGAATACCTGAAATATCCGTCTTGAGGGATGAATGTTTAAAAATATCTTCTTCTGATCCCTCTAGGAAGCGCAGTTCATAGGAAAAGCTGGACAAGGAAAAATAATGACATGAAGCCAAACTTCTAAGTAAGCTTGACTATTCATTTTTACAGTGAGAGTTAGATCTTTGGAAGTATTTCTTTAGACACTCACAGCCAATTTCCGTTACATTAACCAGAATTACCTGGGCAGTGCCTGTAGATTTTGATCAGTTACTTTCTAAATGCAATTTATTGGAATGCTGACTGAAACCCCTTACATACGAAATCGATTTAAGGAAATCTATGTTTTGGAAGAACAGTAATAACAGGTGCTGAGGTTCATTGTCTATTAAGCACCCTTTGCTTTTGCTGCTGCAGTTATCACAGTCACCTTGTGAAATCCTGCAGCATTGTCATCATCTTCTCGGAACCAAAACTGTCATTTAAAACCTCTTCAGCTGCAATGAAATGACATAGTGGTCTGTCTCTCTAAGGAGTCAAGTTTCTACAAAGGATTCCTGCATTGCTACTAGTTAAAACATAGTTCTGGTAATTAGCAGTGTGTTTTGAAATGTTGCCAGAGGTGAGTCTTTCTTCCATACTAACCAGCTCTCCAGTAGGAGTGATTTTGATACCATTGTTCAGACACTGAAATAACTGTCAATAAATAGCACATTAAGCACTGTAGTGTATAGCTAAGAGAGTGAACAAAGCTTTTTGAAAATCACAGAATTTTGACTGATATTTCAAGGCATTCCTGGATAAATAAATTCCCTTGTCTTGAAAAATGATTGTAAGCAGGATATAGGTATATCACTTGTTATAACCTTTTACGTTTGCAGTAATCCATTTATTTTTAGAGAGAAGAATAAAGGTAAGGAAGCAGAAAATAACTGCCTTTGCTTAAGTAAACGCCTACATCCACATACTGAGGCAGTATCTGCTATGTGGCAGAGTATGAAGGCTACGCAGACCTTCAGTTACATTGGTTCCTGTCATCCCTGCAAACTGACTTGCCTATGAAGGAGACAGAAGTCAGAAATATTACAGGAGAAGACCTAATGAAAAATATCCTGCATTGTAAAGATTGTAGATATTTGTGGGTTTAAAGTTCCCCAAGTATTTTTGGCTTTGGCATAATGCTGTCTAGCTTAGCTGTGTGAGAGTGGATCAAAGGTGCAGACTTGTTAGCCTCTGCTGAATTTCATTCCTCCTGGGGATTAGCTTCCTAGAGATGTCCTGAAAGATAATGGACATTTTCCTCTAACACAAATACATCAGAAGAGCTGTTCGCAGGGACTGAGAGTTTAAATTCACAGTTTATACAAGCACATTTGAAAGAGGCAATTTATTCTGAGTGTGAAGTACAGTACCTTAGGTTAAACATTTCTCCCTTGTTATCATTACCAAATGCACATTACACTAAATAAATTATCATGCTGGACAGAAAGGGTATTTGCATCTTGTTAAGAGACAAAAAATAGACAAAGAAATCACTTTCCAACATCTGTGACTCCTCCATCCTTCTCCCAGCACACGCCAAAAAGTGCTTCTATTAAATTTATCATGGGCTGTTGATTGTACTGGACAGATCAGCCATTGTCATTGTTACGCATCAGTGGGGAAAGCAAACATATGTAATATATTTTAAAAAATGCATGGCAGACAAGAATTAAAAAAAAATCCAAAAACTCTCAGAATAATTTTATATACTCTCACAGTGAGATTTCTGCTCTAGAGATATATTGTAATGACACTATAAAAACCGTATGAAGGGCTAAAGGGAAATTACTCCTGTTTTCTGAAATAACATCCCAAGGAATGCTATACACTGTATCACATATTGAAATTCACAGATTGCACAATGGTCTTCTGCAGTTTGGGTAACCACCCACTTACCTAGGCACTGAGTTTTTTGTTTGTTTGTTTGTTTTTTAATGAGTAGTTTATTTATATTATTCCTCATACCTACCTGATAATGGCAGATTATCAGGCAGATCATCAGTGGCACAACCCACTATGCTCTTAGGACTTTGTTGTAAGAAGACATTAAAGAAACTTTTTCAGGTGCATCAAGAGATAACTGACTCTTACTGGAGCTGAGAGGGATGATCCTTGGAGATGCTGAGTGCCTCTAATCTTGCTGAAGCCCTTCAGCTCCTGCTGAATGTTGGACAGATGAAGGGGCTCTACATACCAAATGTCAGGAACTGTAAAATCATTATGTAGCTGTGGCCCAGTTGTGATCGTGACTTACGCTGATAACACTAACCATTACAATGACTTCATGATGCTATGTGAATAATTACTTGCCAGGATAAATGAAGTTTTTCCAGGCAATTAGGAAACTGTCCTTGCAAAGGTTTTCCTTGGGAAAAAGCTTTGATTATTGTGCAAGCTGTCAGTGCAATGTGGGCAGAAGGTATTTTGCACCTGAATAGAAAATAATAAATCGTAATTAGTAAAGCATCTAAATAAACAATAAATAAACATAATTAGATGTCACATGACTTATGGTGTGCTCCCACTATTAATGCTGAAAAACTCTATAAAATCAATGCAAATATGAAGAAAGGAAAGTGGATAATATTTAGAAATTGCAGAATGAAACATCAGGCCATTTTTAATGTAAACCTAGGGTACTTCTAGAGTTTACTTCAAAATTATTATTATTATTATTATTATTATTATTCAAAATACAACTATTTCCAACAAATCCAGAGCTCTGAGATTTGACCACGTCTGTTCTCAGGCTAGTCAGTGAGATTCTGTGATACCATCAGGTGACAATTTTTGGCTAAACCTGCTATTGAAATACTTCATACTGGAATAAGTTGAGAGAAACCATGGAGACTGTGTTGGGCCATGTGAGGAACAACCTTTGGGAGGCAAAGGATGGAAGAGTAGGGTCGGGATGGCTGTGGCCTTTCCCATGTCGCAGAGCCCTTCTCACAGCCAGAGCAGGGTCTTGGGGTGAATGCCCAGGGTGCCACACAAATGCTGGAGCAGTCTGCCTCTCCACAGTGACTGCAGAGGGAACCAGGGATTATCTTTGTCTTGTCTAAGGTTAATTTTACAAATGTCTTCTTCCTCCAGATGCTGATGAGTGTCTGGCTGTTGACATTACTGAATGCAAGCACATTGGCTGATGGTTGCCTTAATCATTTTTTTTTATATATTTTGTCTTTTCCATGCCCCTGAGATTCTAGAGCATTTCTCTCTTAAGACCAAGCTTTTGTCTTATCGAGGAAGTGAAATTACATAATTCTTTCTTGAGGTGGCATTTAGGAGACTTCTTCCACAGACCTTGCTGAGTAGTAAATGTGTCTGAGAGTCAGAAATGTCGCCCATTTTATATGGTGGAGAACAAAATATTTAGGTTTGTGGTAGTATTGATTCCATATATATATATATACAGCAGCCTATATAGCAGCATATATATATATATATAGCAGCCTATATTGGTGATTTCAATACTCAGTCCTTTTTTTTTTTTTTTTTACAGTTAAATGTGAAATTTTCTAAAATTATGCTATTAAAATGTTATTATGATTTTTCTTCTTAGTGTGAGCAGAATCAATTATTTAAGTAAAGGTTACTATATAAGTTATCATCCTTGCTCTCTCCTTTGGTATTAAAAAACTCTTTCTAGAAATGCTGCATTTGTGTGTTTCTCCATATTTATCACAAAGTACTAAAATAACATATTTAACATATTTCTTCTTCAGCATTTTCAGTTTCCAATTATGCTTATTTCCCCAATATTTTTCATTTAGCTTTATTTTTTACTAATAGTTACTACAGCTTGATTTTCAGTATTACTTTCTCAGAAATTAGAATAATTGTTCTAATACATTTAATACTATTTTGACTCTTTTTTCTTGGTGATTCTTTTGTACAACTTATCTTCCATACATACATCATACTATGTTTAGATTTGATGATCTCTCATAAATACTGAAATTAAAAAGAGACCTCCAAAGTGCCAGAAATTTAACATTTATTCTTGTCACTACTGCTTAATATACTTTTGTTCTTCCATTGTTGCCATTTATAATTACCTACCACTCAAACTTATAAAAATTCTTAGTTTACTTAATCATTTCACAGTTCAATTATTTTTAAATACAGTAGGTGGCCTATCAATCTAGTACACTATAATTGATTCACTCTGTGTAACATTTTCAATCCAGGACCACATGGATTGCCAGTGAACCATAAATCAAAGTAAATAGCAGAGGAGTGAGGTGAGTGTGTGTGTGTGCATGAGGGCAGTGAGTCTCTGGTGGATGTCGCCAGACTCCCGGTTATATGCAGTTGCATTCAGTACATCAATTTATGACCTGATAGGGACAGCAAAGGCAGCCAGATTGGAAGAGCTGATAACCCCCTGTGAATCCCACTACTGCCTTCCTGATGTGTGAACAAATGTAGGTATCTCCTCTCCAGCAATCTTGGTCTCAGGCTTATACACCACTACAAAATTTATTGTTATTAGTGAATGATGATAGCTTTGAACTATCTCCAAGTACCCTGATAAGAGGCGGGGGAGGGTGGGTACTCAAGGGACCAGGGTCCCTGCTGGCTGGGGATGGCAGTTGCTGCTTAAGAAGCAATAATGAGCTGATAAATGAAGTTGCATAGGGTGCTGAGTGAGCACGTGCACTAACACTCCCAACTCGCTTGATCCTGGGCCATCAGTGAGAGTGCTGGTGTAGCTCCTGAATGACATTGCAGCACTCTGCAGGCCACACCAGCACCAGCCAAGGAGCTCAGCAAGCCTGCACTGGACACAAGGATCAGCCAGACACAAGGGAACGCTGTCCTGTCCACTGGATTTGACTACATTTGCTGGTAGCCAAACATCAGAAGTGTGGAAATTATGGCACTAGTCCTATAGCATCAAAAGTGTTGCCTACACTGGATCAATCTTCTTATGACATGAGAAAAAAAGTAGACACAGTACAGCACAGGATACTACCAGATGCTATTCATATTAGTTCTTGTTTTCTTTAATAAAATACATTTCTATTGTTGTGCTTGCTGCTACAGCAGCCAAGAGAAGATCACACAAGTATCTGCATTATGGATCACCTGGTACTCCATCTGATAAACCTAGGTGTGTTTTCTGGCTTTACTGGTGATGCTTTTAGGAAGTAATTCCACAGCCCTTTACTACATCTTTTCAAGGCATTGCAGACTGCTATAGACTAACCCAAACAGTTGTTGTGACCTAGCTAGTCAAATAAGATGAATCTTGTGTTACTCTTCATTGGCACATCATTTTTTCTGTGAGAGCCTCAGCAAGAGGAAGGTACTAAGAGGTCAAATCACAAATTACAGAGCATCGTGCAAGCCCTAGGAGTCTGACTGTATAAGCTATGATCGATTGGCTCATTTCTCTGTTGTCTCTTGTTGTAGCGCAGAAAGACAAAAAGGTGGACAATTTCCATTTTATTTTTTTTTTCTGAATGACACTTTTGACATTTATAATATATGTGTTATGTGATTTTCATCTGTCACTAAGAAGTGAAGTGGGTGATATCCTTATGGTTAACTGCATAATAAATATAGTACCGTACACTTTTGACTAGTTCATCTGCCTGCTACTCTCTTCTCCAGAAACTATTTCCAACACCCAAACTTTTGAGCAGTTTCAAACTGATGCCTGTTTTCCCTGTTTGTTACAATCTAACCTGCCACACAATTGTTTCCTTTCTTGAGCAAACACCTATTCTCCCTTAAAGAATAGCCTAGCTCTAGAAGATGAAGAAAAAGTCATGAAAAAATGGTATATATATATATTGCTTATATGTAAGATATATAATGTAAGATATACGTAAGGTATATAATAAGATATGTAAAATATATAATCTGCATATGTAAGATATATAATAATCTGCAGATCTATAGAAATAAAACTGGTTGTTTAGTATGACTGTAAGGGGAAAAACACAAAGATGCCAATGATTCGCTGTGCAAACATATATAATATATTTATAATTATATTTTACATAAATAAACATTATAACCATAATGGCTACCACCTTTGTCCTGCTGTCCGGAGGAGACAGGTTGCCATCCTCTGGAGACAAATCAAAGCAGAAGCCTGGTATGAAACCATGTATTTCCCAGGCTCTAGAATTGTCTAAATGAGAAACACATGTACAGGCCACTTGCTCTTAAGAAATATCTCTCACTATTAATGGTGTAATTCTCTCTCTCTCTCTCTCTCTCTCTCTCTCTCTCTCTTTTTAACTTCTACAATAAAAATAAACAATTTCAATCTCATTACACAGTGTTCAGCATGGCAGTTTAGCAGGTGTTTCCTTTCTAAATGTACCCAACATTCAGAACATATGAACAAAAAGTTATGATAAAGAGGCATTTTCTTTTTTGTTTGTTTGAGGATTGTCATACCTGAAATATTGACATGGATTATTTTATGGACAGAAATCTCTTCAGTATAGTTTTTATCTTGCTTTTATCAGAAAGTAGATTAGACTGACAATTTTTTTTTCATAAAAGCCAAATAATTAGACAGAAAATTGAAACTTATTTTTATCCCAAATTAAAAACACACACAGACACACCCCAAAAACAACACACACACACACACACACAAAACAGCAACAAAAAACCAAAACCTTCATGCAGCTTCTTAATATGTAATAGTCTAACAAAAGGTGATGTTCTAGCACGAGTGATTATAAGAAAATAGGGGAAGAAATGTTTCTCTTTATGTAAGAAAATAGTATATTTGTCATTTTTCCCCCATATTGTAACAGGCAATTTCAAGACGTAATATTAAATTGAAATTCAGATGTATCATTGGTGTGAAAAAAACTACATTTAACTGTGTCTAACAGAGATAACAGATATTTTTCAAAGTTATATTTAGGTAAAATCACCTTATTTATTCCTTGTACAAATTGCACTTTGTGTTTAAAGGAACATAAAAACTAAGCCACTTTAGCAGGGGAAGGATCAGTAACCTGCCTCTTCTGACCTTTGGCTCTCACACAACTGTATATTTGTCTCTGCTCATTACAAATTTCCTATCAGGTATTTGAATTAATTCCATGTGATTTTTTTTGTTGTTGTTTTTGTTTTTTTCTGCTTGGTATCAGTTAGGGATCTGATAGGATTTTCTTTTGATGTTGGCTCTAGCATATTTCAGGTGTTGCTTGAGGGCTGTCCAGTTTGCCTGTTGTGGTTTAACCCGGCTGGCAGCTAAACACCACACAGCCGTTCGCTCACCCTCCCCCCTCCCTCTCTGGGATGGGGGAGAGAAACGGGAAAGTGAAGCCGGTGAGTTGAGATAAAGACAGTTTATTAAGACAGGAATATAATAATAACAATAATAATAATAGTGATAATGATAATAGTATTAATAATAATAATGTGTAAGAAAACAAGTGATGCACAATGCACTTGCTCACCACCCGCTGACCAATGCCCAGCCTACCCCCGAGCAGCCGGCCCCCCACCCCGGCCAGCCACCCCTATATATTATTTAGCACGACGTCAGATGGTATGGAATACCCCTTTGGCCAGTTTGGGTCAGCTGTCCTGGGTCTGTCCCCTCCCAGCTCCTGCTGCACCCCCAGCCTGCTCGCTGGCAGGACAGAGCGAGAAGCTGAAAAGTCCTTGGCCTGGTGTAAACACTGCTCTGCAACAATTAAAACATCAGCATGTTATCAGCGCTCTTCTCATCCTAATCCAAAACATAGCACCCTACCAGCTACTATGAGGAAAATTAACTCTGTCCTAACCGGAACCAGGACACTGCAATTAGCCCCCATTTGGCCGATGACAAGCACTTCTATCAGTGGAGCCTCACCTGTTTCCTTGTTTGCTGCTCCTGCTACTAAACACCTGAAGGCTGACCCAAAAGTTAACTGTCCCCTAAATTAGGACCAGCAGACTTCTCCATAAACTAATCCAGTCTCTGCGAGCAGGTCTCCAGAAAAAGATCTGCCCTTCCTCACAGATACATCAGCTACAAGTGTATTTATCCTCCCAGATAGAGGTGCCTGGCTAATCTGGTGCTCCATGCAGACAGTAATGGAAGTACTAAAAGAGACAAATAGTCACAATAAATAAGGGCTCAGAGCCTCTCTGGATGTAAACTGGGGTAGTTCCTTTGAGATGGAGGCAGTGACAAACTTTTATGCCAGCTGAGAATCTCGTTTGTGAAGTTCCTGCAGCAACAGGGATACAGCTTTGCAAACTTCCTGACTGATGAAAGATTTCCTCTGTACGATGTGGGATTGTTGAGAATTGTTTATATTTGTTATCAGTATCTTTCTATTGCTACTTGACTAGTTTCAATACAATAAAGCATGCTTTGAGTTGTGTGAAAAGGGGAGGTGGTACTAATGTCCGTCTTTTGAACCATTACCTTTTTTTATTGCTATAATATTCATGTTCATAAATTATATGAGCATTATCTTTTGTGGAAGTGTCCACAAGCCTTTTGCTTATTTGAAGAAGTTACTTCCGTTAAAAGTTTTTGTTTGTTTGTTTGTTTGTTTTCAAGGAAAATATATATATATATTTTTTTTTCCTAAGAACTGAGATCCCCATGAAATGTAACACAATGATTGTATTTTTGACTTGAATAAAAAACATTTTTACAGGGAAGATATGTTTCATTCTAATGCCATGCCACAAGCTGATTCATCATTCATCTTTGTAGTTTCAGTGACAAAAGACTTTTCAGAATTGTTGTATCCTTACTTTTCATGAAGAGTTCATCTTTTTTTATTCCTGCTGGTTAAGTATGATTTCCTAAATTGTACCTTTTAGGTGCATAATTTTCAGCATGAAACTTAACACCTCCTAAGCATTTTGCATTCAGCTCTGCTTTTGTTTCAGATCTTGCTTTCCTATTATTATTATTGCTGATGCTGTTATTATTATCACTGAAAGTGTGTGGGATGCTTAACGCTCAAGAATGAAGAAAGGTTAAATATCTTACGGGCCGGAGACCAGACTTTCCTGGCTTTATCTTTAAACTGGCATTTTTTATCTCACTTGGAATGAGTTTTCAAAACCAATGTAATGTTTTGCTGATATTCTGCATTGTGTTTTCCAGGCAAGCACCAGCTCTCTGGTGGTGGGCCAGCTGGATGCTCCTCAGTGGTGAAGAGGAAGCCATGCATCTGCGTTTAGCACAGCCCTCAGCCTGAGATAATAACAAGCCTGCTGAGATGAGGGATAAGAGCTCATGCACAGCTCACAGCGCCTTTGGTAGCTATGTGGCTGTTGGGTGAGGCACTTGCCTCTGCTGGCCAATGGTGACATAAATGTACCTGGAGTTAGTCTCTGGGTAGCCCAGGTGTAATAGGCTCAATTCTGCATGACTGAAATCTACCACAAGGCTTTGTGATCAGTTTTGGAAGGCAGAGCCCCAAAAGCAAGTCAAGTTGAAAGGCCAGGTCTCTCTGGGCTCCAGGAGGCACATGGAGTGATGAGTGATACATGAATCTTCACAGTGTAGGAACCAAATCTCCCTCACATCCTGTACTGCTGTTGGCACAATGCCTGGGAGGAAGAGGAGGAAAATTTAGTTCTCTGATAATGAGTGGTTCTGTCCCAAGTTTTCCTTGCAATTTGAGCACAATTCATTGAAAAAATGAACAAGAACCAGTCACCTAGTTCATTCTGTTTTCTGAGTTCCAATAAATTAATTTGGTCAACACCATAGATTTTGATCAACTTGATTTCTTAAGAATTAGACAAATAAAATGTATTTTTGCTTCTGAGGTTGTCAAAATCACAGAAACCTAGACCACTGTATTCCCAGCAGGGGGACTGCCATCAGGCCATTAATATTATTTACAGAAGAAAAGCTATGTTTTAAAACCACTGAAAAGTACTATGAACATTTCTTCTTTAAGATAACTACAAGCTAAGCACACATCTAGGTTGCACTTGATTTCAAACTGATTTCTACAAGGAACACCTTGCTAAGCATAGAGTAGTTACCCAGCATTAATGAAGTTATACAGAGACAATGAGACTTGCAACATTAACTTTTTATCTTGTTTTCTGTAATGATTTTTCTTCCCTAATGGAAACACATGCTTACATAAGCAGATTTTTTGGATCGTTGTTTTATAATTAAACTAATAGTTCCACTTGTTGTAACTCTAGCCCAAGCAGGCGGTAATATATTTGGAAAGAGTGGATGTATTCCTAAAGCTCTTTAAAATTTCTAACCTTGAAAAATTTGTCTCTGATGCTTTTCTTAATTATAATCCATTCAGAATAAAAGAGGATGATTTTTTTTTTCCTCTTGAGCAAATCCAAGCTAAATTCTAACATATCTGCTCTATATAAAGATTTCTTTTTCATTCTGCCAAAGTGAACACTGCATGCTAAAGTACTTCATTGTTCATTAGTGTACAATTAGGCCCACGTTTGCTGGTATGGGCTGCCTGCTTTGAGCCATTGTGGTGATGCAAAGCAGCTGTAAACTTGATTTTACAGTCTGGTTAAACCATGTTTACAGCTGTTTTGTGTGGCTGGAGAGGTTCGACATATCCACGGTGTACTGGTAAATCTTGCCTGTCAAAAAAGAAAGAACTTGCATTATTATTTTATCAGTTCTCAAACTATCTGTCAAAAAGAAGCCTTTGCTAGTTTTCATTTGATAAAACCTGGCTCTCCACTTTGTTACACAGCTTTATGACATTTTATAGCTACAAATGAGGAAAATCACATCACAAAACTAGAGTTTAAATAAGCAGTATATTAGAGAAATATATGACGGAAGATAGCATGAATTATGAATTATTCCTAATTACGGCAGAGAGGCAGAGAGATTAATGGCAGAGAGATTACATATGGCAGAGAGATTATACTACGGCACAGAAAAAAAGCCCCTCTCACCCTTCCAAACAAATACTTTCCTAGTAATCTCCTTGTTCAAGAATCTCTGAGAGCCTCTGCTTCACCCTGGCAGCCTCCAAGCAAGAACTGGCTCCTCTGGATGGTGCAGACCCAAGGAGATATCCAGTCATGATATGCCAGCAGGACTGCACCTTCTTGGATTTGGCCTGTCACATGACTTCTGCCAGGAAGGGTCAGCTATATGGTTCCCGAAAGGGATGCAGCCATTCCACCAAAGGCCTCCTTCCTTCATCATGCATTCTTGCAGAGGGTCCCCCAAGGATCGGGTGAAAAAGGATTTCAGCAGCTGTCTCCAACCTGATGGGAAATCTGCCTGTGACAGTATCACAACAGCAATGCGAGAAGATTTAGAGCCCCCTCTCAAGGCTGCAACATCAGGCAGGACAACAGTGTAGGCAGGCTGATTTGACAAAAGTCCCTCCAACGCTAGACACAATTTGAAAGGCAAACACACAATCAAACTTCCACTGAAACCAAGCCAAGTTTCAGTATTTTCACCTGTACTCTTCTCTGTGCTTGCTCAGGGCTTTGCCATGCAGGGCTCCCTGGTCTTCGTACCATCCCATGTAGAGATCATCTCAGTCTTTTGTTCATTCTGCTCTTACTGTAGCAGACAGACACATCTAAGAAAAATGTGAGTGTGCCTAAATGTAAAACAAGAGCAAGAAATTAAACAAACAAACAAAAACAATCAAACAAAACCAACCAACCAAACACAACAACAGCAAAAACAACTAAGAGCTTTTGCAGAATTAATTGACTTAAAAATCAAAGGGAACTGGCAGTATCAGTACATTTAGCTCAGCACAACCTTGGTACTGGTGTGCCTGGGTTTCTGCAATTGCTCTTTGCAGTGTGGTTCTGTGTTTCCTTTTTCTGCTATTCCTTCTTCTGAGTTCAGCTGTAACTCCAGGGATTCACCAGAGCATTTCATCATCAATGGAAAACTCCGGTGCATCAGGGAGAGGCAGTCTAAACAAAAAGCAAGGCTCACTGGGGGCAGTAAGGAATAGTATTTTTTGGCTGTAAGTCCTATCAAGCACAGTGCTAGCCTAGCTGGATGCAGAAATTAATGTCAACATAAAATGAAATATTTAATTTAGATTATCATGATGGGAAAACTCCATAAAAATTGATCCTTCCCTGGAGATATATTGATTTGCAAAGCCTCTACTTTCCTAACAGAAAATATTTGGAAATTGTTTCTATCAGTCCTTTTCATGACTTTTACAATGAGCAAACAGCCTTAAAATGCAAGTCTTTTATTTCTAATTAAGGTAAAACAGTGAACTAAAACATGAAACTATTCAATGCTGTCTCTGTCTCACTGTCCCTTTGTGCCCAGGCTTACATAGCAGTGGTGTAAATAGGTCTAGAATCTGCTTAAATCCACGCTTTACTGATGCATTCCAGTTCTGGTGGAACAAACAGTAGCTTATCTGGTGTAATGGAGGGCTATAAAGACAGATTAGACTGAAATCAGGCTCTCTTTTTTACAGTGCGAAAACAGATGGAGAGGGAGACATCCTCTGCCTCAACAAGTGTTCTGCCTACAAATGGCAGCATGGGTGACAGGCAGGTAAGAAGTAGCTTGCTCCCAGCAGATCAGTGTTAAAGCTGGAACCAGTGCTGACATCTGGTAAGAGATGAAGCACTGTTCTACCCACCACTCAGCAACTGCCCATCTCCTGCAGACTTCAGCTTGTTTTTCCTGGCAAACGGCATCTGGCTGTGCTACCATGCAGCTGCAGCCAAGGACTGTGGCCATCTAAGGGCGATGGAGGGGAAAACAGAGGGAAAAAAAAAAAAATATATATATATATACATATATATATATATATTTTTGCTCACCAGAGTTAAAAACCAAAATGAATATTTTTGTGCCTACTACCTTTCACATTGTGAAAAGTGCCTGTAAGGCTGAAGGGCCAAGGTAAGCGTCCTGTAGGGTAGTGTCTTGGAAAGCGCATAACCACTGTAACCAACCACACCATAGCTGCCAGGGAGATCATTTGGCAGTGCCTCATGCATTTGTTACTCAGCTGCCTTTTGAGATTCACCAGCTGCTGTAATCTTTCCATGTAATTCTTCTTCAGACCAATAAAAATCATAAACATTTTCATTTTCAGTAATTACATTGCTATCAGCTCTGCTTCCACTGCCTTTTAGCTTTGCTGAAACCTTTTTTTTTTTTTTTTGGTAGCAAATTGTCAATTATCTCTCCCTGTACATCTACCAAATGCATAACTACTTCTACCATTTTATCTTCCCTACATTTTCTCAGTTTTCTTTTTTTTCTATAAGGTTCTATAAAAACCCTCAGGTCCAGACATAAAATCCAGCTAAAAAAAAAAATAAAATATTCTCTAGACCCACACATAGGCTTCTTTATGAGCCATGTATTTGGTCCAAAAAAAAGAAGAATTTTTGAAATAAAAAGAACCATACCTTTCCACTCACCTTGAAGATCCACCCCACATTTTAGGCTGGACATTTTGTGCCACTGGTCAGTTTGCATCTCGCACCATAATGGGAAGGGTCTATTCCTGGTTGAAAATTTTGTGAAAGATGTGGAATCCAAACAATGCGTTTACACTGTGTCACAAATATTTGCCTCTTCCGTCTAACTGTCCTGTCACAGACAAATTAGTCATTCAGTGAATAGCAGAGAGGAATTCTCCCTGCAGCCACACCAGCTGAGACATATACATTCGTCCATCAGAAGAAAATAATACCTTTTCATGTGAATGCTTTGTAAAATTCTTCTTTGGCTTTCTTCCATTTTGAACAAGAGAAAAGCATCTACGTACATGGCAGTTTATGAAAAATTTGGATGTTTATGTTTGTGGTCCTTTTTCTTCGTTTTATTCCAACATCTCTTCAGATCTGATTTGAAACACTGACGGAGAAAGACATAATGGTATCTGTCCTACAAGAGAATAAACAGTCTGCCGAGGACAGCTTAAAAGAAGGGAGTTATATCTTCAATGGTATATTTTAACAGTAGGACAGGTATGATGAGCAAGTTCACAAGAACCCCAGTGCTTAGCCACAACACCTACTTCACAGGAACGGAAGATGTGACTGACCCTGGCAAGAACATAATGTAGCTATTGTTAAATACGTGTGCAAGTTCCAGTAGTAAAGTCAAACACAGTGGGATGTAGTTGCAGACCTGCAAGCATCTTACAGCCTGACTTTGTGGGTTAGGATTGTTTGAAGGGCAGTGTAGCTCTATGTGATTGGCATTGCTCCTCAGGCATTTGTAGCACCCTCTCTGTCTTTTCTGACATTCACAAAGGACTGTTTCTTTTTTAAACTTCTTTACGAAGCCACCTTCTTCCCGGAAGAATTTTTGGGAAGGTATCCCATTCTATTGCTTCTTTCCTCTCCCAAATTCTAGCTACTTCCTCTCAAAGGGTATGGGGCATTGACGTTTTGCTCCAAAACTTACTGAGCAGGTTGAGTATTTTTTTACCGGGGCTGGAGAGCAGGTCCATTCTGCCCCATTGATGCTGACAGGCACGCTGGTGTGTTCCTACAGAAGCACTGCAAACCTTTTAGTTTCCTTCAGGCAAGTGTTCAGCAGGGGTGATGACAGGCCCAGGAAAAATGTTTCTGGGATGGCAAGGTAAACATTCCACTCTTCTCAGGCAGCTCCCCTTTGCGTTCCCAGCACATGCCAAGGCTGTTTCACAGCCTGTTCAGACACGACAGCTCTTAGTACCTGTTGTTCTTCCAAAAGGCAGAAATAATCAATTTCTTGTCTCCATCACACTGCAGTAGACACAGGCAGAATGATGTTGTCTGCATCTGCAGCTCTGGTAGCAGTTTTGTCACTTCCTGAGGAAAAGGGAGGCGAACCCCACTGCAGAGGGAAGGATGATATGTTGTTTGTTAAGGCTAGGTGATCAAAGGTGTTTGGGAACATACAAAAAACTTCACAAGGTGATTTAAAAGAAGGAAGTTTCTTTAGTACTGATCTGTTTCTGATCTGTTTTACCTTTCTCTTTAAATCTTAGTGAGTGATTAGATTTCCAAAAGTCATAATGAACAACGAGATGCACAGAAAAGATCTGCTGTCTTTATCACATTCTAAAAGTTAATAATATGTAGTTTTACAGACTCAAAAAATGGGAATTAACAAGGAACAAAGACAATCAGATTAATGCATCCACAGAAAATCACTTTCCAGTCAACTAGTGAGTGTTGGTGGAATTGCTGTCACTGCTTCTTACAAAACAGAATGCAACATTCTGGAGCAGGAGGAAAGATGTTGATTCATACGTGGGCTCATGTCTGTTTCTTCTGATGCATTCCAGATTTTTCCTTAGCCATCAAGAACATCACATTTTCTTCAAACTAATTTTGATGGCTCAAAAAAGAACAACAGGAGGATTCCAGGAAGGAATTCCCAGTCAATCAAAGAATTACATTTCCACCTTAAAGTTTATCTTTTTTTTTTTCTTCTTCTTCTCATCTAATTCTTCTTTGTATTATTATTCTTAGACAATTTTGGCATATGTACCCTTTTAATGTCTCATTTGGCATCATATTCTCCCACAGCAATAACCTAGCCAATTTCTATATGTTAATTGACTACTAGCCCCCTAGCCACATTTGTCATTCTACTCTAATTTCATTTTTAATTATCCTTATCTTATGATATTAAGGAGCACAGATATGTTTGCAGATTTCTGTGTAGAATCACAATAAACAGACTGGTAAATGCAGAACATTTACTTCCCTGTTAATGTCTGCAGCTTGATGCAAAGTCCTTGTTTGTTTGCTATTGCCAATCATACATTTATTTCTTGCTTAGAGCCTGGCCCAAGGCCTGCTGATGTCAGTAGAAATCTTTCTTATTATCCTGTTGATGATCTGTGGTACAATTCAAGAATTAGTGGCAGGGTGTATTAAAACCTCATATCTATTAAATATTACCTCATACACCTTTATGTGCCCAGAGCATTTTCCTGTATGGGGTAGCCATCTCTCCCTGCAGGATAACATGGTCCTTCCTCAATAGACATCAGCAGGTGACCTAAAGTCCTGAGGGAAAGAAGCCTTTACTGCCTGGCTCCCTACCTGCACACACTGCTAAAACTCTTCTGGCATCGATGTAATCCAGAGATCTTCCTCTTTTTGAGGAGCTGTTTTTAATTCTTGTTACCCTCCTCCAGCTCAACTGATTAATTAGTTTGCATTTTTGCTTGGCTAAATCTTTTTTTTTCTTTCTTTCTTTTTTTTTTTTTCCTACTCCTGTTTCCAGTACTGCTTGGGGAATGCTTTTCTTCACACTCAGAGGAATCCGGGCAATTAAGAATAGCATTTGTAACTCCTCTTAATGAATTTTACCAACATACATCCTGTAGGGGAGTAATGAAAGGAAAACATATGACATATACACCTAACTTTCATCTAGACACAGTAAAGAGAAGACTGTGTCATAGCCAATAGTTAAGATTAAAAAGTATCTTTAATAATCTGGAAAACTGCCGGGCTAAAATGAATGAACTAGACATTATTTTTGTAAAAGAGGGTTATATTATCTATTATCTTAATGAAGGAAGACGAAATTCAGGTAAAAGGGAAAGAACAAAGTTATTATCAAAGTTAATTAAGTGAAATACTAAAATCTTCTTCGTTATACTTCAGGTTTTGGAAGCTGTTATATTGTTACATGTACAACTTTGGTGGAGTCCATAAAAAAGGAAATCTTTAATGTTTCTTTTTCTCTACAGGCCACGAAGCTTTCCACAGGCACGGTTATAAACTTGGAGTTGTGCAAGAACTTTAAATACAATGGCCTTCAACGTGGTTCTCTCCTGTACCTCGTTCCTGTCACTGTAATGACCCTTCTGTGATCTGGGCAGCAGAGAGATGTTAGAAGGCCCAGTCCAGGGACAGCATGAAGTGTGCTTACTGTGCCTCTGGTGGTTGCTTTTGGAAAGTGACTCCTAGCTGCTGTCCTGCACCGATGCAGGTGGTCAAGGTACAGCTGAGGAAGACAGCAGGACATTGCTGCAGGACACACATGGGAATGAAGTCTCCTGGTTCCCTTTTGTTTTCAAAAAGGTACAAGTGTCGTGTAATATTTTCTGTCAAGTCTTGACTGCATTTTTCACTTGTTTCTGGACTATAATCAGAGAATGTCAATGGCCAAAAAAAGTAAAGACTTCTAGCCTTCTTGTAAGTAAAGAGTACAGAGAATAGACAACCTACTTATTGTCTCTTAGTAATTTATAAGTTGTTAGTACGTGAATTTACATGTGGGTGAGGTGACATTAGTCTGTGCAATATATATCTGTAGGTACAGAATTGCTGCGTGACCTGATAACTTCAATTTAAGTCATGAAAAACAATTTGAAGAGCAAGGGCTACCATTATCTTTCTTTTTCATGTGTATTGATTATCTTTCTACAAGCACAGTCAAAGGGTAAATAAAAGGAAAAAAAGGGAAAACAATATCTTTGATTTTGAGAGCTGGTAAACATGTTTGTTAGATGGGGTTATGACACACGAAGCCAGATTGTGGCTGTTATGCTGAGTTGTTTAGATCTTACACAAAACCCTCTGTGTCAGTGGAAATTGTTTCACTGATGTAACTGGAACCTGGACAGGGGATGGGAGAGTGCATGGCTCACATGGATTTTATGTGAGTCTAATTTTGTCCCCAGGTTCTATATGTAAAACAAAAGAAACAACCCAATCTTCAGCCATGGAAGTCTGCAGCTAGACTACGTGCACAACCTACGCAGCATAAAGGATGCACTTTTGACAGAACAAGTGATGCTGAGTTCATACTTTGTGTGGAGCAGGAAGATAATGAGAGTACATATCCACAGGAAGGCTACCTACGCATTTAAACAGGTTCTAACACTGGGAGAATACAATGTGTCAGAGCTTACTTGTGTAATGAACTCACAAAAAATCCCTAAATAATTTTAGAGATAATTATTTTGTATATTTTGAGCCAGAATTTCTAACGATAATCCCCAATCTAACACCTGCAGTTACAATCACTTGTGTATGCAGGTACCTGATTGCATCTGTAAATCAAATAGTTAGATGTTTAAGTAACTTCAGCTATACCTGAAAACTTGAAGACACAAAAATGCAGTCTTTACTGAGTCCACACTGGAAGTTTAGCTCTGCATATCTGTTACATGCCCCTAAAGAGAAAAAAATAATGCTCGTTGGTATGAAAACTGATAAATTCTTCCTTCATAATGACAATGTAGCATGAAAAAAAGAAGTAAAGGCACATGACGTCTTAATTTTTATTTATTTTTTTTGATAGATCTTCATCCTACCTAATAGTCCTGGCAAGGTTTGTAGCACCATTCTGTAGAACCACGGGAGGTGAACAGTGTCCAGTGTGAAAGGAAAGAAAGACGGTGTGCTGTAAGTAGAAGAAAAAAATGCTTCTGACTTTTTCAGGATATTATAATCTTTGTGGATCTTTGCATTACTTTTTATAATGATATTTTGTCTATATTTTCTCAGCTGGCTTCCAACTTTGTAATACTGAAATTTTCACTAACATAGTTCAGCCACTGTTGAACAAGTACTATTAATTTACAAGTCATGTTCTGGAGGATTTACTGAAATTTATCACTGCAAATGGTTCTTACAATACCTTTTCATATCTTACAGAGTTGTATTTATTCACTTTTTTAACAGAAAAAGAAATATTATTTTTCTGCTCCTCTAGTTCTAAAATGGGCCCAGGCATTTCCCTTGTAATTTGTCTTGAACCTGAATAAATTTCAAAACATAAGGTGATCTTCTTTAGAAAAAAAACTGTAAGAATATCATATTTGAAAATGAGGTTTGATAAAATATATTTCATGATAAATTTTTCACTTTAAAATGTAATTATGAGTAATTAAATTCACGAGTTTCATGGCAAATTGATAACTTGAGTGACGTGATTAATTTGCATGATTCATGAGAAACTCCTCTGAAATCAAAGCTATCACAACAGCATGAACTTAGTGCACGGGATTCAGAATCAAGCTTGTAAGGCACAAATATGCTGAGGAATATTACAGTTTTACCAGGCATTTCCGTCTGTATGTATGTAAGGATATTTCCTTGTAGCATACAGGGAAAGAGGGATTTATTTGATTTTCTCTCACCTAAGTAAGCTATTGAACAGTTATTGACATGTGCTTGCCTGCTTAAAATTCCGCAGCAAATTCTTTTTTTCCATACATTGAAAAGATCTTGTCAATTTATTCAAGGCTTTGTAGTCCGACAGAGACCTGTAATTACAGGAACCTTTCAGCTTTTTAATGGTGATATATTCTTTGTTGATTTTTCATACCTTTGGTCTAACATAGCTACAATCAAACTGTAATCTGTGGATTATTAGGAAACATATGGCACAATATGATTAATTTAGTCAAGAACAATTGTGGCTGGTAATGTTTCGGCTGAAAGGTCGAGAAGTAAGCATTAGTACTAACTCCTCCAATGTGCTGGAAAGCAACAGCAGTAATTGCACAGCCTTACATGATTCTGTGTTACTGCATTGTGTAGTATCAATCCCCCATCTTTCTTTATGAAGTGTATGCTTGTATACCCCATAGAATATTGCCAGCCCGTATCCCATGGGGACTGTATAATTTTTTGCATTACTGAAAGTTTGTATTAGCAATGTAAAGATTGTTTGTGCGGTTACATATTCTTAGCTGCAGCATTGGCTTTTTTCACTATATGTATTTTAGCATGAGGCAAAATAAAAGGAATAATAACATTAAGTGTGTGCGTTGTGTTTAAACATTTGCAAAAATGGCAATTCAGCAAGGAGCAGTAAATTTAGTGGCAGGCTAGCTTACCTAAGGCGGTTTGAAAGAGGGAGTTGTGGTAAAATGAGGTTTCATGCATACCTCTTCAGTCCTTATTGTAACAGGTAAGCTTGAAAGTGTGAACTAAGCACACTCAATGCAATATTGTCTTAATGGGTCTACAGACAACCTGAAACAGTAATGCTGGAAGTCATGATCAGCCCCATTCATTTCACTGGGCTGTTAAGCCTGAGACATAAAGATGAACATTTGAATGCCATCATTGTTAATCATATCACCAGTGATTATTTTACCAGGAAAATCCAGCCAGCTTAGATTTCCAACTGTTTTCCATACTTTCTGCATACTAAAATGTCAACAGTAATCCCTCCATCCATGCTTCCCCTGACATCTACAATACTGTGAATTATTTGGCCTTGCCAAAACACAGATGAATTAAAAATTTAAAAAAGATAGTGACAGGGAAAATCCTACCAGATTTGCTATTCAGAGAAGCAACCCTGTTCTGCTACTTTGATTCTGCTACTTGTTCTGCTACTTGTCCCTGTAATTAATTCATAGAAAAATGGAATTTTTTACTGCCCTTGCCAGAATTCTCAGGAATCTAGAAAGAATAGCACAGAATTTAATTCCTACCTGCTATAGAGAAGTCAAGGTCCTAATTTGACACAAGCTTTTTCACTGCCCTGAAGAAGCATGTTGTGGTTATTAAGTAATGCTTGCTAACAATGTGCATGTTTTAATCAGAAATCTTAGTTGCCCTTTCAGCTACCCACCCCATGCAAGCACTTACTAGGCTTTCTGCGCTGAGTACTCAGTGCAGGAATAGAATTGCTCCTTAGTCACCAACACAAACTAGTAGGTATGAAATCTGCGTGTTTGCCCGTCAGAAGCTCAGCATTTAAGAAGAGATGGAATTGCTGGAATAACTTGGCTGATAAGGATTTTGCAGATCTTTAAATTTCACCTTGGTACTTTTTTATTGACTGCAGCCAAATTGTGCTGGAGCGTACTTTGCTCATGAAGCAAAACCAAGTGGTTCTGACAGACAGATGGTACTTAAGTGAAATTGGAGGGCCAAAGTCAGTACCGCATCAGGTAAGCACACCATTTTCTGAAAAGCCTGCTAGGGACAGAGTGGATGAAGACTGAAACATCTCGGTGCTTAGCTTGGCATGTTAAGACTTGTAGAAATGACAGGCAGACACCATTGTGGCAGAGCAGGATCTCTAGTAAACTTCCCCTTTTTTTATCTGCTTCTGTATTCAGCAACATGCAACGTTGCTGAATAGCAGGTTTTATGTTTTTTTTTTTTTTTTTAATATCATACTAGTAACATACATCATTAACTTCTATAATTCTGAGCACCTGGTGGCAACATTCATTTTTCACCTAGCCTTCCACAACTCCACAACTATACATTGCTTTAAGCACCTGTATTCACAGCTGCAGGTGTCTTGTGTTTCAAACAGAAGATAAGGCCAGAGTGTCTTACTACTGTGAAATTTTTTGTCTCTTTCACTTCATGTAAATGTTATCACAGTTAATATATAGAGATAAATGTAGAAAAGTAAGCAACTGTAGCATTTCTGTTAATTTGGCATTTGGTTTGAAGGCCTTGCTATTAATACTAAACCTGGCTGAAAAGCCTAAAATCAGCCTTGTGAGCAGTGGAACTAGGTAAACATTTGGCCCTTGTGTTTGGAGGCTTGGGTGTCCAGAAAGATGTGTGCTCCACCTAAAGATTTTCCCCTCACTGAAATACCCATAACACTTCTCCTCCTTCTTGTGGATTCCTCGTTTTTAAGGTATCATATGGTTGAGCTGAAAACAAATGCCTGCTTTAGGATGTCTCAGATGTTCCCAGATCAGGTCTCACCAGGCCCACAGGAAGTGCCTGGCTGCAGGGCCTGAGACTGTGAACTTCTGTCTTCGGTGGCTTCTGTTCCTGTGAAGGAGCTGATCCAAGAAAATCCTACAAGAGGGAGAAGTTATGCCTTTCAGAAGAAAGGCTACCACACGAACAGTGTTGTTCTAGTGAGAAAGGACCAACTTCTTCCTGAAAAATTTGACCAACTACAAAATGTGCAACTCCTTTCTTTATGTTCTAGGCCAAGTGTGAACATTAACAAGCTATGGCCATATACATTGCTGTGTCGTGTAATTGTTTATTAGCTCAAGCACTTTAGTCAAGGTGTTTTAAGTTCCAGCTAACCATACAGAAAGAAGAATTTATTGTCAGAACCACATTACTTTTCTGTGAGACAATCCTGTAAATTTGTTGACTATACTGCTAGGAGTCTTATGACAATGTCAGTGTTACTCAGTTACCAGCAACAGCATAATGCAGCAAATTGGATTTATCTGTACTTCAGTAGTGATCATGTCTACCAGTAAAAGCTGCACTCTGACAGAACCACCCAGTTACTAGAAATTTTTATAAGCTTACATAAAAGCTTTTCAAAGTTTCTGTTCCACCTCCTCAGTGGAGTTTTTGAGAGAGTAGTTAATATGTGAATATCTGTAGCAATGTTGTGGAAGCACTATAGCTGAATTTGACATTGTGAGCCATTTTCAAGGGCGTGTGGTAATTCCGATCCTGATATGATATCTATGACTAACTAAATAGTAAGTATGGTAATGTCTACAAAAAAGTCTATGTCAGGGAAGAATATTCAATATAGCATTTATCTGCCTTATTCCCTTCACTGGCTTTGCACTATATTTTTTTCTATCAGTTTATGAGAGATTACTTTTATGCATGTTCACAATATAAAGTATCATTCTAATCTTTCAAAACCGACAGTGTTTTAAGTGCAACTTCTGATTCTTATTACAAGGTCTGTCTTTTTATGGGAGGGCCTTGCCTAGGGCCCCTCCTTGTTCTGCAAGGCTGGCATGCCTTTGACTGACCCAAATTAATTAATTAATTCTAGTGAATTAAAGGTTAGAGCTTGTCCCTGCAGTTTAGGACATGCCAATTTAGGGCATGCCAGTTTAGGGCCCTCTCCTACCTGAGAGGACTGAACATGTCTCAGCAATTTGACCACTTAACAGGCCTCTAATGGTTGCAGTGCAAGTTTCTCTAAACTCCTGCTCCTGAAGCTCTTCTCAGTTGCATGGGTTGTGATTCATGATGCCGTGGAGATGCTGAGCAGGCACCCAGCTCAGTGATTAAGGCATGCCACTGGGATGCACAGCACCAGCTTCCATGCTCTGCTCTCTCTGGGGGTAGTTGCTCAGTTAGTTATCCAATGCAGAGCAGGTCCAGTAGGAAAAAGGATTAATTCAGAAAGCCAACACAGTGGCATACGATCTCCTTTTGGGTAGACGTGAGTTCAAGGATGATCAATTGAATATGTAATTAAAACATAAGCACCCTGCAATTGAGTTGAGCACTCTGAGCAGGGATTCCCTGCACACAAAAGGAACATAAATTGTTGCCCTATGCTATGTCCCACAGCAAAACAGAGACACCTGCTAGGCATGACAAACAGTAACTCAGCCTGTGCTTATTCTGTTTTTCAGAGCTACACTCAGATGTGGTTTTGTGTAATGAGAAGTAACCACTCTACTTTGAGGAAGGCAGAGATGATGTCCAGCAGTTCCCATTTTCCCATTTGCATTTCACCTGACTCCTGACTCTCAACTGGAATTGAAGTCGGATCCAATGTACACATAGCATAAGCTGGGGAGGGATAGGCACCCGTGCTCACATTTGAGTGCCCAGGCAATACTGCAAAACAGAAATGCTGGGTATCTCCAGTTAGGCAGCAGCTGCCTGGCTGGAGGCACCTGAAGGAGCAGTCTCCCTTCTGAACTGATCCAGACACTCTTGTGTAATATAAAAAAAGTTTTGTTTTTAAATGCAGTTGTGGGAGAGACTGGTATATATTTTCAGAAGATTATATGAGTGCTATGCATTTAAGTTTTGATGTGATAATGTTAGGTTTAAATATTTATTGTCTGTGAAAGACAGATGAGGTAGAAGGCATCTGAAATAGACTGAAAAAAATCTTGCCAGGGCAATACGATTTTACAGAAATGAAATTATTGGACATTGACTTTGATTTTAGAGTTCTCTGCAAATGATTTATTGATGCCAAAATCCATGCAGTTCTTTTTAAATCCTGGACCCTGTTTTCTTTAAATATGATAGCATGTTTCATATTTGTGTTAGATGTGTCACGTCTCCTAGGTTGCTGTGCATCCCTGTGTTGGAAAGAATTCAGCTGGTTTTGAGCAACTGGAAGGTGTTATTTGAAAGGACTATCTCCTACTTCTCTGCAAACTCACGTGACTAGTAAAAGTTTGTGCAGAAGCAAAAGATAAAGTGTTTAGAACAAAAAAGGCCACAGACTGAAAGCTTTTCTCTGCTACATAAAACATAAACCTGCCAGGGAGTGATGTCCTGAACATCATATATCAGTTGACACAAAGTTCTAATATTATTATCCCCTTACACACCCGATAAATCCCATCCAAATATGTGAGATGAGTAAAGGTGACATTTAGGCCTTTCCTGCACAAAGCTGTATTAACTGGGTTGTGCTCAGGGGGTAACTCCACAGCATTGACCTGCTTTCAGACAGCTCTCACGCTGCTTGGCTGCAATTGCTACTTCAGTTCCTTTATGTCCCTGTACAAAAAAAATGATATTTAAAACTTGTTTTGGATGATGTCTTTTACTAAAAACAACTAAGGCTCCTCCACCAAAGAACATCCATTTGTTAGTTATGAGGAGGGGTCACTTATGCTACCTTTTATTAATAACCATGTTCAGAGTCTCAATCAAGAATGTAATTCCCTGAGGTTTATGCTATATTCAACAGAGAGATATTTCTGAATGGAACAGGATTCATTTTGGGAACTTAGGCTCTTATTCACTCTCTGAAAGAATTTATTTCCATGCATTGTTATACAATGACTTAATAGACAGTGGCTTTGTTGCTTAGGCTATTACTCCACGATCACTTTGTGCCGACCTTCATGAACAGAGGTCAGGGCTATGGAGGGGAAGAACAGCTGTGGGATATGGTTCCCTTGGCTGTTAATTGGAATAATACTCCACAAGGTCTGTTATACCCTATATCAGCTGAACCTGCTGATGCATATGATCATAAGTAGTCTCAGAAGTTAGTAAGCACATCTTGAAGACTGAAAGACATCATGTCGTGATATAGTCATATTCATTCCTAGCATGCCACTGGCTGTCAGAGAGCACAGGAACTGACCAGGAGTCTACAGTATTCTTTACCCATTTTTAAAGGGTTATACAGAACCTTTCTAAAGGTTATACAGAAAATGGAAGGAGGGCGTTGTAACCTGGGAGGGATATAGAGTCACTCTCTGAGCATTCAGAGGCAGGATTAGGAAAGCCAAAACCCAGATGGAATTGAATCTGGTGGGTGATATCAGCAAGATATCGACAAGAATGATTTCTATAAGGACATTGGTGATAAAAGGAAGCCAAGAGAAAATGAGGACTTACTCCTGCATGAAGAGGGGACCTGGTGGCACAGCACCCACGAGTGCTGAGGGAGCTTGCTGATGTCATTGCAAGGTCACTCTTGGTTATCTCTGAATGCTCATGGTGACTGTGAGAAGTTTCTGAGAAGTGGAGGAAAGCAAATATGACTCCTATCTTCAAAAAATGTAGGAAGGACAACCCAGTGAAACACAGGCTGGTTAGCCTCATCTTTGTCCCTGGGAAGGTTATAGAGCAGCTAATCCTGGAAACATTTCCAGGCACAAGACAAGAGGGTGATCAGGAGTATTCAGCATGGCTTCACAAAGAGGAAATCATGCTTGACTAACCTGATAACCATCTGCAATGAAATGACTGGCTTAGTAGATGAACAGAGAATGTTGCCTACCTTGACTTCAGGAAGGTTTTCTATACTTTCTCCTTACGGAGGAGCTGATGAAGTATGTACTAGATGAGCAGACAGTGAGCTGGACTGAAAACTATCATAACTGTATTGTTGGGCCCAAGTATATTGTCAAGTTACCAAGAAAGATTAGAGTCAATGAACAGTAAGTTATGCACATAAGCATCCTGCTTCCTGAATGAGCTGCCGTGCAATTAGCAAACTTCTATTTTTGTTGTTGTTATTTTTTTCCAGTTTCTCCTGTTTTATGATTTTGCATGTGGAAGATCTCCAGACCCACATGAGGACTGACTGTTTGTCTAGTGAATTTTGTGACTTGTTGTAATTCATAAGGACAAACATTTGATTTACCAGTGAAAAAGAGAAAAGGATGTTCAGGACTGAACAGTTTGCCCTTTCTCAGTCTGTGCTGTTCAGAGCTCCTGGGACTGCTGCCATTGCCAGTGACAGAGAAATATCTGTATGTGTTTCTGAAGTGAAGGATATAATGGTTTAAAAAAAATGAAGAACTGAGGTATTTTGAGATTATATCTCCAAGTTAGCTTCCTGCTGTGACAACACATCCTGAAATAGAAAAAAAAAAGTGATTTCGACACAAGTGCTTAGTGTTCATGAGACAGAAGATGACATAAAAACGTGACTGCCCGTTCTTCCCCATAAGATAACTTGAGAGAAGGCCTTTAGATCAGAGAAACCATAATGTTCAAGCTCAGAACTTAACAAAAGAGTTTCAGATTAAGAAAATTCCCATTCCAAAATAGTGAAATGCTTATCATTGCTTTGTGGCCCTTGTAGGCTAATATTTTAACTGCCTCCCATTTTCATGGTTCTTGCTTTTACTTCATTATAATAGAAATTAGTTAACAGCATAGATGATTTTAAAATGGGTATTGTTTTTTCATGGATTTTTTAAATTTAATTTTATGGAAAACTGCAAACAAAACCTTTAATATTATAAGGTGTAAACAGCTACAAAAAATACCAATTTTCATGAAGAAGTATCAAGGAGATTTTACATCTGGGCTTAATGTCGGTATCAGGATCTGAAATTCAGACAACATGTATCTGTTAGCTGAATCTGTCAGTTAAGTGAAATGCTAAGTCAGCTAAGTGAAATGCTAAGTCAGCTAAGTGAAATGCTACCACCATAGTAAACTTCCATTGAATTTAGTGGAATCAAGTCATCCTTCTCTTTTAGAAAAATTGAAAGCTAATTTTGGACAAGCCTCAGAGATAACAATTTTCCTAAAGAAACCAAATATAAAAAAATAAGTCTTTAAAAATCGTGAGAAAAAAATTATATCAATTATACCTTTTTTTTTTGCGTTTCACTGTGCAATTTTAGATACACAAAGATATATGAATTGTTTTCAGACTGCGCACACAGATTAATTTTTTTTTCCTGCCTCACTGTTAGCATTTGCAGTTAAGTGGAGAAAGACTTAAAAGGACAAGAGAAGTAATAAATATAAAATTTTGGTAAATAAATTTGTAAAAACAGTTCTACCACTGAGGTATTTTCAGAAACATGCAGATGATAAATATGATCCAGCTGTTACAACTAACTTCTGAACACTTGTGCCTTGCACAGTATAGTGAGGGCAGTTTAACGATTGTCAGCTCCATGGACAATATGCAAACCAATCATATGACCAGCAGGGTTTTCATACAGAAAGAGATTCATTTCTTACAACTAGTATTTGCAGAAGTATTTAAGTTTAGAGTTGAAAGGTATTTCCAGAGGTAAATATCCAGAGGTCTTTTATCCAGAAAGGTCTTTTGTTTCTAAGCTGCTTTTTTAAAAAAAATAAAAACATTATTTTTCACATGTACAATATGGAAAAAATGTGCTGCTGATAAATACATTAGGCTACAGAAAAGGTTAGTTGTACATCCTTTTCAAATGGAAGATCTAATTTTCTGACCTAAAGGCTTCTTAAAAGAAACAAAAGAGAGGTTGGATACAAAGGCTGTGCCTTTAGACTTACTCTCACACAAGAACAAAAAGAAATAACTTGGTGGGACAGGACTGTTATCTTGTGTTCTGGAGAAAAATCAAAAGCACTAACCCTATGTACAGGATAGTAAAGCTGCAGTTTACCACCAGTTCTGCACATTCATCAAGAAGGACTATGGGTCTAATTTGGAGTGGCAGCTCCTGTGTGGGTTTTGATTGTATTGTACACACTTAATGTCTGAGTCACTTTTTCCTCCATTACCAAGGAAAAAATCTCTAACTCTCTGTGTTAGTGTGTGCTATCTCTGATTTACCTGAGTATCAACAGCAGACTTTCAGCAGACACCCTCTTCAGCTGACAGTCTAACTCTAGTGGCAGAAATTCTGCTTGGATTTCACATAAGAAACACCCAGGTAGGTAATCACATGCTAAAATATAAAACTTCAGTGATTTTTCCCGGCATTATGAAGAAATCTATTAGTATCCTCCCTCAAGATTTAATTGCCATCACAATTGTTACAAATCGGCTGCATTACATTAATTGCATACATGACCAAAGCTGAAACATGCTGACAGTGACTGACCACAACAAAATGCTTTTTTTTCGCCTGCACAATTCTGGGTTTCCTAAATTCTCCATTCCTCTCTGATTTTGGACTGTGCAAGGCTGTCTAAGGTATTGTCAAGTCTTTTGTACCCTACCTGCCAGAATATTATTCCTTGCTGTAGTGGCAGCTCCTTTTGGGAAAGCACCCACTGCCTCACTTCACCTTGCCTCACCTCCATAAGAGCTCCCACTGATGCTGTCTGTGGTCTTAACACTCACGTCTAATAGTGTTCAATAGTTAAATAGTGGCTTCCCAGAAACATTGGATGGTGAACCAGCCTCCTTGTTGTGGATTCTAACCCTCACATGGCAGAAGGTAGTGGAAAAGGAAGAGATGCCTGAGGGAGCTGTGGGGACCAAGACCCCAGGTTTAGTCTTTTCTGCTGCGGTCTTCTGTGATTTAGAGGATGTGTCTCCAGAACCAGAAATGCTTTGCCAACATCAGATTTACAGCACTGATGCGGAGGAGGTCAATACTAGGAATTTAACAATTGTTTTTTAGCAATTTTGGGATTTGCAATCACTTCACCTGGCTCCTTTGCATGACATTTAGATTTAATTTTTGAACAGTCAAAGTTATTAAAGATACACGAATATATTGGGGTTTTATTATTATTACTTTTACTTTAATTACCATGGGAAGTCCTTAGCAATGTGCAGCTTAAACCCACAAAACCCCCACAGAATAAGCCACAATATACCACCTAACAGTTATCTGCATCCAGTTACAGGCTCAGACCATGCCTGCAATAAGCACCTGGCCACTGCTACTATCATGACACCCAGATAATTTCAAGTCTGCCATTTGTGGTACACCACAGAGGCCAAATATCCTGTTACAACTTTTAGTTAAATATATGCATTTCCAAAGACTAGAATTTGAACTTGCATATATTTACTTTGGGCTGAAGATTGCCTTTAATTCTTATGTGCAATTGGCAAGGTCAACAGTAGGATTATGCCATATAGAGAAACCATTATATGGTTTATGGCAATTACCATGCTTATTACCAACTTGACTAATCATAAGAAATTGATCATATTTAAAGAAAATGATATAGGGAACATTATGGGGTACCAGCTAACACACAGATGTTGCATTTCATGGAGTCAGTGCCATTTTAAATCACTTAATCGGCCATTTGTAGAGAATGTGGGTCTGTTCATGTATTTTCTCAATAACTCAGCTTTTTCACTGACCTTTTTTTAACTAGGCCAAGCCAAGACTGAAATTCAACATCTTCACTAGGACAGAGAAGTGAGATATGACTGTGGAAAAATTGAGTAAGTCTCATTAGTATGAACAAATTACTAAGGACATAAAAATAGAGCTGGTTGGAGGTAGACTAGAAAATCACCCACTAGGTGTTTTCTCAGAAGATGTAAAAAATGTAGTAATGATATTTTAAAGAAGGACCTGAAGTTTAGGGCACTGCAGTAGGAGCTCTGTAGACCAGGGTAGTGAGAGACAGAGTGAGATTTCGGATATATGGGGAGAAAGGGGTTAGTAAAGACACCAGAGCTGATGTGCATGAATGCTAAGGTTTTCCCTTCTAGACCAGAGTCCTTATGTCCTTACATCCATAAGTGAAAGGCAAATACAAAGAGGACTGTTCTGAAAATGTCTCATCTCGGTCACTTAAAACACACATTATTGTCAGTAGTCTGATTTCCAAATTAAGTAAAACTGCACTAGAAGGCTGATGGCTTTTTGCACCCATTTGAAAGAAATATAGTGAGAAATGAAGGTGTGATAGCAAATGATAATCTTGGAGCTGCAGAACAAACTGTTGTAAAAATGTAGTATGACTACTGACTGTGGCTTCCCTGCCCGTGGCAGGGGGGTTGGAACTAGATGATCTTTAAGGTCCCTTCCAACCTGAGCCCTTCTATGATTCTATGATTCTTTGATTCTGTGATTGTTGCCTGCAGCCTAGTGTTACATGGTCCCCCTCACATGGGCAGCACATAAACATTGAAGACATTGCACGGTCTGTGGATTTGCAATGAAGTTGTGGCCTCTAGGATGAAAGATATCTGGTTTTACATTACACAGAATATATATATTTTTTAAAATTTTAATTTTAATTTTTAAGGAGTGATACTGTGCATAACGAGAGCTAAAATTACATAGTACTTGGGAAACCAGCTGGTGAAGCTGCCTGGTGATGAAAACAGACCTGTTAATAATCTTTTAAGTGAACAATATGTAGGACACTGCTGGCTACCATTGCACTGCTTATTGTACAGCTGGATGCTGATTGTACATGACAGGTGACAAAAACAGGTCTGCCAGCCAGATTTAATTCAATTGTATGCTATAATTCTGGCATTTGCTGTATGTCGGTGCTTAAAAGTTGTAATTTCTTCCACGTAAATACAAGACTGCATTTCTTGGCATTATAATAAGAAGAACTGGGGCAAAAGCCAGCAGCAACTTTCACAACCAGCATACAGGAGTTTAAAGTTATTCAAAAGATAGCTCTGGAGGCTTCAGGGAATATAGCTGAGATCACGCAGAATTGTAAATTATATACTCTACACAAACAGCTTGGGGCCACATGATAATTAATAACGACTGTATTTAAGTAGTTGGGAACTCAGTTTCATTTATTATTAATTATAGCTTTGTCTAGCAAATGTTCTCCATGGTAATTGCCTGTTTATCTTGTCTGTATGTGATGTTAGCAGATAGCTTGGATGAACAAACTGATTAGAAGGAGTCTTAATTGTATTGCAACAGTTGTCCCTATTCTAGCAGGTAATAGAAAAGAAAGCTGTGAAGCAGATAAGAAAAAGTAAGTTACACATTTCCAACACTGGCATGCACCATTGGGTTGTCTGCTAGAGTAGTACGGTCAGGTTTTGTGAACAAGTAACAGTAAGAGGGAGGTTTGGAATAACTTAATTCTTCCAAAAAGAAAAACAAACAAACAAACAAAACAAACAAAAACAAACAAACAAAAAAAAACATAAACTACCCAGTGATCAGTGGGGAGTCTGTGTGTTTATGAAGGAGATGCAATAGTGGATTTTTGCAATGTAGTCCTAACAGTAACTCATGATCACATATATAAACCCAGAAGAAATTCTCTGAAAGAGGATAAACAAAAGAAAGCACACTGTTAAGCAATTATTTTCTGGTTTGCCATCTCTGCAAATAACTACATCTGTACTCACAGATAACCAAGTTTACTTCCACAGCAGCAATAATAAAAACTGGCTGGATGAGCAAACAGGGGGGATACATTAAAACTGTGTTACAGCTAATCTGGAAAAATAAGAATTTTTATCATCAGTTATCAAACATCCACTGCTTGTTGCAGGCTTAAAACACTGAAAAAGTGCTACAAGAGTGTGTGGATAGTGATTAGTTGGCTGTGAACAAGGTCTGCTTTTTCCCATTCAAAACATCCTGAAAATGCATTTGCCCACTGCCCAGACCAGTGCCTTGGAGTTTTTATTTTTCTTTCTGGATGGAGATGTTTCAGGAAAAAAACAAAACAAAACAAAACAAAAAACTAGCATTTGCAAGAGGAACAATAAAAATGAATGTATTGTGTACCTAGTCAACTAATAACCTGTAATTACTTCAACACAGAAATAGAGATAGCATAGATTTACGAGAAAATACAACTCCTTGCGAGTGCAAATGCAGAAATGTTGCTAAATGTGAAGAATATGGGCTTTCCCTAGGATTCTAATAACATCACATTGTGGTGATGGAGCTGAGAAATTAGGTTTGAGTAAATACAGTAAAGGGACACCAATCTAAATCACTAAAGAAGTGGACTTTCTATATCTTTCTATATTTATTGTTCAAAACTATTGTCTAGTCACTTTTTTTAACATGCCCTAAGGTGATTTATTTATTTATTTGTTTATTTATCTATTTACTTGTATTCTTTATGTAGGTATTTCCTTTGGAACGTTAATAATGATTTTATATTTGCTTTTGGACTTTTAATTGTCAGTGACAGATATTTTGTCTTGATCCCGATTCAGCAAAAAGCTTAGACATGTGCCCAAACTTAAGTGTGTGATGAATATGGTTAGCTTTGAGGGCACTGTGCTGGTTTAGTGTAAGCTTAAAATGCACAAAAAAATACTTTAATTGGATCAGAGCTCTAAGAACTGAATCCACATAGTGACATCTAATTGCCACTTTCAATACCAGGTTTGGGCACCATAGAGGCCCTCAAAAAACTCTCAACAGCTACCTAAACCTGTGCGTAGTCATGATTCTGGTAGCTGTGCCAAGGGCCTAATGTCACCATCATGAATGAGCTAATTTTTAAGCTTTTTGGGAGTCTCAAACTGGGTGTCCCTTAAGCTGCAGGACCTAGGTGGTCCTCTGAAAGAGTGGCTGCATGGTACTGGGTATAATAATAATAATTGCTGGCACTGATGAAGATGGTATTGTACGGGTGGCATTGTACTGGTGGCCCTTTAAGGTTTGAGTTTTGATTCAGGTGAAAGATTTTAACACACATCCTGCAAAAGCTAAGTGACTGTACTGCCCTGGGGGTAATAATGCAGACGCCTGGGCAGGAGATGGAAGGTGACTGTATTTCCCTTTGAAGCTATTCCATTTTGCAGAAAGGAACAGAAAAGAGGAGAGAAAGGTTTGAATCTCCTGCCCATATGCTAGAATGCTGATGCTGAAGGCAGGAGCATCATGTTGGACCTGTCTGTGGAAGAATTTCACCAGGAGAAATCAAGCCAGACACATTTTGGAGAACCAGCTGGATGGCTGGGATGTAGCTTTGGGATGTGGGAGGCCAAGATCCAGGTCCTATTATGAACTTGGTGGGCTTCAGTGGCTTCTTGGTCATCTAGCTAGCGGGAGTGTGGCACCAGTGCTCTTCCACGAGCTCCCTGGGGAGCCTGGGTACAAATCTCAGATCTGCACGTCCCACTGGGGCAGGGGATGTTCACTTTACAGCACCAGTTGTCCCCTTGAGGGAGTTTTGGGCAAGACAAAAACTGATGGCATCCTGTTTAGTGAGAGATGTTGCTGGCTTTGAAAGGGAACAGCTTTTATGACTGTAAAATTATGATGGAGTAAGAAACTTTCACCAGACTTTGTTCTGAGATTTACTGCGCGGCTTTAATCTTTTTCCATAACAGGCTGAATCCAAAAGCCAAATTAAAACCACTGTAATTGACTAAATTTGATTCAGATTTGGATTTTTAGAGTCTGTAATCCAAGAAGACTTGGATATGAGATTTCTGGTTTGGCTCTGTGCAGAAAGAAGATGCTTGAGCCTGCAGTTACAGTTCTGACCTGCACAAGGGCGAGTCTAAGCACACCTAAAGCAGAAGCTAAGATGAAGCCTTTGATATTGGCTATATGAGGCTGTCTATGCTCTTCATATGCACTGTGATTTGTCACAGCCAACCAAGTCCTGCAGAGCTGAAAACTGTCAAATGAAGCTGAAATACAGACTATCTGTAATACATTTGAAATACTTCAAAATTTGCCTTTGCCTCTTCTCTCTAATTTTTCAATCTCTTTTGGTGAGCTTTTTGCAGACTAGCCATCAGAGCACTGGAATTTGTTTTATCTGAAGTGCATCATTATGATTTGACCATTCCATTTCTGCAGAGCTGGCAGACACACCTTGTCTGTTACAGCAGTTTTCATGTATCTTTGAATTTAAAGGCTGGATGGCTGTAAATTTTAAAAGAGATTGAAGTCACAAAGTGGCATCGAATGTCTCTGAGACTGCAAAGACAAAATTTGATTTTCAATCACAGTTCAATCGTGGCAGAAAAAAAAAGAAGGAAGCAGCAGGCTGGGCTTATGGAAGTACCTGAGGGAAGTCAATCAGTGTAATTCATCTTGATGGTTAGCATAAAATACATGTATATTCTCTTCGAATATCCATAATGTTTGAATTTGATAACTCTACAAATAATTTGCTTTGTATATACTTGGCAATATTTTTATTTCTAAATGGGTCAGACTTCTGGTCACACCTCTTTCATATTCTTATTTGCCTGCCATTGGGAGCTTCTATTAATTTTTGCAGAATCTACAACAGACATGTTTTGTGTAGCTGAGACCAGCCCACTGACTTTTTTTTTTTTTCAGCTTGAGAAAGAAAAAGAGTTTGTGGCACTGCTCTAGCCTAAGTTCAGGTGCTTTCTGCCTTGTCTGAGCAGAGCATTTACTATGCAAATGCTGCACAAAATGTGTGTATGAATTGCTGTCTCAGAAATCCTTATCACATAATGAAACGATCTGCCACTTTTTACATTTTGAAAGGGTATCAGTTTGGCAGAAGAGATGCCATCACCTTCCAAATATGATCATGGAATAAGGAGCTGGAGGAAAGGGAGATGGTTGCTCTGTCCGTGGGGTGAGGGGAGTGTTGACATGGTCACAGTGGAGAAAGTCATTGGAAGTCCTCTCACCTCCTCCACATGACCACTGCCCTCCACTTGGCTCTTATCGTACAGGGGCTGGACCACTTGGTGAGGTTGTAAGTAGCACAGTACTGCCAGAACTGGAGCTGCCACCATGAGTAGAGGCAACCTGTGTGCATGTGCTGGGACCATCCTTGCTGGGTTGTGCATCTCGAAGCCTCAAGTGCTGTCACGTAAGTATTTCATCTCTGCAGAGCATGTGTGGGAATTGTGATCCCAGCTGGCAAAAGCCATGCAGTTTCTGTGTCTTGATCACCTCTCTAATTCCTAGCTCCAGGTGAATAGCTCTGAGGCACCGACTGAAAATTCAACATTGATTTTGGATACACCTTCTCTCTCCCTGAGTCCTTGAACAGGCGTAGAAGAAAGCCAATGGAATCATGGAAGTAAAAATCAACTCTTCATCTTGATCCAACTAGTTTTTAATTCAAGCAATCATCGAGACAAGGCTAGGTCCTTAAAACTACTTGAGTTTTATAGTCATTTCTGTTTTTAGCATTTGTATTACAGTATCATGCAGAACCTTACCTAGAAATAAAGCTCCATTATTTTGAGAAGTTTAAAAGCGAGTACCAATGGATGTATCCTGATTTAGAGTATCCGCAGGGTCAGAAATAAGTTAACTAAGCATATCCAAAAGCTAAGTGGTCAGGAAGAATAGGACATTTAAGCAGAAATAATTTGCTGAGTGGCAATTGACACTGTCAGTGGAATATTGGCACTATTACAACACAGGTTGACCAAAGATCCAGATTATAGGGGCTAGCAGAATCTATTTTAAATTACTGTGGAGAATAACTCTTCTAAACTTGTAGGTCTTGAACAACATTGGAAATAAATAAGTGGTAGGCCTTAATATTCTCACTTTACAATTCTTCTTTTATGCTCCTTTACTCCTGGTTATAACTTGTGGGAGAAGTGCAGCAATATAAGCATACTGGAGCTGAATTCCCTGACCTTTGTTTTAACTGTGATTCAAGACAAAAGGCATTAAATCTGAGAAAAAAAAAATGTTTTAAGCAACATTAAAGAAAGCTTTTCCCAGAATCTCATATTTACAATTTGAATGTTTATTATTCCATAAAATGATGCTGCTTGGGAAATTATGCTTCAGTTCCTGAAATAAAGTTTCAGTGAGGCAGGCTTTGGGTAAAACAGCTAATTCTAGTAACCAAATTCTGCATGCCAGTGTGTACCACTGTCATTACTGTATACTTAATGTTCTTGGGAAAAGCTCTTGTGCCAGATTCTGAACTCTTTTAATTAGAAATTTGTTTCTTAATTCATCATCATCAAAAAAAAAAAAAAAAGTGTTTATAAATCTAGATGACCTGCCAGTTTTCATTTGTCAGTAATAAAAAAATTAGATTCCATAAAGTGCACTTTTATGGACTCAAAGCCTCACTGTTTTTTTACATGACATAACCACTGGGTGCCCTCTTTTAAAGCAGCAATCTGTAGGCAAATCATCATCATTCTCTAATATAATGCAAAAGCAAAAAGCGTTGCGATATGTTGTAGTGTTTCATAAAGCTTGGGAAACAGATGAATATTCGAGGCATACAACCTGCATCCTTTTGTTTGCTGTGGTTTCTTAGTACAGCAAGGCTCAGGGCTCACAATATTGAAATGTTAACACTTCCTTGATAGTCCTGTCGTAATGTCTAGAAAGCATAGTTAGATCATGGTGGATTTTAGAGGTGTTATTTCTTGCTCTCAAGATGTTGCTGCTGTATGACTTACATTTCTAGAACCAGACTTGCAAATGCACTTCTGTTGTCCTGGATGCAGTGAATTCCCTCTTGAAATGGGCCCTTCTGTAGGCATCTATTAAAGTTATGGCAGCGATAGTCAGGGTGACTGACAGGCTGTCTCTGCCCATCCATTCCTAGGGTATTATTTGTGTATGACACTGGAGCTTAGGAGGCTCAATAACACAATGTCATTTCAAGAACATGAAAAATAATTTTAAAGAGCATACAAAACCCTCTGTTTTCAGATCTGTTTTCCTTTCCTTGAACAACTGCACCTGCAAAGGCAAACCCTCTAGTTCATTCTGTGGAGAAGCATAACTAATTTATCAATTTCTAGAACTATACATAGAACAGATCCAGATGGATATTTGTCTTAAAATGAACAGACGTAAAGGAAATAAAATTGTATGTGGAACTTTATGTTTTCAGGATTTAAAAGTATATTACATAATAAAACTAAATTAAGTAATTTCATGCTACCCTATAAAATGATTTCACTGTCTGAATTCAAAAGGGAAATGCATGATACTTTGGGGAGAGGTAGGATAGTTTAGATTCACTACAGAGTGGAAGCAAAAGCTGAATGACATGAATGGCACAGTATAATCATGAGATAATTTTACAGTATCATGCATTATAAACTTAAGGAAAACTTTAATAAAGAAAAAAAAAATGAAATGCTTTCAATTATTCTGTGACCCAAGGCATGTAAGAAAAACCCTGGACAGCTTCCAGGCTTAAAGTATGTTTGTTGTTGATCAATTGGAGAGGCAAACAGGATCATCTGTGTGTTGTTAGAAATCTCAGGTCCTCTTGCAGCATTCAGCATTGGCTTCTGGCTGTAGTAAATCCCAGAGTGTCAAGTTTTATACTCCCAACACAGCTATATCGATAATAAGGAGGATAGGTAACTCTTGCTTGGTATTTCTGCTGTGCAAGTAGCATACACACATTTCAGGCCTATGTTTCCTACTTCGACCACCTCATTCAGCAAAGCACTTAAGCACTTGAATACTTTTAGAACATACTGGAATATTATACCCAATTCCATCAAAACAACTAAGTATGTGTTTAAGGATACTTAAGCATGTCCCTAAGTCATTTGTTGAATAGATATTGAGAAAGCAGATAGATCAACTACCTCTGTACTGATATTTATGGAACAATCCAAAGGAGAAGAATGTCAGAAAATTCATATTCAGCTCTGTAATTTATCCTGTACAAAATTCATAGGGTGTTCATAGGGTGTGATTAGGGTAGCTACAGTAAAGTTTGTTGTTATGAGTAATATTTTTTCCAAAATTTAATTCTGTCATAGCTTCAGGATCATCCATCATCTTGCATCAATAACTTCGTCTTAGGCTTCTAAGTTGTCTGAAAAACAAAAAACAACAACAAAAAAACCACCAACAAAGCAAAAACAAATGGACAAAAAAAAATATCCCAAACCAAAACTGCCAAATAATTGAAACATTAAAACTTCTGAGACCATTGTTAATGTTCTAATAAAATATCTGCAAATAAAAAAGAATTCCAAATGTTCAAGGCTGGTTTCAGTGTTTTATGGCATAGTAAATGTCTTATGATGTCATTAATGCCATTAGGTTTTTATCTCCAGAAGAAAAGGGAAAGAAAGGATGTAAACTCCAAACAGGGGCTGTGTCAGAATAAGAGTACAAGAAGAGGGAATGCTGACTGAACAGCACCAGGTTTATTCACAAAGTAATGCCTTCAGGCTTTACGTGCAGAGTTATCATGCTTTGGAACTTTTTTTTTTTTCTGTCATTTATCTATAACTTTCAAATTTCCATAAATTTTCTGCTTTTAGAATCAGTAAGTACCTCCATGATTCACCACAAACTGCAGTACTTGCTGTTCCTTGCTACTCCAGTCTTCAAGACTTTTCCTATGCACCCTCACAGGGTTCCCAGCCCTTATTTATGTCTCATTCAAAGTAACCTTTTTTTTAAATTTTTTTTTTTCTTCTTTTTTTTCTTTTTTTTCTGGGAAGCAGCAACAATCTTGTTCCAAACCCTGAGCTTTTTAGAAAGCCCAAAATACAACATAAGCTAAGATTTGAAATATCATGAAGTTGGTTTGAGAGAGAGATGTTATTGTAAAGAAGTTTTTGGTTCTCTCTGTGTGTGTGTAAGCTGCTGGGATTGTATCTTCCCAGTTTCTTTTGTAACCTGTCAGAGTTTATACATTTTAAATTTCAATTAAATCTAGAAAGATGACAGTATTATAAGAACCATTACTCAACTAACCTTTTCTCTACATAATGTGGAGAAGAGATGGGGATAACCGAGATTAAGTTACTACCATTTCTTGTTAGTCAAGAACATGTTAATTGAATGTGCATTTTAGACATTAAGCTGTCAGTTACAGAGAGTGAATGAATATATGTATCGCAAACCAACACACAGAACTGTTCCCACCACAATAGTAAGTCAGCTGGATTCTTTAGGTATGAGTAGTTATGCATGCTTTGGTATGTGGATACCTAATACAAGACCTCCCTCTACCTCCAGAAGATCCTGTCTCCCCTTTTGAAAATAAGATTGGTACCTGAGATGAACACCAAAAAATGGTAAAGCTCTTTTTTTTTTTCTTTTTTCTTTTTTTTTTTTTTTGATTAAGGTTGAATATTGTATTTGTTAAAAATAATGATAATAAACACCAGGCCGATGAAAAATAAGTAATTCTCAAAATTCCTGGAAACTACTTTTTTCAGGATTGATTTATCTATTAAGTTTCCATTTGCATGTGGATACTTTTTAGACCTTCAATTATGTGATTATGATAAATATCCCTGGCTCCAGACTGCTTGCATGTTGCTTGCCAAGTTCCCATCTTCTCTTCCAGCCAGCTCCCTGTTCTGCTCAGGATACTTTGCAATGCATAAATGAAGCTACGTAATCCTGATTTGGATCTCCCACAGTTGTGCTTATAGAGGGACATTTGTTTAGCCTATAAACAGAAAGTCATATTTTTACTTTGTTTCAGGACCAGCTTCCACCTGGTCCTGAACTTCTAATTTCTGAATTTCAATTTTTTTTAGGATTTCCCAATAACTCTAGGGAGTGCCTCATTAGAGTATTTGGCTGGACAATGACTATCAAGAAGTACTTTCCTGGAGACTCCCGATATAATGAAGTTTGTATTGGCTCAGGATTGGGGCATTTACTATGACAAATATGAAAACTATTGCTTGAGTCTTGTTATCAAGATGTCTGTTAATGTTAATATTCTGAAGTATAGGCCTTTTTTTGGTTAATCCAGATAATGAAAGTGCCACCACTCCTATGTGGATGATCTGAATATCGTTAAACAGAAAAAACAATAATGCATGATACTCAGAAATCTGATGCATGATTCTTGAGACCTGTAGAACCAGTAGAAATTATTGTGTGATGCACAAGTCACCATCTGTTTGCTCTTTATGACAACTCTGAAGAACTGCTACCAGATAAAAAGCTCATTTCTTTTACTCAAACTGTAGAGGTTAGTGCTCATAGTACTTAAAATCCTAGGTTCAAATACATCTTATGATCCGAGCATGATTTGTTATGCTGTCTTTAGGAGAAAAATTGTCGTTGATATTGGCCAGGTATGAGGCACCCTGGCAAATGGTACCAGGAATAAACTCTGCTAAGCAGGAGCCCTAAGTAAGTAAGGTTTTCACTCAGCTCTTACAAGACTAAGTTTACACCAATTGTTACTTGATATATTCTGGTTCTTGTCTGATTACTTGCCATGCTCCAGGTTTTATTTTCCTCATGTTTATAGTTATATCTTCAATGATTTTTACAAGGTGTAAACTGCAGGAAGAAGATGTAAATTCAGTCTGGGCAGAGAACTCGACAGTTTCAGTACAAACAAACAAACAAACAAACAAAAAACAACCCCCTCAAAACCAAACCAACCACCTAACCAACCAACCACCACCAAAAAAAAAAAAAAAAAAAAAAAAAAAAAGCCCCAAGAGCAGAAAAAATAGGGAGAGCATTGATTGGTTATATGACTGAAAAATTTGGGAGAACCTTTTTCTGTAGGGCTTTTCCTACTTTTCCTGTTGACCTCTGAACATTAAAACTTCCTCCAGCACAAGAACATGTTGATTGCAACACTGATATTCCTAACAACAATGTAGCACAGTCACCAGGTGTACTCTTGAGACCCTCAGTCCCTCTTAAAATAATAAGGGATATACCAGAGTAAGGATCCATTTTCCCACCTGAGCAGGTCTTCAGACAATCAGTGAATGCTGCGTCGCACTGACATTGCCAGATCTGGAATAAGCAAGCCCTGAGGCATTTTCAACAAAAAACATCTTTAATATAGTGAGAACCTAAAACCCAACAGAAGACACGGTTACCACAGGACGCCTTTTTTTGTCTGTGTTTGAAATTTAATCCAGAAGCACTAAAATATTTTTCTTTTTTTCATTTCTGTATTTGGGTAGATAGGTTCATGACCATATTTTTAACTAGTATTTAGGCAGCTGAATGTCACTGATTTCTATAGAAATTGGCTGCATGTGACCCTTTCAGAATGTGCATTTTTGGTTTGAAACAATGTGGAATGAGATTATGCTGTACCATGTATCCAAGAGCATTTGCCACCATAATATATGCCCCCTTCTGAGTGGAAGTGGCAGGCACCTGGAAGAAAATAATATTGTCTTTGGAAATAATAAGGAATTAAAAAAATAAAAAGACCAAAAAGCATTTCCCAATTCACAAATGAAAGCCTCTTTTCACATAGATTTTCATCTTCTTGTGACGGATGGCCTAGTTACAGGAACCAATTAATACATTTTTAAACTCAATTAATAGGTTTCCTGTTCAGGGGGTTTCAAGTGCACACTCGGTATTACAAGTTCTTGTGGTAAGAAAGGTGTTCTCCGGAATGAAAGCCAATGAACAGATGTTGGGCATTCCCTAGGCAAGAAGTAGAAATATTAAGTGCATACTGAAATTTGTTTTTTAAAATCTATCATTCTATAAGGAAAAAAAAAGTCACTTCTTCTTGTAGGTAGAATTTTATGTTTTTCTTCCTTATGATTTTTTTTTTTTTGGGGGGGGGGGTGTGGAGGTGTGTTAATAACCATTTGAATTTTCTTATGAACTTATTTTTTGTATCTTATAATGTTTTCATGAATAAATGTCATAGTTCTGAAATCATTTAGTGAAAGAAACCAAGTCAAAACATACAGATTGAATGACACTCACAGAAACAAAAGCATCCATAGAAAATAAGGTCAAATTCAGACCATTTCTGGATGATACATTTGTACATAGAACTATGACATAACAAAAATCCAGGGCAGAAAAAAAAAAAAAAAAAGGAGGAAAAATGGTGGAAATAGAGGATGAGAGCAAGACCTTGAGAGGTCCTGCAAAGTATTAGAAAAAAGTAGCCATGAACTTTGCTCCTAGAAGAATGTAAATAAAGGACAAAAGACATAAAATTTTACCTCTGATGTATATTTTAATTACTTACTCTGTTTTAATAAAGCATGATAATTAAATTAATCAGGGAAAAATATGTGTCAGTGTGTAGGTAGCTGATGTATTGTTGAACGGAAACTACTAATAATTGTATACATGTAATTTAACCTGAAATTAGACGATGCTGTTGGCATGAATAAAAGGTGCAAATTCACTTCAGTTTTAATTGAACTCCTTTTTTTTTTTTTTTTTTTTTTTTCTGCTAGATTATCTCTGACTTTATTGTGGGCCATTAATAAATTTCATTCTGGAAGTCCTACAAAAAGAAAAGCAAAATGCCTGGAGAAAACATCAAGGGTACTACTAGAACATTTAAAAATGCAGCTTCTAAAAAGCTGCAAATAATTTCCTCTTTATTTTTTCAGATCATAATTGTTTATGAGCTTTTTCCCAAAAGGAATACTTTGCCTTATGTGTTTTCATGCCTTTTTTTTTTTTTTTTTTTTTCCTGGATGCATAAAAAATGACAAGCCAAAGTGCAGAAACCTGGAACATGACACAGTAATTCTCATTTATGAGATATTTTATATCCTTCACCAAACTTTCCATGAGATGGTGGACAGTTCAAATGCTGTGGGGCTTCTGCTGCCCCAGATAAGAAGAAGCATAGGAAGCATAGGAAGAAGGATAAGTTGCGGGTAATTAAAAACAAGAAATTTTGAAGCATGACCTGCAAGATTAGCTAGCCACTTTGGGCTGTGAAAAACTTCTGTTTGATCTTTACAAACACCTTAGAAACTTAACTGAAAAATAAATTGCATTTTTTGAATGAAAAAAAAAAATGTTTGTTTGTTTTTCTTCCAAAAACTCTTTTGGTCTTACTTTGACTTTTTAAAGTTTTCTAGGACTGAAAAAAAAAAACAACCAACCGAAACACACACACAAAATGAATTTACAAAATACTTCAGTTCCAGCTAGTCTGAATTTTGTGCTTGGGAGACTGTTGGACATCAGCTGATGGCCTCAAAGCCATTCAACCTGTCTTTGAATGATACCAATGATACCACACATTGCAGGACAGATGAGCAAAGCTTATCAGTAAAGTGAGTGTGACTAAAGACTTATGTTTTTGGGACAGCAACCTATGAAATAAGATGGTAGGAATGATGACTGTTGGCTGTATGGATTTGGAGGACAACTTGATCCCATGAAAGACAGAAACTGAATGTAAGATGCAGGGAAGGCTGGTAAAGGAAGGCTGGTAAAGACTTTGGGAATAACTGAGAAGATGTAGGATATTAAGGAGTTCAGTATGCCTAGGCCCTTCTATCTTAGTCTAGGCTGGTGATGTGGTTATAGGTGTCTAAATACTATGTGGAGACAGAAATGAAGTAACATGACACACAGTCCAGGAAATAAAGATATAACAACATTCAGCATAGAGAACTGGTAGCCAGAACAATGCAAACCTAAATTGCTCTAGTTCAGGTAGGAATTAATTCAATAAATGGTGCCATGTGATACTTCAGTGCTTCAGGCACTTGCTTCCTTCAAGATGCCTGATGCCACACTCCATGCAAAAACTCTTCAGCTGACCTTTTCCTGTTCTGATAATTGCTTACTGCCACTATACATACGTAGCTTTTTCATAACTGTAGTTTGACTCCTGTAGAAATGGTTTCATAGTACATAAGACAGCATTACTGTAGAAGTAAGGGAATTAATGGACAGGTTTTCTGGTTTATGAACTTCCAAGTACCTTTTTATTTTAAGCATAAACAGGAACAAAAGATGAAGTTTGTTTATAAATGTAGGCAAGTCATCAAAATGTGCTCTTCACGGTGCACGATCCATTAAGACATAGGAGGATTATCTCTAAATTTACAATATTTGCCTGCAAGTTACATTTTGAAGAAGTAGGGATCAGGAAGCTGCACCAGATGTCCATCCTGATGTCTTTATTTCTGGTTACTCTTGCTAATTAGGGTTACTTGTAGCTATTAAGCAACTTTGGAGAGCACTGGTGTCACATCCTTCTCTGTGCAGGTAGATGACCTATCTGCTGGAAGTCCATCAACTCGTTTCTACATGCAAGTCATGGAGGAAAACCTAATTCTTAAAATTTTCAGGTAGAGTATGAGCAAGACCAGGGCATGGCGATAGAGAAATGTACTGGGTGGAGTAACAGATAGCTGTCAGCCTAAATTATCTTTCATGAAGTTTACCAGGAAGGTTAGGGGAGTAATAAAAATGAAGCCAACAAGACAGAAAAGAGGCACAAACTCATTCACAGAAACAAAATTTAGAGAACACACTGACTTCTCAAAATCACAAGGGAATTGTGACAGAAAATTGATATCCTCTGGGAAGGATTGTTTATAACTTGGCATGAGCTTTCAGCAGTCTGTTCTCATAACACTCAGCACTGAAATCCCTCTGTTAAAACCCTTGTAGGATAAGTTTTGAGCTATCAGAGATTTATCCCCATTCTTGCTGTAAGTACTTTAAACAAGAAAATTGAAGAAAAGGAATCAGTGCTGAATTCTCATCAGCTAAAATGTCTTGGTTTAAAAACATAAGAATCCACAGAAAATAAGATAAGACATTTTAAATAATGGGTTTATTGCAATCTCAAAACCCTGGTGACATTAAAATGTAAACTTCAGCATTCATTTTAATTTTATGTTACTCTACTTATCTCCATTTCAAATCTAGACAACAGTAGACAAGACAAATTAAAAGAATGAATCTCAGAATATACAAACAAAATAAATATACAAAAATAAAAAGAATTGTATCAAAATTTACATTTTTAGTCAGTCACTGCAGCTTTCCCTTTAGTTTACTTTTTTACATAATATTTAACTGTTACTAAGTATGCTCTGTTGCTTTATTTTCACTGGCATTAAGATTTAATCTAATAAAAATATAACTTCCCTCAAACAGTACAAATTTATATATATCAAGATTTTACTACTTTAAGATAAAAATTTTTACCAAAACTCTTAAAAATGCATTGCAATATGATATTTTCTTCCCTGTATCATTTTTTTATTCTGAGTATCATTATGCTATATTTACTCTCTTTCACTAAGTAGCTCCATGCAGTTCCACAGAAGCCTTGGTGCAAACACGGATGAAATAATCTCTCAAGATTATCTTTAGACCTATATTACTGTGAACTGATTTTGTGTTACTTTAGGGAAGGACCTTAAAAATCTCTTCCCAAAATTATACTCTGTGATACCACTGCACAACACCTATTGTAAAGATCCTATGGTATTACTTTCTAAAGACATTCTTCTTGTAAAATGAGAAATGTGAAGAGAAAGAAATAGATTGGGGATGATTCCCTTTATGAAAGCATCCTTTATGAAAGCATCAGTGTGAAACTTCAGGCTCATTTCAGCTAAGCCAACTGTTATGCTTAGCTATTGTGGAAGAAAATATATTTGATGAAGACTTTACTCTGTCTAAAATCAAGTTTGTGGGTCTAGACAGCTGAGAGGATTGGGAAAGAGACCTTGACGTTTCACTGCTTCCTTGTTATCTGAAATGGGTTCCACAGTTAAAGCTGCAAAAAATTGTATCTTTGTTGTTCATTTGTCTTTGTGAAGTTAATTGGTGGTCCCAGTAAAAAGTTCCTGTTGGTGACAGGCCTCATGGTAAAAAAATCAGAATTGACATCAATTATCTTGTTAGCTAGTTATTGTCCACATACATAAATTTGGGGAATTTTCATTTGTTCATTAGAAAATCAAATTGCTTCACATTTGATGTATGGGTGCAAGGTGGCTAAAGCAGTTAGGGACAAAGGTGTAAGAAGCAGCATCCCCTTCTCAGTGAGAACAGCAATGTTAATGAAGTGATGCTGTTAATGATATAAATACATGCCAACAACTACTTAAACCTCAGGGTATCTGCTGTGGAGACTGCAGGATCTCCTGAGATGCCTGCGAGATGGTGCTCAGACTGTTGGTCACCCCAGGGGCTAGGGGCATCTTGGTGGTGCTAAAAGGACCTGGCTTCTCCAAGCCAGATAGTGATGAAACTCGTGCTCTGGTGACGAAGGGCAGCACCAAAGTCCATGCTGAAATTCAGAAATTCGTGGGTGGCTGGAGGGGGCAGCACCAAAGCCCATGCTGAAATTCAGAACTTTGTGGGTGGCTGGTGGGGACTTAGAGGGGAGTGGGAGGAGGTGTTGGTGTGGCAAGAATGAACCTGGCAAGTTCAGAGGACAACATTCTGTAAGTCTCCTCTGTGATTATAAAGTGAAAAAAAAAAAAGAGGTATTCTGAAACTGTGCCACGTCTAGAGAGGTTATGTTGTTCTTGCAGGTACATCCCTGTTGCTTGAATTTGGATGGCAAAGTGTGGATGGTATTTGGTGGCACTGTTGCAGTGCTGGGCTGCCTGTGCTGTTGTGCTCCCAGCAGCTGTGCTACGTGAGCATGATGGGGAACCTGAGCAGATTTTTTAATATGATTGATTTATTTAGGAACAGTGAAAAGAAAATAAGAGTTATGATTTGCTGCTTAGAGAGGAATGTGCATGGATATGAAAATAAATTATTGTTTGGGGATGTAAAAAAAAAAAAAAGGCATATCAAAACATATCTATATTGACTATGTTGCTTTATTTTCTTCTGTCAGGAATGAACGCAAGTAACTTTACAAATTTACAACAACAGATGAAACACGGAGCCTGAGCACTGAGGTGGCGGCTTGCTGACATCAGAGTCATCAGCTTCTCAAGTCAGGAACAGCCTCATATTTGGGCTGTACCTATCACAGAGAAGCACTAATCCACAGTGCATATAGTCCATATAGTACATAACGCAGATAAAAAAGGAGGAAAGCATACAATTTTCCAGTTCTGTTGGTTTCAGGAAGCCAAAATGTGTTTTTTAAAATATGGAGAAGGAAAAAGAACATTGTAAAACTTATTTTCTCAGATTGTTTATCCAGCTACATTGATGTTTTGTTATTTCTCTTATGTAGTGCCAAACTAAAAGAGAATCTCAGACCCATGAAGAAAATAAAAACAAAATAAAAATAAAAATCAGTGGCCTCTGTTTTAGAAAGACCTCATTCATTGTCTGGGTGACAGGTCAGCCTCTTCTGTTAGTGATTTATATGATCACTCACATTGACTCTGAATGGAAAACACTGTGAATCAGTTACTTTGGGTATCTAATTTATCCCCAAAAATGTTTGTCATTGGAAAGAAAAAATCATTTTCTTATTTATGGACAAGTTTTGCATGGAAAAGCAGCTCAACGCCTTCATTCTTGGAATATAGTATTCCTCATTAGCATAATCTACACCAAATAATGCTTTGTGACTGTTTTACCTTTGTTCACTTTTGAAAGTACCTGTCTATACAGACAGACAACTAATCTGATTTGCTAAATTTCATTTCTAAAATTTTAATAGATGTTTTCTGGATCTTACCTAAAGTCAGGGTAATCTAGTTGATCAGATATACTTTTAACAGCCAAAAATGCACCAGGTTGCAATATTGCCCATTTATTTCCTGTGGCTTTAAAGAAAAGTCTCAATTTTCTCAGACAGGTCCAAAAACCTCACTCTTAGGACAAAGTAACACGTTTAATTTGGTTCTGTGTGATTCTAATCAACTCTGCACTCATTGCTTAATATCATAAAAATAATAATCCAGGTAATAGCTTGATATCTGTCCTATTCTTTCTAAATTACAGTAACAGCAAGCTCTACTAAGGCTTCATTTTTATCTCTGAGAAACTGACCTCCAACCCCTTTGTGAATTAACCCAGGACTCCAATATCCAAGTCTATCATTCTGTCAAATTTTGCTGGCCACAGATTTTCTTTAAAACCGGTGTAAGCACAGATTAAAATCCAGGACTATTGAAGCTTTCTGAATCCTAAAATCTGTAGGTTTAGGGAAGAAAGTGTGGAGGAAGGGGGGCTTTGTGAATTAAATTGGAAGGCGGCTGAAATCCAACAAAAAAAAAAAAGTTAAAAAAAAAAGTTGTCGTCTGTTTTACTCTTACGTTTCCATGGAAACCAAGGCTGGATTGGCAAAAATGGGTTAAGTGCTTTACAGTGACAGAGACTAATCATTGTTATTTTATAACATTGCTATTGACAGTAGAAGGGAGGTCTGTATTCTAAAGAAATGTAGGTTTGAAATGAGTCTACATCTTTCAGAAACTATCAGATAGCAAAAACACGTGGCATGGGAAATTTTGATTAAGTATACAGCAAATCAATACAGACTATACAAAATCCATAAGGATCTGAGAAATGCTGTATATGAGAGAACACTTAATCCCAAACTCAATGAATAGCAAAATCCAACCATATAACTACTTGACTTTTCTAAATACTCTGAAAACACTCAATTACTTGGTAAATACAGAAAAAATTAATCTGTCTGTCCATTTTTACAACGTGTGCATTTATTCTCAGGGGGAGTTACCTCAAAGAATCTACAGCAACAAAAATTTTCAATCTGTGTTGTTATCTTGAAAATAAATTCTACCCCTCCTAGTTAAAAAATATAGACTTCCACCAGCTGGAAAAGTTCAGTATCAGTGTTAATTTTCCAGAGCTTTAGTTACAGCACTAAAACACTTTCAGCACTTATTTTCTTTTGAGCAAGGTGGATCAGAGGAAAAAAAACCAAAAAACTAATTTCCCTCAAAAACATTGCATTCTGAAGCCAGCAATGTCCTCATATTTTAGGTGGGTGTTCACAACTGCTTGGGAAAGAACAGTCAATGGCATTAGTGGATTAGAGCGGGCACTCATTAAATGGAAATCAAATGGCTTGTCTTACAGGAACACTGGAAAAAAGTTAATTGTTCAAAACCTATTTAAAAGTGTTTATGACCATGCCAGAAATGTCTTACTTTGAGAGTCTCACTGTGGATATCATCCCACAGTTGAAGTTACTTAGGTTTCACTTCGTCAAGTATTCTTTATATCATGGAAAATAGGCTGTTTTGGAGAACGAACATTCCAATATGCTTGCCTGTACCGACAAGGCAACTCAGGCTCCTAAGAACAAGCTTTAAGTACCATTAGACCATTTTGAACCATTAGACCATTTTGGACCAACCTTGGCTTTCCAAAAAGCTAGTCTACGGGACACTCAAAGGTGGTGTTGCCGTGATTAAAATGGTTTAGTTTTCCATTATTAAAATGATTAATCACTTCTTGGGCTGGAGCAGTAAGAGTCAGGAGGAGTCAACACCAGATCTGGGTGGACCATAGTGAAGAGGCAGCTCCCAGCCTGAGGATTCCAGGTCATGGCTCTGCTAGCTGTGCAGTGGGGAACAGCCAACTTTTGTGTGAGGACTGAACCAGAAAGTTCCTCTGAGAACACATCTTAAATCAAATGAAATAGGGATGGGTGTAAAGAGTTGACTTCCACGGGATCTTTGTTATGAGTAAGACATATTAACTTTTCATTCAGTCTCAAGTCCAATGATTCCAGGGGAATTGCTGGAGCTTTAGTTAAAAAAGAGCCCAAGGCAGAACAAAGCCCTTCTCCTGAGTGTCAGTTGTCAATTCATAATCCTGCAAACCTGAATGTCTGAAGCATGCTTTTTCATAATAAAATGAAAATACGTATCAAAATACCATTTCTTATTATATAGAAGTCCATAAGTCCCCTTATAGAAGCTAATTCATAAGATGATTTTATATGAATTATATTTATATTCAAATAACAATGAAAAGGATTTTTCACATTGCAACTAATTGATTAAAATATTTTAAGAGGTAATATAAAAATAAAGACATTCAAAAATGCTATCAGAACTTTAACCTTTGGTAACTTACACGTGAAAGGAAAATCCCCTGAAAAAAGGACAGAGAGAATGGAGGTGAAAGAGGGTAATGTAAAGTTTGTGAAAAAGAAAGAATTATTAGATTTGGTAAGAGACTGATTATTTGGGTGAAAAAGGGTCAATGGTAGCACATGTCAAGAAAGATTTAAAGAGTAAGGTGGATGGCAATTTTGAGTTTGTCCCTGGTTGTTCTTCAGCACAGATGCAAAAATAAAGTGATGTGGAGCTGTGGAGAAACATGACCAGAGAATGCTATGGCGAGGAAAGCATAAAATAAAAGGAACAGTTAAATCAAGTGAAAAGCAAAGAGTTGAAAAGAGAAACTATTGCAACTTTGTATGTCAAAGAAAAAGATAGGACAGTCAGGAATCCAAAGCAACAGTTCTTGGAAACTACTTTTGTTGTGGAAATGAACACATGAGATCAGAGTATAAGAAAATGAGCTAAAAGACTGATATGATATGCAGAGTGAGTGAATGGAAAGAAGGCTAAAGTGGTAAAAGTGAAGAAAAAAAGTTGAATGAGACAGAGAGAGAATGGGAAAGCATTCAATAAAGAAAATGAGAGAATTCTTCAGAGAAATTCTTTAGAGAATTTCTATATGGTCTTTGAGAGCAGAGAGATTTCCAAAATGATAAAGTCATCAGTATAAAAGAGATGAGAAAGATAGAGGGAAAATACAGACTCTGTCAACTGGAACATGAAGAAGATGGATCTATTCATGGGTCAGTACTTGGGCTGAGGGGTAAAGTAAAAAATTATCAAAGTAAAACAGGTCAAACTAGTGAAGGAAGATGTCACCTGCCTGTGCAGTCACCTGCATGTATTGTGGTTTGCCTGGAGCAGGCATCCCCCAGTGGCCAAACTGCTGCCTGTCATTGCTTTGACTTCTGCCTGTCATTACTCATACTTTTGACTCTGACCCACACTGGAGCTGGGTGGGGGTACCACAGAAAGCACCCCTGCACTCGGTCCTACCCCCATGGAGAGGGGCCTGGCTCAGCTGTCACTGCCTACCTCCTCCCATGAAACCTCCTTTCTCAGCTCACAACCTCCACAGCATCCCTCAGGCTCAAGCAAACAGAGCCACCTTCTGCTTTCACTCCCACAGCCTTTTCCCTTTGGATTTTAAACCACTTAATGGGTTATGTCATTAATTACTCTTTCCCTTTATAGCATGCTCTCAGTCCTTGTATTTCTAGTGATCCAGATGTGTACGTCATGCTGTAATCAATTCAGTGAGACTGTGCTGATGTGACATGGTCTACATGGGTGGCTTTACTGGAAAATAAATTAAACAACAACAACAAACCAAAAAAAAACAACAAAAAACCCACCACCTTTAGCAGTCTCTCCTAGAGGAGGTAGATTATCTGAGGTTAAACCTGGGCATATTATCCTGAGGCTTGAAATACTGAGCCCATTTATATGCATTTTTGTCTGCTCTGTTGGATGCACAATTGGACTCACGTATTGTCACCTACTCCTCTGTAATTTTCACTTTTAAAATCTGTTGTTTGTTGCTTCATTAACTCAAGGTGAGACTTCTCTTATAGTTATTTCCTTTAACCTCACTGCACAAACTGGTCTCCTGGGTAACAGTGTTCACGGATGATCTGAATATATTTGTTTTTAGGGCAGACTTTATATTGCTCTGCACCTGCATAGCTCTTTACACTGGCACAATGTTGAGTACACATCTGTTTTTAACTTAAGTCTGGTTTAAGTGAGAATACAGAGTAATGGAGAAACTTTTTTGTTGTTTGACAAACAACTGTTTTTCCTAAATCACCCTTGTAAGCAAGACCAGCAAGAGGCAGTGTTGTTATCAGTCTCTCTTTTGATTTGCACTGCAAAGTGAAAAGAGGGAAAAAATATTGAAAATAAATAAAAACTGAACAGAAAATGGTATTAACAGATACAAGAAGGCCTGTATATGATGCTGTCTTCTAGAGTCAGGGTAACAAAAGCACTTTCATCAGATGTTCTTTCACATTTGTTCGAGTTATATTAGACATGTGAAATACAAGAAATCCCAAAACATACCTGTAAATAGAGGATGCAGGAAAGTGAGTTGAGGAGCACTTCTGTGGAAGTTAACGTTCCTCACTAGCTCAAGGAATGATGTGCAGGTTAAGTGCTTTTGGTTAGCAGAAATTTTCAGGTGACTTCAAGTCGAGGTAATCCTTTACATGCACTGCAGACACTGCATAAATAAATGCTTGAATGCTTGTATTTGATGGCTTAACTGATACCTGGCATGGGGTTACATGATTGTTTATACACTTAGTGGCCTGTCTCTAGCAGAGGAAAAGAAGAGACGACATGCTCCAGATTAATACTTCCCAGGACATCATGTGCTGCCTTTCCTGTGATAATGCCCAGCCACAGTACCACAGGGCATCCTTCCCTTCCTTCCCCTGCTGGCACTGAGATCTGGGCTGCTCCCATCCATGATCTCCCATTCTCCCCAGAGCTATCCAGCCTGGAAATGGAAATTTCACTGCTTTTTTCAATTTTATTGTACCAAATGTGCAGATGAAGCCTTTTATATACTGACAGGCCAGTTCTTCAGCCAGGATAAACTGGCTCATTGACTTCAATAGAGCTTAGCTGATTGGTGCAGGTTTTGGGACTGCCCTTGTTTGGTCAAACCTTATTCTGGTCATTTCATCAGAATGAATACCTACCAGAGAGAAGGGCTAGAAAGCATCTGATGTGCTGGATCAGTGAAATAGCTCAGTGTAAGGTCCCATGTGGACCAGTTTCCCACAGGTTGCTGTCGCTCCCATAATCTGTAGCTTCTCAGGGAAATATTTTACTGCAATTTCTGATTAAATTTAAAGAATGAGTTTCATGAAAGTAGAACAGCTAGGATCAATGCTGTATTCCTAATTTTTTATTTATCTATTTATTTATTTTTCCTGGAGAAAGTCTTTAGTTTTAAAACAAGAACAGTTTGATTTTTTCTTTCTTTTAACAGTAGAATTAAAATAGTACTTCAGGGGATGAAAGCACTGAGTATTCACTGACATTTTTCCAGATAAAGTAATGATTTCCCCCCATCCTAATCATATAAACATTTTCTGTCAAGTACAAGCTTTTTGTCCAATGTTTTCAATTGTGTTATAATATCTATAATTACAATACACTATGTTTTGTTCTTATTTCCTGTATGTTTTATGCTTCTTAGTGCTGATTTCTAAACACTATGGAAGAGAAATATACAAAATGTTGTTAAAGGCTGTAATTTTATCTCTAATTTTTTTTTGATAACTGAATGTGATTTTTTTTTCTAACCAGAGGGATAACATTATTTATTTACAAATCCATCACTCCATCACATTTTTTTAAGTGCAAAACATCTATCTGTGGTGCTGTGAAGAATTCTTAGTGCTGTAACAAAAAACTGCACCTAAAAAAAAAACAAACAAAATTAAAAAAATGGCCCTTTTCATCATCTTCTTTACATATTGAAAAACAGTGGTTTTTTCCACTGAGCTTTCAAGATTCTATAAAATTTAGTGAGGAAAATATCCTTTCCTACTTTTTTATTGCCCCCTTATGGGGTAAGTATTAGATATTTTTAATGGGTTTGGATACAGAAGGGATTTCTGACATTTAAAAAATATTTTGTAGTCTATTCAGTTGTAGTGAAGATTTTAGACAGATTCTTAGACAGGAAAGTAATATTATTCGCATCTGAAATTTTTTCACGTGTGCTTTTCCTAACAGTATTCCTGTAAGTGAGCTGCATGCTGGAATAAGGGAATGCACTTCTTTTGTAACTGTGCTACCAACTGGGGCAGGATGCAGCTGTTACGAAGGAGATAAGTTGTGTGTTCTTCCCCAGATGGATGGAAGCATTGTGACATGCAGGACTACAGACAACTTACCTCCCTCCCTGCCACCCCCCATGTCCCTTCCAATAACATTTCCAGTTTTCTATATTCAGATATTTTATTCATAAGCATTGAGCAGAGTGGGGCAGGCTAGACTGTGACTTGCATTTCACACCCCAGAAATAGAAAAGGAAGAAATAAGAATTCTTCTTGTTCTTTTGGGACCTATGTTGGGGTGAGCTGACATAAACAAATGCTTTGAGCTTGCTTATTTTTCCTCCCTCAGTGCACAGGAATAGGAATGGGAAGACAAGGGCAGATCGATACACTAAGCACAGCAGCTGAGTCAGGCAAGAAATATTGATATTTACCATTGGTTTGGGCCTGCAACAAATAACAATCCCTTTCCTTGAAGCAGGAAAAAATAGGGAGAGACTCATGCTGTGGAGGTATTTTGTCTCTCAGGATTACTGCAGAAATGAGGTTGTTTAAACAGACTTAAAGGCTAGAGTCTCCAGAAACTTTTAGCTCATGTGGAGTAAGTGTCCTCTGCAAGCTGCTCTGGAGACTGGGAATGAAACACTCTCCTGAGAGAAGTCTCTTTCATAAAAAGGATTTGGAGGAATTGCATGGAGAAGCTTCTCAGTCCCTCACAGTGGGTCAAGAGGTACATATTACATTAGTGATGGGCTTCTCCATGTGAAGTGAGCTCTCGGTGCTGTTCCCTGAAGCAGAGAATGGCAGAGCTGGCTGGAGAAACCTGGGTGCAAATCTGAAAATGCGAACAAATCACTGAAAAAAAATTGCACATCAGATAACATATATCTGGATTTTTTATTTTTTTATTTTTTTCTGGCACAAGAAGATAAGATGTTGTTTAAGATGTCGGGTAATTTAGACACCTCTATATCTAGGTGGACAAGAAGAGAGTTTTGAGTTTATACATAGGTGTCTAAGGTTAAACATGTATGTCCCTCTCTGGATTTTACTTTGGCAGCTAGCCTTCAAAAGATTGGTTTCATTGTCTGGAGAAGTATGTAAACTTCCTCCTCCCGTGATTGCAATTGCCCCTAAAATATGCATTATTTATCCTAGTTCTTTTCAACATACTCACAAACGTTTCTGTGTGATTAATGAAACCGTATGAAGGAGAGATTGAAAATGTGTGGAATGACATAAAAGTATCAGCAACAGATATGTTTTAAACATCTAGGTCTTTGGAGGCTTATGTGGCCAAACTTTCCCAACTTTTAGAGGTTAACCCATAATTTCTATGAATGTTAAAGTAAATCAACCATGATCTAAATCTTGCTCCCATGAAGTCAGTGGGAGTTTTGCCACCAATTTTAGTGGGAACAGGACTGAGCTGTGTAACTGTTATTTAATGCCACTGCCTATAGGAAAACTGAACACATTTATTTTGATTGGAAACAACATTATAAAATAATTCCCCAAAATTCTGAGGTTAGCTGGTTGGTAGGAAATATAGTTCTTGGGGGAAAAAGTTGCTCCAACTGCTGTCATTTGCAATATATCACAATGTAAATGTTAATTCTACTAAATGTTAAGGGAAACTGTCTAAAATAATTTAAGATGCAAGGAATTGCATTTAATGGAAGAGAACTTAAACATAACATTATGATATACCAACAGGCTTATGTCAAAAAAAATGACTTGCCAGGAAATTGTTCACACTAGGCTAAATCATGCCATGGGTAATACCCAAAATGAAGACGGTGGTGGAAGTACCCAGAGCACTGAGTCTCAGAAATGAGTTTGTCCTCAATACACACAGTAGGAGCAGGAAGTAATTTGTGACACTTCATTTTCATGGTGAAGCATCCTTTCCTTCCTCAACTCTTGGGCTTCCATTCCTTTCACCAGTGTATGATGGTAATGGAGGATAATCTACCTGTTCTTCACTCACTCTCACCTTGGCTGCTGCAATGCTGGAGCAGACTCTGTGGCCTTACCCCGAAATCCAGAGGTGTCTTTCTCCCTCCTGATCTCCCACACAGATGCCAAATGCAAAACATGTCACTTCAAAAAAGTTTTCACTTTCAATAAATAAATTTCTAGGGCAAGTACACAGCCCTGTGGACAATATATATATATAAAAAGAAATCCATGAAGAGTAATTTGAGACCACTCAAAAATGTGCAGCAGGTACTTGCTAAAAGCAATATGCATCACATCTTTGGCTAAAGTGGAAATAACTTATTGAAAGCTTGGACAACTGTGCACTGGTACAATTGTAAAATATCTCTTTGTGTCCAGAGGTAAGTATCTGACTGAAAGCTATCAAAATTTCAAGAACGCTGAGCCATAGACATAATAATAATAGCGTGCTTATTTGTGTGATGAAAATTGCTACTGGGAGACTGAGATGTTATCCAAGGGAATAACCTTGACTAGTTGACTTCTATCTAGCGTGGTGCATTCGCATTTAGATAGGGTATGTCCAGAACAGCACTTCGAGTATACTCCTTCACACACAGAGAAATAAAAGTACAGCTTACTTACTATTTACCTCCTGGTGGCCTCATGGACTATGATATGAGAAAGGCGCTTGTAAACAAAGCAGATCTGATTGCTACAAGTATCTAAGCCTCTCCTCACTTTCTTCTTTCTGGCTGTGTTTCACACCTAAGGTCAGTTTCCCACTCGGGCACAGCACCAGCGTGAGTGTGCTGACCTGGGAGCAGGACACGAGTGGGACTCCAGGGCTTCACCCTGGGCCAAAGTGGCATGGAACTCATTTTCCATTTAGGAAGAGAGAGATTAAGGACTACAGCCCATGCTTTCCCCAAATGAGATCGCGTGTCAACAAATCAATCCTGAAGGAGTCAACACATCCTGTGGTGTCCTCTGGTGTCCTCCATGTAATCTTCCCTCAATATAATTATTGTCTTCCTTGCTGACACTTGGGAATAGCTTCCATTGATCAATTGGTGTGTACTTTGGCTGTAAGGGGAATCCTAAATAAATCTATGCAGGGCAAACCTTGCACAGCTTTCTGCCCTGCTACTGCCATAGCTATTCAGTCAAGGCTATCCATGAGGAAGAAGGCACTGTCACCTCCAAGGTTTTACTTTCTTTGTAGGCCAGAAAGGCTTATCTTCAGTAGCCAGCAGTCTTGACAAGAATAATGAATGCTCATATTCACATATGAATACTTTCATTTCCACATGAATATCGGTATCTCTGGGAGGGATAGCACCTCCTCAATACCAGTGGGATCCAAAATCTCCCTGCATGAATGATGGCAGAAGGATGATCAAGACAGAGAGATCACGCCAAACTGAACCCTAAGGAAGAACATACGGAAGTGTTTGTGAGTAAATTACTCCTTTCCTTACATAGCTCAGCTGCACAGCATTTTCTGTCATGCTTTTACTATTTATGAAGCTTTGTAGGGAATTCCAGTTTGTGTTATACTGAATCCTCTGTAGTCTGACAAATAATTTATAAGAGCATAAAGACAGGCCATACTTTAAGAAAGAGGCAAAGATCCAGAGGAAAGGTTGAGCCTTCAGCCTGACTTCCGCATTTCATGACATTTGAGAACTTGATTTATCAACCTTAATGTTACATTAACATAAGCATATAATTTCCTAGGATCTTCTCACTGAATAAAGAAAAAAAAAAAAAAAGAAAAAAAAGGAAGAAGAAGGTCTGAGTGTAACAGCATTGTAAATTCTTTCCTCTGTATCTTGCATTGTTTCCATGAAGAAATGAAGACCAGATCATACTTGGTAGCTTTGCTGTCCTCAGAGCTCCGAAGGAAGAAAAAAACCTCTGTTCAGCAAATCAGATGGTTGTTGACCTTGGACTCAGAAGAATATAATGAATTTCTCCTTAGTCCACTGTGCCCTCTGCAAAGGATGAAGAAAAGAGCAATGTCTGATTGCTATCCGTGCTCCAACCAGTTAACCAGGCATATAGCAGTGAGAACTCTGTTTCTACTCTGTGGCAGGTTTAAGATACCAAGGGTGATGAAACTCTTCATTTACACAGGTCTTACAGACTTGATCTCAACTGTGGTGATAACTCTGTGCATTACAATTACAATTACAACTCCTACAAATGTTGCAGTTTCTAACACAGCTGAAGTCTACGTTCAAAACATTGATTCATTGACATTATAAGCTTTGCGATTTTGTCTTGTTTTTACCAAATTCTTCCCTTAGGAATAGAAAAAAATCACTAAATTCAACAAGAAAACGTATGAAAAAAAAATCCATGGTTCATTTCAATGTTTCCTAGATTTTGACTTCTCAGTTCAAATGACCTTTTTGTTTTGAGATGTATTTTAACTGTACGTAAAAAAAAAAAAAAGGTTAAAAAATTAGCTACCTATGAAAGTGGCGCATTTTCCTTGACCTTTTATGAATCATGACAGCTTATATCTAATTTTCTGGACTACTGATCTTCCCATAGAAGTAATCAAACATTTTACTCAGAGATACATGGGATTCCAGGAGGTTAAGCACCTCACAGGAGACTCCATGTTCAGGTCAAATTTCAGTTAGTAAACCTCAAGCAGAAAAAATTTGCCAAGCTTTGTGCCAGTTTAATTCACTTATCTCCCAGTTACTTCACATGCATCTCTTGCTTACTTTCTATTGATTTACTGCATACTTGAGTTTTTCCCCTGTGCTTCTTGTAGATGTATTCTTGGAGTTTGAATGCTCTGAAGAAGGGAAGCCAGGAATTTCTGTTAAGTATTCAGGTCTTTGACTACAGACTCTTCCAGTTAAGTCTGTCTATTTTACATTTGCTTTCTCAAATTTGGCTTGTGAATAGCCTACTTCTTTATATGGTGGACTTTTAAATAATGGATCTGGGAGGAACTTCATCAGAGTTTAGACTTAATGTATTCTTATTATCCAAAAAATAGGAAAACACAAAGATAGAGCTTTTCTATTTCATCATTTTTATATTTCCTTCCTACTTTTCTCTTTTGAAATAGGCCTTTCACAATTCAGGACCATATCCTTCATAGCTGTACTAGAGGTTGATTATAAATGAGATAATGTGACATGTTCTGCCAGCTGAAAAAAAAATAAATAAATATTAATCCCTCTGTAAAACCCCCTGAACTCAGCAGTGGTTAACTGAAGCTAGCTATGCAAAACTACTGTCTGAGACAAGCTGAGATATCCATGAAGTACTGCTGCACTTCTGTTGACTTGGAAATGGCAGTTTTTCTTGACATCCGCACCACCTCAGGCCAAAGTAAATATGCTACCGTGAGCACTAAATCCTGATTAGTTCCCTGTGCTATTTGCCACAGTCAAGGTAGACCACACGTGTGGGTAGAAGTGGTCTGTTGCTGGCAAGGGCTGCTTTAGTTTTAGTGGAAATTCATTGATTATCCTACCAAGCCTGCTGAAGAATGATTTGCTACCCAAAACAAAGCTAACTATGAGTATGTACACATTTTCACTTTCTTCCAGCAGATTTTATGCAAGTGGTACCATTAGGGGTCTTTAAAATACCAGAGCACTGGTGGTGTGATTACCTTACCCATTCTGGAACATTTCTACAGTCCCTTTTCCTACTTTGTTCAGTAATCTCTTTCTTAAGGCCTGCCAGCATACCCCCAGATATTTCTCACCTTGTCTACTCTGTCTGTACAAGGTTTTCCAAAATGCTGTACTAATTCCTGTGAGGTAAGAAAGCATTTCCTTACCTTTTACTGAAGAAGGAGCAGGCAGCTTCTCCCATAAGGTATACACTCAATGATACAGATGAAACAATGGCTGCAAATTTACTTAAATGAAATGAGTACCTATGGCCCTTGACACATGCTCTCTGCTGACCTATGATCTGGCCTATCACTCTACTCTGTTCCTCATGTTCTCAAAAGTCCTTCTTATGTCCCTGTGGAATAAGGCTCTATGCTTTTCTTTGATAAATGCCCAGGAACAAAATATTTCCACAATCTCATACTGTCTGGATATTTTAAGAACTTATATATGAAATGGCAATGGATAGAAGATGAAGTGCAAACCTGCAGCATGACAGAAACAAAATTAATGCTAATGAGAATTAATTACTTAAGAAATGAGGAGTTTCCTTGTCTCTATTCCACCAGCCACAGAGGATACTCAGGTTCTTTAAAGCAAAACTTTGATTTTGTGGTGCCCAACTTTCAGTGTGAAGTGCTCTTAAGATTTTCTGCCTTGGGCTGGTAACACTCCTTGACTACTACTTTTGTCTTGAGGAAATAAATATTTTAATTCCATCATTAACCCCGCTGTGTTATTCTCCCATTTGATACATCACCCTTCCATCTCTTGAAACACAGCTGCTCTTCTATCCATCACTTCTTTACCTATTGCATTCCTTTTTGCTAGGGTGAGAAAAGATTACAACAGCTGTAACTGAAAAAATACAGGCTGGCCCTCACTTCTGTTTTCATTGAGCACTACCACAGGGTCTTTGTAAGATGTGTGTTGAAGGCTCCAAGAGGAAGGGATGCAAGGTACAGAAGTATGGTTCCCACTGTTGAAGCTGCCGTGTCTGCGATAAAGAAAGGGTAAAAAATTGTGGCTCTTTAATTTCACCTTAGCAAGGTTGGGATAGAATGCAAATAAACTTTGCCCTACAAACTAAAAGCTGGAGCCCGTATTGTGTTATCACCAAATTTCTTTCAGGAATTGGGCCGAAGATTTTGGTAAGAGTGTTTCCAAAGATGCAATGGAAGTGTAAAGGACTGACTTCACAGTCAGGAAGTCTACAGAATAATTTTAGGCCCTGCCTATTTTCTGCTGTAGCAGCTTGCTCCTTTCAAGCTTAGCTTGCAGACACTCTGCTCTATGTTAATCTGTATTTTTACATCTATTTTATAAGATAGGCCAGAAACTTCCTTTCTGGAAAACAGAAGTAAAATCGAGCATCATGGAAATACAAAGGGCAGTACCGGGGATTCCTGTGAACTTCTGCAATTTGTTTTGGGATGCTCAGCACCTCTAAGCAACTTTCTCTTAATATAGCTAATTAGTAAATTATTGCCTTCCTAGACTTCCTCTACCCTTGCATGAAGAAAAGCTATTAACTTACGTAGAAAGCAAGTATTTATGTCCATATTTGAGGATTTTAATATAGGTCTGTTATTTCAGGGGTGAATTAAACTACTGGATTTCAAACTGAAAGCAGCAGTATTATGTAATGCTAATTAATTTTCAAATTTGTGTTGGAAAGAGACATTCATGACAGCTATCCCCCACCTGTTTCCAGCTCTGATTTATTCTAACCTCACTGTGTCTGGTATTAGCCGTAAGTATGTCCTTGGTTGCTACACAGACAAAGGTTGCTCCTGCAGTCCAAATGATATGAGTCGCTGAACACTGCTGGAAAGAGGCAGAACACCTTCTGCTTCCATTGTCTTCAACACAAATTCACAATGACACATTACCCCTTGCACAGCTCACTGGGTCGCAGGGCTGGGCTTACAATGACTTCACAGCTTTGTCCCATGCCTTGGTCCACATCATCAATAAGAAAATATGCTGAAATGTAAAGAGTGATAGCAACAGCACAGGCCAAATCCTGAGCTTGTGTGAGTCAGCAAAGCACAGCTGATTCCAGTGATGCTAAATCAATCTATTCCTGCTGAGGGTCTGCTTTAAACCTTTTAATGGCTATCAATTCAGAAGAAATACTTGGAATATATTGCTAAATAATGGCTTAGATTCCACAGCAAGACACAATATTATGCCACTTATTATTCCATTTAAAAACAATATAAGCCATGTGTGAGAAATTAAATCTGTCACCCTGGGAAAGAGTTCAGGCTGTCAAAATGGTAATAGAAATGAAATTCAATTACCTATTTTCTATGTTACCCATGGTAATTCCCCAGAAAATATTAAAGGAAACTGAAGAGATTATCTTGTAAAGTATTTTCATAATATAATTATTGTTTTAATTACTTTAAGAAAATTCAGTATAATTCTGCAGAAAAACGGCTGAAGGTAATAAGAACTGCAGTTGTTTGTCAGACTAAGCCTAGATGCCATTGACCATGACCATCACTGCTGTGATGGCAGCCTCACACTCACTTCTACGGGTTTTCCTCACTGTGGTGATAGTCTGGGAGACAGTGCAGGATGGGAGCATGATGCTGAATTCTCAGTAGCTGTGCAGAAGGGAGCCAGCAGGGAAGTTCCTTTAGGTCCTTTTTCTCTGAGCAGCCCTATTTGACTGTGTGCTCTTTCCCCATCAGAGCTGGCCCGGCTCCATCAGAAGTATTAGGGTCCCTACACTGGCAAACATTCACTGAGGGTCTAGTGGTCCCCAGAGTAGGTAGGAGCTGGCCTTTATTTTCCTGTGTGGCTTTTTCAGCTGTGCAAATAGAGCTTAGAGCCTCTCGGTCTGGTTTCACCATACCACAAGGAATGGAATAATTCAGCAGGAGGTACTGTGAGATACCGCTTCAGACCACAGCTTCAGAGAGAGCTATAGCCGGCAGGTTAACACTGCAACCAGAGGTCACAAAGAACTGACCCTCAACACCTTTGCAATGCATTAAGCTATTAAGCATAAGGGGAAAGAGAGACACTACAGAGGCTCCACAAAAGAAGGGACACGCAGCTGGGATTTAGGCACCTTTCTAAGATTTAGACCTACACTCATGCATTTGACACTCATGCATAGACCTACACTTACTAACTTTTATTCTGTAAGTAAAAATCAAAGACAAACTCTACTAATTCTACAAATAAATTAGAATTCCTCAGGACATAAACTTTTAGAAGTGAATGCTGGTGTCAGGTGTGTGTGTTGTGGAAGAGTTAATACTTTTTCAAGGTCAAGTTCGTACAACAGAAAAAGAAGACAAATCAATCAAAAGGAAAACTAAGATCAAAAAGAAGCTGTTACATGCTGGTTCTCTCCAAGACTGATGATGTTTCTTATCTTAGCACAACTCACTAAGATAATGCTGTCTTGTAAAGCCAGCACTGAACACTGATTACATTCTAGACATTAAGAAAAATACCAAGAAAATAATGAATGCTTCACTAAGTCTGGGAGGAAACAGGCTTCTGCAAGTTTATGGCTATGCATTGAGAATCTCCTTAATCCACCACAAGATTTTCTTTTTCCTTCCAAGATGTGTACTAGGAAGAAAATGGAAGAGATTTTTAGGTTACATTGTGAGCTGCATGTGTAGCTTACTCAGAGGACAGGCAGTGCTGGGTGGCTTCCTGATCTCAGGAGCGTGATCTTTGAGGGATAACCTAAACCACAAGGTGCGGAGAAGCACAGAGGAAGGCCACAGAGCTCATGATCCTGAACGTGGTTTGCCTTCATACTAGAGAGTACTACAGCACCTGACTTCTAGGTGAGCCTGTGCTGAGATCTGCAGTGCTTGACAAGGCTCTCTCTGATACTTCAGCTAAACTGTTTACAGCTTGCTTGCTAATTTCTCTACTCCACTGAAGCCTGCAGCATAGAGATACTCTGATTATTAATTGACTTCTCATCACTGTCAAGAGGCCTTGGTGGTACTTAGAGTAAATGGATAGTGTTCAGGGAACCTAAGTCCTCATCAAAACTAGCTTTGAATTACAGGTGGAGTCTATACCACAAAATGAAGCCCAATGTACACCCTGATACAGCCTGAATGTGCCAGCCCTGGTACCAGAAGCAGTCTAGCCACGGCACAGTGCCTTACCTAACCAGACTTGCTGATCTACCATGTCAATAAGCCTGAGCATAGCTCTGACAAGGCTGATTTCAGGTTCACAGTTAATATATTTAAGCTCTACCACACAGTGCTGTGTAGATATATTGTTTGCCTGGAGCTAGCTTGGGGCAATCCATGTGGGGCTGCACTGCGCTGGGCAAGCACTCCCTCTTTGCACAAGCTGCTAAATTTCTCTGTACCCCAGTCACTCCATGGATGAGACAGAGGCTGTTTTGAAAGCATCTAGTTTAATCTTCTTTTGGTTCTTTTTCTAAGCACAGTTTGGATTTGCCTGCTACCTGGCTGCACGGGAACTCATTGCTCAAGAGGTGTTCAGGGCTGAGTTCAAGGGGCTAGTCAGGATAAGGAAACTTGTATACGGATAATATAGCTATAAGAAAATAATTATACAGGGCTAGATCATGCCCTTAAGGCATAGACTTGTATTCGGAAGAGTTTTGCTGGCATGAATTGGATATACTTTGATACTTGACATGCACAGTGACATGGAAAGTGCTACAAAGGCTGCTGCATCAAAACTCCGACTGCACCCTCCCTCCTCAGACCACCCTGGGTTCCCAGCAGAGCAATTAGGGAGCAGTGCTTGCATTTCCCCAAGCACCTAGGCTGTGGGTCCATCTGATATGTATGTCAGAAAGGAAAGCCCCCTATTTCTTCCCCTCTTGCTATGACCATATGGAAAAGCCAGGGTAGAATTAGCCTTGTGTGATCAGCCAGACAATGGTGCTATGCATAGAAGGTCCAGAGGAAAGAACAAGTATGTTAACATCCTTTCCAAAATGAGAAGCAAAGTCAAGATATTACTGCTGTATATAACATTACGTAAATAAATCCACATGGTTGCAGCTCCCTTGTTGCCTAAGCGCTTGTAGCAATGAAGTGTTCTAAAAAGTTAAACAGGAAAACAAAACAAAACAAATATAAAATAAAATAAAATAAAATAATAAAATAAAATAATAAAATAAAATAAAATAAAATAAAATAAAATAAAATAAAATAAAATAAAATAAAATAAAATAAAATAAAAACCACCAAGAACTGCAACCAAGTAAATCTGAGCTAAATCCTCATAGATAAGAAGACGTGGTCCTCATATTACTGTAGAAGAGCTTTTAGTTTGGCTATTCAAAGTGTCCTTTTTTTGTTTTACATTTTGAAAAATAATAGCTGTAAGGCTCTTTGAAGTGCTCAAGAAAGGTTTTAACCACGGCTAAGGAACAAGCTCTTTGTAAAGCAAGATTCAGAAGTTCTGCAGAGTGATTCTATTTTCTTAATATAAAGTTAGTACAGCTTTAACTCCCCAGCTCCAAGTGAACGAACAAAGCTGAAAGACAGTTATTTAATGGACCAAAAATTATGGGAACAGGGGTCAGGGAATAGCCTTAGCTATCAAAAAGGGACAGAAATGGAGAAATGCATTAATTAGAAGATAAAATAAGTCTAAGTTCATATTCTAGTTTATATTTCACTATTGAGTTTTACACAAGAGTTTCATTACTTTCATTCTGGGACTCTTCTTGTGGCCTTGGAAGGTCCTTGGACCTAGCCAAATTTAAATTAGATTAAAAAAACCTTTCAATTTCAGAAACTTTCTAGCATTTCACATTTATACACAATAATTTCACAATATAATTTCACAATAATATCACATTTAGGTGATATTATGCATTGAATGTGCTGTCCATAGTTAGATCTGTTTTATTTGTTTTTGATCATGTTTTATGTAAGTTTTCCTGTAAGTATTGTAATTTCTTAATTTCTTTCTGTATGTAATTTTATTTCTTAAGTGCCTACCCCTCAGTTGCTATTGTTGAGGTGATACATGATTTCTTTTTAAGAACATTTTCAAGTAGAGCTTTTACCTGTTTTTATTTTTTTAAATTATTATTATTATTATTATTATTATTATTATAGATATAATTACACTGTGACAGCTGCCAGGACATTGCAGTATGTGTCATGCAAGCAGACTTCTATGAATTTGGAACAATCATCTTTACACCTGCAAAGAATAAAACACACCAGCAAAGTGGTATCACAGTCTACTTTGATAGAATAATAAAAGCAAGCAAATCAGCAAAGTACTTCTAAGTACAAAGTTTTCTGAGTCCTCTGTTAGCAGTTGATGCAAATTTGCCACGTGATGGCATACCCCTCAGGATACGAGAAAGAAAACATGACAGTGCAACAAACTCTGTAGCATGCTGATGACCTGTACTAGCATGGTCATTTTCTTTGTTAACACTAGTTCAAGACACCCTTTCATTAACACACTTTATTTCTATGGGTAGAGGAGATCTTCCAGTCTATAAACTGATTATATTATTTGTTATTTTACTGTTATTGGGCTATGCCAACAATCTAAGCCCTTGTTGTGGTTTAACCCGGCTGGCAGCTAAACACCACACAGCCGTTCGCTCACCCTCCCCCCTCCCTTTCTGGGATGGGGGAGAGAAACGGGAAAGTGAAGCCTGGGAGTTGAGATAAAGACAGTTTATTAAGACAGGAATATAATAATAACAATAATAATAATAGTGATAATGATAATAGTATTAATAATAATAATGTGTAAGAAACAAGTGATGCACAATGCAATTGCTCACCACCTGCTGAATGATGCCCAGCCTATCCCCGAGCAGCCGGCCCCCCACCCCGTCCAGCCACCCCTATATATTGTTTAGCATGACGTCAGATGGTATGGAATACCCCTTTGGCCAGTTTGAGTCAGCTGTCCTGGGTCTGTTCCCTCCCAGCTCCTGCTGCACCCCTAGCCTGGCAGGACAGAGCGAGAAGCCAAAAAGTCCTTGGCCTGGTGTAAACACTGCTCTGCAACAATTAAAACATCAGCATGTTATCAGCGCTCTTCTCATCCTAATCCAAAACATAGCACCCTACCAGCTACTATGAGGAGAATTAACTCTGTCCTAACTGGAACCAGGACAGCCCTTTAATAATAAACATATCTTTTTATTTATCCCTTTCTTTATTACTCTATTTATTCATGAAAACACACATACACATGGTTTTACAAGAGTAATTCAAGAAGTGAATGGCTTCCACCATGAAGAAATTACTAAATATAATTCCAAAATCTCAACAAATGACAGGCACATGGACAGAAAAGAGGGAAGGTGGAAACTGATAAAGAGGAATTGCAGGGAAGATACCACATTCAAAGACTTTAGTGATGTCTTGGGGGAAAAACAAATAGATTTTGAAGGCAAAGATCAGGGAAAATGCATCAGAAGTAGCAAGCAGGCATGATCAAAGTTGTGATATGGGGAATGGGACAAGACAACATTAGTTCTCTAAGAAATTCTGTCTTGTAATCAAAGCAAAATCTGCTGCTAAAATGCCATGTATAGCTTTAGTTGTTTAAATATTCTGTCAACTCTGAAAGGTGAGGCTAATACTGAAATTCATATCAGTTAATGATTTTTAGTACAAAGAGGGAAAAATAAAAACAACAACAAACAGGAACAGGAAAGAGATGGAAATTAAACCAGCAAGAAAGCTTTGCTATCTGCAACACAGCCAGACCTTCTACCCTGTTGCTTGTCCACCAAACAAGTGCAACAAGGGCTTCAGTGATATTTATTAGAGCTAGATCTGTGTTTTGTGCTTTTTGCACAGCTATGGACTTTCAACTCAAATGAGTTGTCAAAGTTGAAATTATAGTATAAGATAATCCTAAATGGGGAGGTATTTTACCACAGAAATGTGCTTGCAAGCAAAAATTGTTCATCTGAATACCTTGTTTTGTTTCAAATTACTATGAAAATGTATTTATTTCTTGATTCATATTTGGAGGTGGTGAGTGAATTTTTTTCTCCTGCCAATAAATTGTCACAAACAGAAGATTTCTCAAAAGCATTCACAATTTGAAACTATTTGCAGATTTAAACAGTTCTTAATAATTTTAATTCTTAATCAATGTAACAGTTCAAATAATTCTTGCTCTATGTATCAGTAGAAACATAATGACAGTACAGACTGGCATCTGTAAACAGGACTTAATTGAAATGTACTGGATGACTTTTTTTTTTTTTTTTTGAACACCTGTATGCTTTTCCTAGGGTATATTTATGTCTTGACTACTCTGTAGTGAAAAATATTAAATGCAGTCCATTTAACATGAAACTAGTTCAGGTATTTCTTTGATGGTGTGGCTGTCAAGGAGCCAATGCCAACAAGGGCCAACAGCCCAAATGTCTACAGAGAGGCTTTGGCAGGATTTTGGCAGGAGCTTCATTACATTGCCCTTGGCAGTCAGGTTTGCCAGGCTTAGCTGGTTCATATAAATAAGGTATACCTTTTGTGTTCAAATAAAGTCACTCTGGGCTAGGTTTAAACAAAAACAACAAGGAAAAAATGCCCTGAATTGCACTGTCCTAGAAACAAGCCTGTGTTAAAGCATCAGACCAGCTAGAGACTAGACTGACACTGTTTTTTTGTGCTAGGATTGTCTCTTAGTCACGTTAAACTATCACAGAAAAGTATAAGCTCTATTAGGGGGGGGAAAAAAAAAGGAAAAAAAAATAAAAAAAAAAAGAAAAAGCAGCCGTTAATATTTTTGTTGTTAAAACTGATGCTTACTCTTGAACAATCCGGCAAAAGCAGGGTAGCACTGCACCCAGAAGCATCCCTGAGGAAAATGCTCTGAAGAGCCATCTCCTTGAACATGCTTTCTATACCTCTTGTTTAAGTACTTCACATACTCATTTTCAAGTCATCATAGCCACATTAGTTAATAAATTAAAATGTTGACAATATAAAAAAAACCTTTTATCAAACTTGTACAGGCAGTTGTTAGCATATTTACCATGGCCAAGTTGTTTCACTTGATTTATTTCTGAGTCAAAAACAGTTTCTGTGAATGCATCAGCATTTCAGCTCAACAAAAAATGTCTTTATTTCCTCCTTACCTAAAAAATCAAGTTTATAATATTCTGAATAATACATTACCATACATATCCATCCATCCATTCATCCAGAACTCAATTCTCTCTAGGCTAAGCAATGTTTCAGGTTTAAATTTCCCCATTCACATTTCTGAAAACGTAAAAAAAGATCTTTACAAAACACCGTGAGTCAGAGGGGTCTATTTTCATCCAGCATTGGGAAGCGAATTCTTGTTCCCTTAAGTAGAGAAATTTGTATATTTTAATTTACCACTTAGATCTGAGTCCCTTAAGCTGTTCTTGCAGTTACTCCAGCACCTATTTTAGTATTAATCATACCACTTGCTTTTTGCCCGCTAGGCCTCCTACCACTTTGCTTTTACAGCATTTCCTATTTTTCATATCAGCATTAGGAATTTCTACTGCCTCATGGTGCATTCAAGGCTTTGGGTTTTATTTCACTAATGGGCACTTTCTGAGAGGGGGATATTATTCAACTTTTAGCTTTCTCTATTGTACGGTGATATAGTACTTTATTTTTCACCCATATAAGTACATGAAATAACTTTACACTTCATCACTGAAAAGCAAATTCAGTAATTTGCGTAGCAATTATGTAAACCAGAAGATGAAAATAACAATGAGGAGTCAGGGTGTGGGAAGAAAAAGGAAAAAAAGCAACCCCTGGGGTAGTCAAGACCTCGAGGGACAGATTAGATGGTATTACGGGAGTGAAAATAAAGGTGATAAAAGAGAAGGTCATGGGGCAAAACAACTGCAAGTCAAATATCCTTGCAAGGTGAGGTAGTTGTTTTAGCAGCAGCTATGACTCGTCCTTGGGACAGCACTCCATTATCCAGCTTAGGTACACCAAGTCATCATGAGTGAAGTACCTGAACTCCTTACGATATTGCAACAAGGATTCTTTGCAGGTTACTGCCCAGTGGAGAAATCCTGTTGACTCCAGGGTAGCAAAAGGATGCTAGGCTGCAGGTAAGTACATAAGATGGCTCAGATATTTTCTGTCTTTTTCCTACCTTTTTATAGATGGAAGTCTAGCTTTTCTTCATGTTTCATGTGTTAACACTGCTTTTTGGAAGGGAGAGGTGTGGGAGTCTGCTGTTAAAGGAGACTTTAAGGTGGTATTCTCAAACCATGTGAGGTACAGTCGTGTGAAGCTAAGGTACCTGTGTCTGCATCTTGGGTAGGAGACAAGGCTGGGCTAGGGAATGGGCTCTGACCACCTTGATGGGCAGTGCAGGTAAAGCCGGAAAGCCCAGTGAGCTTGGCAAGAATAATGGGTGGAGCTGGAGGAGGAATGGAGCTGAGATCTTCCATGATACCCATTTACTCTTGGATCATTCTTCCTTACTGCAGCAGGAGGAGCACCACGGTCTGAGACTCAGAAAGTGAGAGAAAGAAGGCTTTCTGTAAGTTCAGAGACTTAAAATATACCTGTGTGTTTGTGCATAGACATCTCTTTCAAGAATTACAGAGGTAAGCACATATAAATTCCTATGTTCTAATAAGAACTTTTCCTCATAGTAGTAGGGCACATAAATTTAAAACTCCAGTTTTGTTTTGTTTGCTGAAGCTAAATAGAAGAAAGCTAAAATGTAACCATGCTGCAACAACAAAGAATTTACAGCTAAAGAATGCATTAGTAAGTGAATACAGTTTTCATGTGATTGCAGTTATGATGAAGAATAATGCAGTGTGATCCCATTGTGGCTTATTTCTGCAATAAATTATAGTAACAGGTTTTCCATCATTCTCTTCTAGACTTTTTTTTTTTTTTTTTTTTAATATTTCGGAACATTGTACATATAGCTGGTAACGTGCAACGTATATCTGTATTTACCAACAAAACTTTAGAAAGCTTTATTTTTCATCTTTAAACAACACTAAGTCTGGTCATTTATGGAAATTCAAGAAAATGTAGTTCTTGTAGATTGTGTGAGTAGTGCTCCTGAGATACTTGTAAATGCTTGCCACTCTCCCAAAAGTCTACTAAAATTCTTTACTGTCTTTCTTCACTGTGCTTTTTCTGCAGATTGTAGCCAACGTCAAATTTTATCGGTATAAGTTTTTATATTTAATGGCAGTTTTTATTGTTCTGTTTATTTTATTCCTGCTCTATATTAAATCTTACTGTACTTATTTTTTCAAATATTGTTAAAACTCACCAAAACCATCTTGCTCAATTACTTTCCTTATTTGATCAAGTACTCCTGTTATTAGTAGTCTGATGGGGGGATGTCAGCACCCAACCCTCCACAGTAATTCATGTACTCCTTTTTGCTTCTGTGAAGGAAGAGAAAGTATCTATCCACTACAGATGGAATAGAGAAATTCTAAAATTTCAGAACTTAAAAAAAAAAATCAAATCAAATCAAAACTTGAAAAACAAAACAAAGAAACAAAAAGGAAACATATGATAAAATTTAATGTCCTTATAAGCCTAGTAAACTTGCTTCTTAACATCTTGAGCTCTGGAGACAGTTTGAAAAAAAAAAAAAAAAGTGAAAAGTGACATTAGCAACTATAAAGAAGTCAATTTGAAGTTTATATTTTGCAAAATACTGAACTAATACATAATGGCTTTTCATACCAAGACTGCTGCCTCACTCTAAAATAAAAATCCCCTCACAAAATTTGAGGAATTTTCTTTTATGTTACAGTTAAAACAAATATGAGTAGGACAACATTCCAAGATAAAAGGTATTAATCCCAAACAATTTTAAAGTAAGCAAAATTCATAATCACTGATAGGATCAATGATTGATTCATTTATTTATCCATTCATTCTGTTAACTTTTTTTCAAATACTGAAGCTGTGACAATGAAAATTTGAATTTGAAACACAAAATCTTTCTTTCTAAAACCTGAAAATTCTGAGCATGCACCAATCTGTGTGTACAAAGCTAGACGATCTTGCATGTAAGTATAGGTATGCAATTATGCAAAACAAGCACTGACAGATGTCATTTGCCATTTATATCAACAAGTGCTCAGAAGTCCAGTCTGGAAGGTCTTTTGAAAATTCAGTCTGTCCAAATTGCAAATAAGTAATGAGTGTGACATTAATTTCTAGGAAAATGCAAAGCCTGTCTATGCCTTATCCTTTTCCATGACATGAAGAAAAGACTTTCAGGGCTTTAATATGCATGCTACATATTCTTGTCAGGTAAACTGGACTGCTGGATATTTCATTCCAATAGGGGTTATGACTCCTTTAGTCATAAAGGAATGTAGTTCGAGGAGAGTAGCTGTATGAGTTTGTACATATACATAAATAGGATCTCTTAGAAATTAGCTTTACAACTTCTTTCATGCTCTTCAGACACCTTGTCCAGTTTCTCTATCTTTCTTTGGAATAGTCTCACATGTCCCTCATTTGGTCTCTCCGCTTACCCAATAACTATTTGTCAATAAAAACTTACTCTGTCTTATCCTTCATACCTCTGTCTTTGCCCAATGCAGAACTACCATTACCCAAGAAGTGAGGGCACAATGTGCAGTCCAACACATCAAATTAGACGATTTCCCTTAAAAAACCTCTCAATAAAAAAGCCACCTCAAAGCCACCTCAAAGCCACCATTTTGCTTTTTAAAAATTCAAACAAATGATATGTCTTTGTGAAAGGTGACATATTAACTGTGTGAAATTATTTAGAATATTATTTAGAATATTCATCTATTTTATCTTTCCTTGGTAAACATCAGTTCTGTTTCTCCTCTCTGCTGGCCCAAGCACCCAAGAGGCACTTTGATTCACAACATTTGGAAATCTATCCACCAGTACTGAAGCCGCAAATAGCTCAGAAATGAGCTCAGCCTCTGCTAAGCCTATGGGGAGGAAGGAGCGGGTGGTAAAAAGGAAGTGCAGCTTTAATCATAGCTCTCCATTTTGTTTGATAAAACATCACAGGATATGAGGCTAACAAATGAGTGGCCCTTTTGTTGTATAGTAAGCATACAAGGTTGTGCTAGAAAGAATCATCTATTTCCCATTTGTCATCCTTTCACCGCAGTGTGAGGGTTCTGAATTGCTACACATCTTTAAAGCAAGCTTTAGGCACCAAGCTGAGCACATGCACAATAAGAGAACCCCAAAGAAGCACTATTCCCCCCTTCTTATCCCCTCTCTCAACAGAAGTCCTGTGTGAGGAAGCAAATACCTACTGCTACTGTCCCAGCCTGCTTCTGCTCTCAGCCACTGAGCAGCATTTGCCAGGCACACAGCTAGGGGAACAGCATCCCTGCAGGCATCCTGTCTGTCCCACTGCACTCACCTGGCATGTCTGGGAAACTGCTTCCATGTACAGGGCTTCTGAGAGCTAATTCTCACCAATTACGCTATGTCTCACTGCTAATCTACTGCTTGATCTATTTATTTGTCCATTTGCTGACTCATCACTCTTCCCATTGATACCTGACATATTAAATAACTTGGCTAACTCTTTCACTGATAGGCTGCTTTCCTCTACTTATCTCCCGAATCAAATAATTGCTGCTTGCTTTCTTCTTCCTCTAGGTAGCTGACTTAGGTGGTAACTTAACTGATTCCTTCCCTTTTAAACTGACATTGTTGGCTACTCTGCTTCCTTAGTTGATCATTTTATTTATTCTTCTTCCTTCTTGTCAGCTGTTATACTACCCTCTTGACTATATGATTCACATCCTGCAAACTCACTACCCTATACATTTGCTCTGCTGTCATCAGCCCTCTGTTTGGCTTTCTGTTGCTCTTTCCCCCTTCTGTTTGTTGCTTCCTTTTCAATACTCACATCGTTTTCCATTTTCACATCATCTGTCATTCATATTCTTCATTTTCTCCCTTTGACTACATATACCACATCACACCCTTGAGTCTACCATTTTACCTGCCGTCACACCCAAGGCAGTTCTTCACCTGGTTGTATCACCCTGCTATTTGTCATCACCATATATAAGACAAGGAAATTACACAAATTATGTAATTATGCTTGTAATTGTTCTGTAAATCATTTTTGATACTTGTAATTATCACTAATCCGCAGACTGGAAAGATTTTGATGCGACCAGCAACAACAGTGCCATACAGCTTAATTATTAAACCTGGATGGGAATAAAATTTTTGTGAAACAGAAGAGCTAGAGCATAAGAAGTCAACAAAAGTATATTATTCCCAAATAATTATATACAGAAAAACAAAACATAAGCTAATTACTACAGCTGATGACTAGATCATTGTAAACTTCTCAAAATACTAAACAAGCTGAAGATATGAAGTATTTGCTTTTGGACTAAAATAGAAAATTAAAAAAAAAAGTTGTCCCCCTTTCTTCTTATTTTTTTCTTTATATTTGAATTTTCTTTTGTCACTGAATAGGGAAATGATCAAGTTCCTACCTCTCTTCCCAGCCTCTGCATAAATCTACAAACACCTATAGGTTTTGAAAGTTAGCTAAAGGAAAAATAAAGTTGGTAGTCTTACCACTTCTGATAGAAAACTTTCAAATATACGAAACCCAAGGATCTGGCAGATTCTGATGAATACAATATTCTTAGTGAAACTGGATTTGTTTAACATAATTTCTTCGTCTTAAAAAGAATAAAATTACCAAAGCCATATGAAAATTTCATTTTTGATTTACTACTTAAAAAAAAATATATTTACTGCAATGCAGTATAGCGCTATGAAATATAGTAAATTAATTTTAAAATGTTGAGGAACCTACATTAGCTTTATTAAAATTTTCACTTCTACAGATTTTAATAGAGAGGATTTCCTCTTTTCTGGTGCCAAACCAGATTAGGAAATTTCAGTAGTCTTTTCTTAATACATTCTTTTTACTGATCTAGTGTTGCATATGCTTTTATAGATCATCCTCTTCCTTTATTTCAATGCAGATGTATTTAATCTGAAATAAAAAAATGCATTTTTCTTGCCGAAATAATTTTATTTTTTATTATTTATTATTCCATAAAGATCTGGAGTCTGAAATTTTCTCTACTTTCTAAAATTTAAGTATAAATTAAAAATAGTTGAATGAAGGTCTTGAAGAGCATTTATCTGCTGTTTGGTTTTACAGTGAACATATCAGTGTGACCTTAATGTGGTAGAACTGCTAAACCTCTCACTGCATTTTGGAATGCTGTCTCTTCTTACTCTCAGTTCATATCCTTTGTTCTTGCCAATTCATATTTATTGCCATGATCATTTTGCTGAATGCCAAAGCCACAAACACTTTAAGGGAAGATGGGCTCTGTTTTTATTTTCTCATTATTTTCAAGACTGATAAAAGTGGCCGATAACTGAGAAAAGGTGGAGTTCCAGAGAACCAATATTTTCCCACACAATCAATACCTTTTAAACAGAGCATTAATATTACTTATTCATTGAAAACATATGGGCAAGATCAGCATTTCTAAATATCGATTTCTGTCATTTATTTGCTGTATTCTTTAAATATTTTCACTCTTAAATAACCAAAAAAAAAAAAAAAAAGGAAATGCACAAAGAAAACATTTTATTTTCTTATTTACCACTCAGTTTCAGAATACCTAATGATGGCTTCGGCAAACACATGAATGTCTGGCTTGGTGTTGATTTTATGTGTGAAAGTAAATTGAAGAAAAGCTGATGTAGTGTGAAGACATCCAGCAGAGCAGCCATTAATGCAGATAAGAAAGTCTGTTATTACACTAACGTAAACCAAAGAAATGTGTGATTCAAATACAGATAATAACATCTGAGTGGTAACTAATGAGATAAAATTTATTCTGATAATAGATATATTGCAACTTGGTCCAAGATGCCTGACTCTAGGATACTAAATCGCAATTCACTTATACTAGATCTACATAAAACAACTCTATGGATATCACAAGAGCTTTTCCTTATTTGTTCTTGGGTGAAGAGTCTGAAAACTCTTCCTGCAAGTATAATCCCTGTGAATAAAAAATCAGTTCTAAAAAGCAAGCTGGGTATGTGTAAACCATGGAGATAATCGTAGGTTCCTACTGCTTGTAGTCAATATTTTAAGGAGTGTGATACAATGTTTTGGAAATGATAACTTAGGAAAGAACATGGTGATTATAGGGGACAATCAGCTGAACATGAATTCATAGTAGCTCAGAGAAAAATAAAAAAAAGTGCCTCTGGATGCTTAAACAGTGGACTATGAGTAGAAGTGGAAAATTATTGTGATAATGAGACCATCGGAGTCTGTGGTATGCTGTGGTTCCTTATGGAATGAACACTTTGTAAAGTAAGTTAGTAAACAGGAGCATGTATACCTACAGCACAACAGAGAGTTTACAAGCACTCTTCTGTTTTTGAAAGAGGTGTTTTCCAGTTGGATGCTAAAGAAATTATATGTGTTTAGCTTAACACAGAGAAGATTAAGTGAGAAACTTAATATCATTCTCTCAGTACTCTTAAATCAAGGTAGGATATCTTCTGAAAGAAAAAACAAAACATTTATTCTGTTCATCCATGGTGCATGAACACAGTGGGAAAACTACTTGGGGAAATTTTGTGTCCTGTGTTATAAAGAAGATCAGACAGGAGTAGAAATAGAAGGGAATAGATATAACCCATTTTCACCCTTTGCTAGCAGCAAGTATTATGCATATATTTAATATTATTGGCAGAACACAGATACACAAGTTTCCTGCATTTCTGAAGTTTCTTTGGTATTATGTATTGACTTCTCTTTATTTTTTCATGGAAAGAAACTTCTTTGATACTCTCCTACCATTTCTGTATGAACAGACAAAATCAAAAGTATGTCTATGGACACGCAAACAATGTGAATCCCACCAATTGTGTGCTGATGATCATGAATGAGATTGCTGCAGAGTCCCTGATTCTGGGAGCCAACTTTGTGATCCTTTTATTGTTAAAACTCATTTCTGCTCCAAGCTTAGTCAGCTTGGAATTAGTACCCAGTCGCTGAGTTTCAAATCACTGTACAGTAATACTTTACTCTGTCTGTAACACAAGTATAGCTTTTTGTTTTCAGCTGTTTAGCCAATGGTAAGGAGGTGTCTCTGCAAGTTGCCAAACAATTACTCCCTTTATTTATTTCCCACTGGGAGTATAGGAAAACAGGGAAAACACATTTGCCCAGAGAAGTTGTGGATGTCCCATCCCTGGAGGTGTTCAAGACAAGGTTACACAAGACACTGGACAACCTGACCTAGTGGGTGGCATCCCTGCCCATGGCATGGGGCTAAGAAAGAGCTGATTTTAAAGGTCCCTTTCAACCCAAGCTAATAGATGTTTCTATGATTCTGTGGCTATTCTTCTGTCTTTTTCTAATTTCACTGATACTCACTTGCAATGACTTGTTTATTATGGTCATTTCAGGATATGTTTGTTGCTGCAAATAGAATGGTCCTGTTCTCTGGCTCATAGGGCAAGTGGCCTGTCCCAACTCCCATCTACAGAGCCTAAACTATCTCCTCTCCTAAGATACTCAAAAAGACTTCATCACACAGCCCACTGGGAATAGTCCTGCCACATGCAACTACCTGAACAATTCCTGCCTGTCTGGAGAACCAGCGAAGGCCAGTTTGCAGGGACCATGTGAGCAATTAAGCAATATGGATAGTCAGGATAGTCATGTTTCAGTGCTGCAGTCCATGCCTTGGTTTACCACAGTAAAGTTACAGTTTTGGAATCTTTTGAGGTTAGATATGCCTAGAAGCTCTTTCCTGGCTGTGGCCACTCAAAGAAAGAAGAGAAAGACCTGCTATGATCTAGCCTGTGCCTTAAAAGCAGGAAAGAAATATGTTCTTTCAGCATAAACATGTGTCTGAAAAGCTGCAATAAACAAATATAAGGGCTCCTTCTATCTCTGCTATACAGTTTTTTGGGCAGGGAGTTTGGGCCTTGCCCACCTCTGAGTTCATTAAAAATTGCCCATGTTCATTAGATGGAAAAGCACCAGAGCTGGCTATCCAGCTGCTCAGAAGACAAAATAAAAACTAAGAAAACAGTACTCCTCTTTTCAGCCCTAATCCTATGGGCTTTACTCATACCAAAAATTCTACTAATCTCTTCCAAGTTCAGATGCTCACTTTTTCCTGTGGTATACAGTAGTCATATCAAACATTTTGGGCTACACAGACCTGATTATCTGATTATCAACACATTGCAGCTGCCTCTCCTTACTAGGATGAGATAATACCGTGTCCTCAGAAATGGTCTAAAGTTACCACTGAGTGTGTCCCTGAGTAAGGGAGCTCTTCAGTGCTGGGAGTGCCTGCAGTGCAAGAAAATCTGCACTGATGTGGGCCTGATGAAATTTTGACACACTTTCCTTCATGGCATGTTTTTGTTCCTTTGGGTGTCTTGGAGTGTGATTTGCCAGGGAACTGAGTAGCAACTGCAGGAGAGTGCATGTCTCAGCATTTCTCCCAGGCTAGCATGGTATAGATGGTCAGAGATGTGTAGTCACGATGCCTGTGGCTGAGCTGTAATATCTGCTATCAATGGTACTTCAAGATCTTCTGATGAGAAATACTGCAGAAAAGATAGACGTTATTGTTAGTTTTAGCTCTGTGAGGAAATGTGCATTGTCAAACAGTGATGGCATGATTGTAACTGTTCTGTATTTTAAACACTGGCTCTAGTCAACACACGCATCCTCCAAACACCTCTGTTTCCTTCTTTCTACAGTTTTCTGGCATGCCTGTAGGTAGCTGTGTTGCAAAACAGATGCAAATTCCCACCACAGATTAGGGAAGAAAAAAAAAAAAAAGAATTAATTTTTTTCTTTTGCTATCATCTTTAAGAGTATTTTCCTAGCAATGTTCTTCTAATCTGAACATTTTCTCTTCCTTTTATTACTGGAAACAGTTCATGTGCCTAAATGTGAGTCTTTTACCTTTTGATTTTTTTTTTTTTTTATATTTTAATTAGAGAAAGTCTTCATTTTTTCTCAGCTCTTCTCTGCTTTACAATCCTATACCCGGTGATGTAGTTATTGGAAGGATATATTTTCTTGTTCACTGGGTGAAAGTCTTTGAGATATGATTTTCAAAAACATTTGGCATTTACTTAAGTCTGCACTCTCTGATGTTTATAGGAGAGAAGATGATGAACACCGGTAAATATTACTCCCCTTGGACTCATTTACAACTGTGATTGATCAGTACCACTGCAAATAAGGCCTTTCATTTATTTATTTATTTTTTCCTTTTTCAGACTACCTCACCTGAAAAAAAAGGGATCACCCAATAATAAAATAATCAAATTCCATTTTCTCATTTGCTGTTTCTATACCAATCAAGACCATCTGAACATTCTTTAAGTCTGATGTGCTAGCTACTTGCAATGTTGAACTCCAAGAATGCCTTAAAGAGCAGGAAAATGTTATTTCCGTTTGTGTGTCATTCAGGCAAATGTCTGTCATAACATTACTATGCCATCCAGGCTGCTTGCACATAGTCAAGAGGAGATGATGTTCACTTCGAATCCATCCTTCCAAAGGTACTTCATGTTTAAATGTACCAGAAGTGGACATGTCTACTTGCGCTTACTCTAAAGGGTCATTCAAGATAATCCTTGAAAACACACCCTCCTGCCATGTCCCAGCACCAACAAGCTACTACTATACCTAGTACATCTTTCAGAAATTATATGTGTACAAAGGAACATACCCAGCATCATTTTTCACTAAGCTTACATGTACAACAATAGCAGCCTGGTACCTCCAAAAGGGTACCTCTACACTAAATAATAGGATAAGGCATTCTGTGTTACACTAAATAGTAGGATAAAGCATTCTTATCTAGGAGTGTCACTGGAACCTAATTACTGGGACAACTGCAAGTGGAGAATCACTCAGATGGATAAGATCAATCCACTTGCAGAAGGTGACACCTTACTGCAAAACAACATGAATCTTCACATACCCACCTGTCTTTTGATTGTTTGATAGGAATTTTTGGTAAGATGTCACTGGGCTGGTGGGAGCTTTTGCAGGAGCTCCTGAGACAGGTGGAGGCAGATGAGAAATGATCACAAGCTGAATACACATCTTTCTTTTTTAACTCTTGCAGGAGCTTCACCACAAATCCATTACTGCACAGCTGCATATGCGGTGAGCTGGACAGTGCATTGACTAAGGCATCCAAGAAAGCTGATCAACCAAAACATTTCCAGGTTGACTAAGCTAGAAACACTGTAACGAGGTAGATAAGGCTGCAATTTGTAAGGTCCTGCAGTTTTGCCACCTAACCTAACCCATACAAATAGCTTACAAGAAAGCTGGAGAGGGACTCTATCACGTAACGTTCCGATGGAATAAGGAATAATGACTTTGAACAAATGGAGGGGAGATTTAGATTAGATGTGATGTGAGGAAGAAATTCTTCACTCAGAGCACAAAGCACACATGGGAATTAGGGCTGAAGATGCACCTTGCTTCTGTTCTTTTCGATAAAGAATAGAATGAAATTACCTAAAAAACAGTGTTAAAAATAAACCCAGGGCACAGGATGGGAGGTGGAGGGCAGTTCCTGTGGCCGAGGGGCAGCCTTTTCCCCTGGCAAGCCAAGTGGCCCGGGGCAGCCAGCCCCAGAAAAAGGGGCCCTCAGCCAGCCCAACTCTCCTTCTTCTTCCATGTGAGGGCATCTTCCAGGCCACTCCCAACACAGCTGCCTTTGGCCTCGCGTGGGCCACTCCATCACAGAGGCTTGCTGAGGTCACAGTGGCCACCACTGCCCCACCTTCACTCTATAAAACAGGCCCCCTGCAGCTGGCCCACCATTCACTGAGCTTCTAGGTGCTCTGACAGCCAGCTTGTGCAGCAGGAAGAAGACCAGAAGCAGGAAGGTGAGCGGCAGGCCTCTTCGGTGTGAGATGACAGCTATGCAGTCCAAGGAAGCACTGAGAAGGAACGCACCTAATGAGAAGAAGTGTCATGGGCAGAGGGATTGCGCCTGTGGCACAACTGACACCAGTGCCCAAGGGACCGCTGGTGCACAGCCCACAGACATTTGTAAGCGGTACCATTGGCACCTCAATGACACAGGGAACAGGCTGGCCCTTAGCCATACAGCGACAGGGGGCCCGGGCCTTCCCAATGGTGCAATGGTGGCATGAGGTGAAGGCAGGAGTGTCAGGCAGACAGCCACGTGGAGCAGAGGCGTGCTTATTGTCCAGAACAGAGCGTGGCACTCGGACGCAGCCGTAAAAAAGACGGCAGCATCGAACCCATGCTTGGAAATCAACCGGACAGTGGCATGGGACCTAGGGGTGGAACTAGACACCTTTAACATTTGTGAAAATAGTCTGACGGGTGAAAATAGTAGTGTGTAAGCGATTATAGCTGGCTAATTTCTTATACTAGGAGTGAGTTTCTATATCTGAGTAATTGGTAACGACATGGAGAAGGCTGAGGTACTCAACAACTTCTTTGCCTCCGTCTGCACTAGTAGACGGCCTTCCCGAGTCTTTCATTTCCCTGAACCCATAGATGGAGGCTGGGGGATCAAAGTCCCACCCACTGTAAGTGAAGAGCAGGTTTGAGACCACCTGATGAATCTAAACAAGTACAAGTCTATGACCTGATGACGTGAATCCCAGGGTCTTGAGGGAACTGGCTGATGCAGTTGCTAAACCTCTCTCCGTCATAGTTGAAGTCCTGGCAGTCGAGCGATGTCACTGGTGAGTGGAAAAAAGGAAACGTCATGCCCCTACTCTTCAACAATTAAAACAATTAGGAGACATTTCTTCTCAGAAAGAGTGGTCAGGCATTAGAGCGGGTTGCCCAGGGAAGCGGTCAAGTCACCGTCCCTGGGGGTGTTCAAGGAAATCACGGAGTCATAGAATATTCTGAGTTGGAAGGGACCCATAAAGATCATTGAGTCCAACTCCTGGCTCCACACAGGTCTACCCAAAAATTCTGACCATACGACTAAGTGCACAGTCCAAACGCTTCTTGAATTCTGAGAGGCTTGGTGCCGTGACTATGTCCCTGGGGAGCCTGTTCTGGTGTGCAACGACCCTCTCAGTGAAGAACCTCTTCCTGATATCCAGCCTGAACCTCCCCTGCCACAGCTTGACACCGTTCCCTCGGGTCCCATCGCTGGTCACTAAAGAGAATAGGTCGGCGCCTGCCCCTCCACTTCCCCTCATGCGGAAGCTGTAGACCGCAATGAGGTCTCCCCTCAGCCTCCTCTTTTCCAGGCTGAACTGGCCAAGTGACCTCAGCTGTGCCTCATACGTCTTCGCCTCTAGGCCCTTCACCATTTTCGTAGCCAAGGAAAGGTTGGACCTGGTGCGTAGGGACATGGTTTAGTGGGTGACATTGGTAGTAGGGTGATGGTTGGACCAGATGATCTCCAAGGTCTTTTCCAACCTTAATGTTTCTATAATTCTGTGATTCTAAGGAGAATCTTTAGTTTCACAGCAGTTTTCCTACCCCTGTGCTCCTTCTGTTTCATAAACTGCTTTCTCCCTCTATTTCCCACAGTGTGTGTTAGACAGTTTATAATAACCTCTGTTACAAACTTTGTGTCAGTCTCCATGGCTCTGGGATGCCTGAACTTTCCTGACAGTTGTTTCATCCCTCTGCAAAGAGAGTCCTGTCTTATTCCGTTTTTCTGCACTTTCTCTGGCCTTAGGAAGAAGACTAAAATTTGACTTCTGTCAGGAAAGGAAAACAGGAGATGAATCATTTCAAACAATACCCAGGAGGGCTTATATGGCAGGCAGTTGACATTCCTACTTTTTTTTTTTTTTTTAAATGCTCTACAGATCCTTATCTAGGAGCTGCTGATTCCCAACATACATTTAGTCTTCAAGAACAAGACTGAGGGAAGGTGGTGGAAAACCACTAAGATTACTTCTCCAAACTCTATCATTTCTGTGGATGCAAACATTAGTTGTACAATATGGTTTTCCTTGCATTTCAGGGGGTGAGACAATTTAATGTGTAACTGAAAGATAAACCCTGATTTCCTAGTTGACTTGAATCACACTGTGTTGAGCATTGTGAGGTTCTGCTTTCACAGGGTCAGGTACTGATGCCACAGAGGAATGCTAGTCTGAGATTTCATTTTAAGAAACACAACTGCAATGGCTTTTCTTGGCATTTTTGGTGCAGTGAACAGCCAGTTTTGATCTGCTTTTCATCCAGGGGTTAACTGACTATGGCAGAGCATGCTACTCTGGCTCAGAAAATAAATTCCTCAATGCAAAGGGCACTGGTGTTTTTCCAGAACTGTGGTCATGAGGCTGAAAGAGCATGGCCTTCCTGTGGCTGTGGCAAAGGACTACCATTAATGTGGCCTTTCTTGGAGAAAAGGCCAGAGGAGTTTTGGTCTGAACTATATCATAGAATCATAGAATATCCTGAGTTGGAAGGGACCTATAAGGATCATCAAGTCCAACTCCTGGCACCACACAGGTCTGCCCAAAGTTTAGACCATGTGACTAAGTGCACAGTCCAATCTCTTCTTAAATTCAGACAGGCTTGGTGTAGTGACTACTTCACTGGGGAGCCTGTTCCAGTGTGCAACCACCCTCTCGGTGAAGAACCTCTTCCTGATGTCCAGCCTAAACATCCCCTGCCTCAGCTTAACACTGTTCCCGTGGGTCCTGTCACTGGTGATAACGGAGAATAGGTCACCTGCCCCTCCAGTCCCCTTGTGAGGAAGTTGTAGACCACGATGAGGTCCCCCCTCAGCCTCCTCTTCTCCAGGCTGAACAGGCCAAGTGACCTCAGCCGCTCCTCATATGTCTTTCCCTCTAGGCCCTTCACCATCTTCGTCGCCCTCCTCTGGACACTCTCCAATAGTTTAATGTCCTTTTTGTACTGAGGGTCGCAGAACTGCACACAGTACTAGAGGTGAGGCCGCACCAGCGCAGAGTAGAGCGGGACAATCACTTCCCCCGACCGACTGGCAATGCCGTGCTTGATGCATCCCAGGATACGGTTGGCCCTCCTGGCTGCCAGGGCACACTGCTGGCTCATATTCAGCTTGCTGTCAACCACAACCCTGATCCCTCTCTGCGGGGCTGCTCTCCAGCGTCTCGTCGCCCAGTCTGTACGTATAGCCAGGGTTGCCCCGTCCCAGGTGCAGGACCCGGTACTTGCTTTTGTTAAACTTCATGTGGTTGGTGATCGCCCAGCTCTCCAATCTGTCCAGATCTCTCTGCAAGGCCTTTCCACCCTCATCCGAGTCCACAACTCCTCCAAGTTTGGTGTCGTCGGCAAATTTGCTCAAAACACCTTCTAGTCCTACATCCAAACCATTTATAAAACATTGAAGAGGACTGGCCTTAAAATGGAGCCTTGAGGGACCCCACTAGTGACCATCCACCAGCCAGATGTGGCCCCATTTACCACAACCCTTTGAGCCCTGCCTGTCAGCCAATTGCTCACCCATCGTATGATGTTTTTGTTAAGCTGTATGCTGGACATTTTGTCCAGTAGGATCCTATGGGAAACCGTGTCAAAAGCTTTGCTGAAGTCCAAAAAGATCACATCAGCTGGTTTCCCTTGATCGACTAGATGGGTGATCTTATCATAAAAAGAAATCAAATTTGTTAGGCAGGACCTACCCCTCATGAACCTATGTTTGTTGGGACCAATGACTGCATTGTCCCCCAGGTGCGCTTCAATAACTTCAAGGATCATCCTCTCCATAATTTTACCAGGCACTGATGTGAGACTGACAGGCCTGTAATTGCTAGGGTCTTCTTTCTTACCCTTCTTGAAAATTGGCACAACATTTGCCAGCTTCCAGTCCAATGGGACCTCTCCAGATTCCCAAGATCATTGAAAAATAATTGAGAGAGGTCCCGCGATGACGTCAGCCAGCTCTTTAAGCACCCTGGGATGAATCCCATCCAGACCCATGGACTTGTATGGATCCACGTGGAGCAGCAAATCCCGCACATGTTCAGGGTCGGTTGCGAGTTTGTCATTCCCACCGTCATGGTCCTCCAGCTCAGGGTACCCTGGGTCCCCAAGCCCATCATCAGTGGTGAAGACAGAGGCGAAGAAGGCGTTAAACGTCTCTGCTTTGTCTATGTCATTGTCTGTGAGGAGACCCTCCCCATCTAGTAGCGGACCTATGTTTTCTTTGGTTCTCCTTTTTCAGTTCACATATCTAAAAAAACCTTTTTTATTGTCTCCCACAGACATGGCCAGCTTCAAGTCTAGTTGGGCTTTGGCCACACAAATTTTCTCCCTACATACACGAACAGCATCCCTGTATTCCTTCCTCATCACCTGACCCTCCTTCCAGCAGCCGTACACTTTCTTTTTTCGCCTAAGCTTCAGTAGAATTTCCCTGGTCAGCCAGGCCGGCCTTCTGCCCCACTTGCCTGACTTCCGGTATTTTGGAATCGCCTGATCTTGTGCTTTTAGGAAGCAGTGCTTAAAGATTGACCAGCACTGATGGACACCAATGCCTTCAAAAGCAGTTTCCCGGGGGACCTTGCTGACTAGTTCCCTGAGCAGCCTGAAGTCTGCTTTCCCCATATCCAGGGCTGAAGTTTTGGTGACAATTTTCCTTCTGTCACCATAAATTCTAAACTCAACCACTTCATGGTCACTATGACCGAGACAGCCGCCAATTGCCACGTCTCCCACAAGACCCTCTCTGTTCTCCAGCAACAGATCTAGGAGGGCCCCTTTCCTAGTTGGCTCTCTTAGCACCTGCACCGAGAAGTTATCATCTAGGTGCTTTATGAACCTCCTGGACTTGCTCGTGTCAGCTGTGTGGTGATCCCAGTTGACATCTGGCAAGTTGAAATCCCCCATTAGAACAAGGGGTGTTGGTCTCAAGGCATCTCTTAGTTCTGCAAAGAATATTTCATAGGCGTTGTCGTCCTGGCCAGGTGGTCTGTAACAGACTCCCACAATGACATCCCCTTTATTTGTTCGTCCCTTAATCCTTACCCAGAGGCTCTCAACTTTGCCATCACCAACTTGAAGTTCCACACAGTCCAGCCCATGCTTCACATACATTGCCACCCCGCCACCTCGCCTACCCTGCCTGTGTCCTGGTTTCTTGGCACCCTAGAAATCCGGACTAGTTGAGCTCCAGAGGTCTCTTCTTATTTTGAAAAGACCATGCAAAAAGATATTATGAAGTATTAATTTTCTGTTAATTTGTGATTCAACTTCACTGACAGCTAATGGAAAATATATATAATATTAAAACCCCCCAAAACTTTTGACTCTGGATTCTTTCACTGAAAAAGGTCTACCTGGAATCTACAACACATATTTTATTGCAAATGTAGTTGAAGTATTGCTCTTATTGCTTCATGTTTCCAGCTTACCCAAAATATTCCACAGCATATGGCCCATCTTTCCTCTCTCTGTCTGTAATTTATTGAAGAATCTGAGGCATTCAGAAGAGATAGAAAGCATCATGTCACCTTTCCCTTTGAACAGCTTTGAATTACTTTCCTGTAATCATTACTGCAGATTAATGCCATCAAAGAGCAGTTCTGCAGCAGATAAAATGAACAGCTTCTGATAAATTTATCATTATAGCAAATCACACCAAGTAGGATTTCTTCCCTCAGCTTGCAGAATGTACAAATGATTTTTTTTTTCCTTTAAATTTTAAAGGACTCCTTAGCAGGCAAGGGCAACCTGAAAGTCAGTATGAAAGTCCTGAAGGCATGCTACTCTGGCCATGCAGGGGGAAACCTAATAAAATATATTTGCATAAAAATTGGACTTTTGTATAGTAACGTTGTGTTGAAAAGGATCCTATGATAAGTTTAAAGATCTTCGTTAGAGAAAAATTTAGTGACTAAAATATGATACATTTGGGAGCAAATGCCATTAGGAAATTTTGTATCACCTTTTAGTTTTGTTTTGCTTTATCCTAAGTCATCATCACTTGCTTTCAGCAGGATTTAGCAGGTTTCCTGGTTGCACACTGAAAAAAAAAGAGACCCAGTAAGGGTCACCAGGTTTCTCTGCAGACCAAAATCTGCTGTGTGTGCTTGTCTGTCTTTTATCTCTCAACCAATCCTCTAGCTATTAAACATTAATGACTATTGAGTGACTCAGAAGAAGGGCAGGGGGCACTTCTGGAAGAAGTTCAAGTACTCTGCTGATGAGAGCAGTACTAGCACCTGAACAGCGAACAGTGTAGAAGATATGCTAAGATGCACACCCAGTCATATTTCTCCTTCTATACAGGAAAGGGAAGAAGAATACTAAATAAAGGAGGAGTGATCATTTAGGCCTGAGGCAAACATGCAATGCACAATGCAATCAATGGCATTGCACTGTTAAATGCTACCAATCTAGCATGTAGCACTGAAAAGAAAAAAAAAAAAAGGTTAGCATGGGACTGAAATCTGAACTGAAATAGAACACCTGAAACAGTTCTTGTGCTTGCCTCTGTGCAACCTCAGTACCTCAGTTATATGATGTGTTTGTTGGTGACTGTGAAGTGGACCTGAACCTAGGGTAGCCTGCAACCCATGCTCCACCTTTCCCAGAAGAAACACAGCAGCCCTCCCACCTCCCCTGCCCACCATCTCATTGTGTTTCACTCTCTGCATGACAGCTTTCTTTTTTTTCTGATGTGACAGACAGAAAAACTGAGTTTATTAATCTATATGGCTGGCAAGTGATAAAATTATTATTATGACATGTGCAGAGTCTTATGCTAATTTGCTGTATAGTAACATTAAAGTGGCAGTAATTAAACAGCATTTAATACCCTATCAGAGCATTGCATCTTTATATTTTCATTCCAAGCTTAATTTTTCAATCAAGTATAACTCAGAAGAATTTTCTTTGGGTCTGTCATTGGTCTAGATTTATCCATGTCTATGACTTAATTGAATTTGACAATTCTGTCAAAAATATCTTAGCCATTTTTGATCTATCCTCAAACATGGGTAACCAAAGCATGCTTCATTGGTTTCAGAGAAATAATCAAATAACTCCAAATTTTGTGATTAGACCACTCAAATTCATTTCATATTTGACAGGCATATTGTCTTCAAAAAGTGTATGTATGTAGTTTTTAAATTTTAGAAGATAGTTGAGTGCAAGGATCTGAAGGAAGTATTTCATAGGTACTCTCTGTTGCTACACTTCTCATATCTTCAGAAGAGGCAGTGGGAAGCAGTGGGGCTTAAGAAAGGATCTTGGTTTTATAAGACTGAGTTCTAAATCCTGGCTTTAGGACTGAGTCTGCGTACTGCCAGGAACAAATTATTTTACCCTTCAGTCTTCATACAGTCCCCTCTACAACATGAGGCCAATAGTATTTACAACCCTTGCCTGACTATTTCACAGGAGTCCTGGGGATGTTAATGAAAAAATATATAGCAAGACACTGCACTCTGAACAACTAAGGCATCGTAACAATATTATGAGAGTCTTTCTAAAAGGAAGCATACCAGTTTCATAACAGACTATGTCTTTCCAAGGATCACATTCTGTTATTAACTCTATTTCTGTAGATCAGCACTCTGAAAACATAAGAGTAAATAAGTGAAAGCAATCAGGGAATTTTCAACTCCAAGAGTGATTTCAGCCTCTCTCTCTTCCTCAGATCAGAGTTTTAGATTCATAGAACCATTAAGGTTGAAAAAGACCTCTAAGATCATATAGTCCAACTGTCCACATACCACCAATATTTCCCACTAAACCATATCCCTATGTACCACATCTACCCTTTCCTTAAGCACCTCCAGGGATGGTGACTCCACCACTTCCCCAGGTAACCTGTTCCAATGCCTCACCACTCTTTCTGAGTAGAAATTTTTCCTAATACCCAGCTTGAACCTCCCCTGGAGCAACTTGAGGCCATTCCCTCTTGTCCTATCACTAGTTATCCCTGAGAAGAGGTTGACCCCCACTTCACCACAACTTCCTTTCAGGTAGTTTTAGAGAGCAATAAGGTCTCCTCTGAGCCTCCTTTTCTCCAGACTAAACAATCCCAGTTTCCTCAGCAAATCCTCATAAGACTTGTGTTCCAGACCCTTCACCAGCTTCATTGCCCTTAAGTGATCACGCAACATTTTGAAATTTTGCTCTCCACTTTTGTTGTGTTTGTCCATTGCCCAGCAATGTAAGGCAAAGAGATTTGGCAGGCCAAAAGGGTTTTTGCTATTACTCTGATTAATTTTATTATTATTATTATTATTATTATTATTATTATTATTATTATTATTATTATTTTAGCTAATCTTTTGGTATGCTTATGTATTTTGCTTATCTCACAAAAGATATCTCAAACTGGTGAGCTTAGGAGGTGGGGGAGGTACAAAATTGTATGCTATTAGTAAGAGTTGCACGTATTACTAGTCAAAGAGTGGTAAATTCATAGTTTGCAAGTATTTTCACTCAATGCTTTGGCATGTGTTTATAATACAAGACACGAAACAACGTGTGATGCCTTTCTATTCCTAGCTATCCCTACACCTACGCATATTTACTTCAGTCTGTACCAGATTTCAGTATTGTTGGTGGCTTCTGCTTCATTGTCATGTCCCTCTGCTTTTAATTTTGTTTCCTTTTCAGTCTGTGTTCTTGAAGGTTTCTTGTTCCTCTAACTTAGTCTTTGACATTGACCCTGAAAGCTAAACAGGTCTTAGGCAAACTGTTAATGATGTTAAATTTTCTTCAAGTAGTTTGGGAAGTTCTGGGAGGGGTGTTTGACAACAGAAGAGTTTTCAGTGTTGGACACCTGCTGTCCAGTATATTAGGGAACAAATCTTTGTCCAGATGTTGGGGTGAACTAATTTTCAAGGAATTTATCTTGCTCTTGAGCCCTTTTCTCTCCCCTAGTATAGTGCCTGTCATGAAATCAGGATCAGGCCACCCTCTCTGACATGATCTTATCTGCTGTGGTATCTTTTCTTCACTTCCTTCCTCTTTTATTAATGTATTTTTTTCTTTTCCTATTGTGTTCGTTAAATAGACAATTAAATCAAGGTAAGCAAAACTGAAAATAAATCATATTTTCCTATTAAGGGGAGTATGAAGTAGACCTGCTGGGATGAATATAAACTGGCATTTGGAACAGGCCATTGCACCTTCCATAGAAAATTTTATCAGCATTTTTTCAGTGCCGTGAGGTACAACACCATGTGAACCTGGGTCATATTTTTTTGGTTCTACCAGACTTTTTTTTCCAATGACTCAGAAAAACTTCAGCAGTGTATCTGCAGTGAAAAATCATCACTTTTATGATTACACAGTGGGCTAAATATGACATGTTTAGTCCATGGTTAAAAAGTGCAAATTAGTAGAAGGAAAATATAGAGGGGGAACTCAAGTGTGCTGTTTCATACAAGCGACAGTGGTCTGGTGCAGGGAAAGTATTAAGAACACAAGTATCGAGTCCCTTATAGCTCTTTTGAAGATGTCTCTGTGGATAGGAATAAAGTGATCCTGAATGATCTTTATCACATAGGGCTTCCTGAAGAAGTTAATGAGTCACAGAGCACTGGAAGTTTCCCTGTTGTGGGTTGTTTGAGCATCTGCTTCTAAATGTCAGGACAGGACAGCTGTCATGTTTTATAAGTATCCTCAGAATATATATATGTATTAGTCATTGCCAGAAGCTGCCATTTCAAGTGTGGGAGCAACTACTTTTAGGATTGATCTGTGAGAAGTCTTGCTTATTCTTACACTATTTTTTAGCTACAGCCTTAATGATGGGCTTTGTTCAGCAAAGCATAATATGAGTGTACTCTGCTGGTTCAATATGAATTATAAAGAAATAGTGCTACTGTTCCTCCTCCATCCACCCACAGGTCACCAACAAGCTATCTCAAAATCAGGCTGAGTCTCAGATGAGTTTTGTGGTCATTTGTCATGTATGTGGGTAACAGAATATTTGCTTCATCTCTCAGTTATAGAGGAGTTTTTCTTTTCTCCGTATCTGTCTCAGGCAAAATATACTTCTATTTTCTGTTCTTAAGGGAGACTGCGAAAGGAACACTTAGTTATTTTCCATTGAATTGTTCTCCACAGAAATAAGGGTGAAGTAGATGATCTCAAACCAAGCACCTGAATTCAGGCTGTTCATGTTCGCACCTGTCATGGCTCTGTGTAGGCTGGTGGCTCCTCAAGAGCCAGGCCTGGCAGCCAGGGCCTGTCCCACTAGCCAGGAGCAGGCAGCCAGGGCACCGGGGCAGCCCCAGCCCTGGGCACTTGGCATCTTCCTGGGGAGGGGCTGGGGCCAGGCCAGTACATGGGCCTGCATGTAGGCCCAGCTCAGCAGGGCCCATGGCTGGGAGCTGGAGACTGGCCCTTCTGTGGCCTTACTGGGGCAGTGGCTGATGGCTCTTGGGGGCTAACATGGGCTCCTGGGCCCTGGGGTGACTGCAAGAGCCAGTGACGAGTGTAAGTACCCTGACACCATTGGCAAAATGCAGTAATAATACATGAACGGCTTGCTGTTTGGTTTATAACTATGATTATGGTCCTATGGCTCCATCAAAATGGAGAGACTGTGGTATTAGAAATGCTGCCAGGAGTTGTAAGCATTGGTCTGGTAAAGCCACAACCTGTGTCTGGCAGAGGGGTGTACATTGTTTGGGGACATTGCCATGACAATGTCACAAAGAAGAAGCGGAGCACTGGACCCCATCCCCATCCCATGCACAGACCCTGATCTGGGGACAAGGGATGATGTGTTGGGAGTCTCTGCCTGCTCTCCTGACATGAAATCCACTCTTTGCTCCCAGAGTCTCTGCTGTGTCTGATGTAGCATGATGTAGCAATGTTTCCCCAGCAAGAACAACTATTTTGCCAGTCAGCCACGAAGCTGCTTCTCCAGTGTTTACAGCTTCTTTTCCTGTAGTCACAGGAATGCTTACTGTGAACAAACAGGCAGTGCGGATTGACGTGACTAACGCCGTGAGCTGCTCTTATGGTTAAGTTAGAAAACAGTCATTTTATTATTAACACAAATAGTTCCTGTGCTGGTAAGAATGTGTGTGTGGAAATTATTTGGACCCCAAAAGAGGATTTGCCTCTGGTTATTATGAATCAGTCCTCCAAGCTGGAAGCAGAAATAATGCCATGCCAGTTAGGTAACTAATTTTCAGCCTTTAATTATGAATAAAAAAGTCACTGTGACTGCTTTAAGAACAAATCCCAGCATAAAATTTGTCTTCACAGTGTATTTGTTCAAAAATAAGAAATAATGAGTGTAAAATAAACTGATGATGCAAAATTGGCAAGCAAAAAAAAAGGTGCTTTATTCTTGTCATTAGTTTTTACGTAATGAAAAATGTGAACTGTAATTCACCCTGATCTGTGCTGGACTTTTCATGGGCTTTTACCACTGAAGGGACTTCGACTCTTTATTCACCATGAAGTTAAACAGAGATTAAAGCTTTGGAAAGCTTAGAAAAAACAATAATATACTGTGTCACCACATCAAAACAATAATAAATAAACAAGATACAAACGAGTAGTCATTATGGTGATGAAGTCTGGTGATGTGGAGGGAAGGAATTAAAAAAGAAATAATTCAAAGATGATTCATTTGTAAACAATTTCCCTTTCTGCAGTTTGACATCTTGTTCTGTCCGTCCCCTCCCCCCCTGTCCTCCCCCCCCTCTTTTTCTCCCCCCCTGTCCTCCCCCCCCCCCCCACCTTTTTCCTCTTTTTTTTTTTTTTTTCTTTTTTCTTTTAAATTATTGAGTAGCTGAATTTCTGTTTGGAGTATGTTTGAGGATTCCTGGTGTAGGGTCCAGTCAGCACAAAGTCATTGTGGGGCTTGTAGCAGCTGTTAAGCAGCATCAGTACCTCTGGTAGGATGCCGCCATAGGCACTGAGATACAGGATTGTGTCACAGGACTCAGCTGTTCTGCCTTGTCTCAGACAGTGGCAAATATCAGATGTCCCAACCCAGGTTAACATGGTCTCCATGATGAAAAGACACCCTACCTATAAGGAAACTAACTCAGAAATCATAATGACTACTGCTGTGAGTTTGGCAGTTTATAATCCTGTTTATCTTAAATTTTGTAAGTGTTGATATTCTTATATCTCAGAATCTGGGCCAGTTCTGCAAAGGTCTGAGAATCAAGACATGGGTACTTTTCCTTCCTGAGTCTGAACTGTGCTTCAAATCTCTGCTTTTAAAAGTTATCAAGCATCCTCTTGCTCTTATATCAGTAGAAAGTTTTTCATTCTATTTTTCACTAATATTTCATATCCTGAGAATGTTCTTTTTTATTTAAGTTTTCTTTGTAATCTTAATTGTCTTTAATGAGTCCACAAATAATGCAAAAACTATACCATTGGAGAAGAAAAAAAAAAACAAACATTTTTTCAGTAATCATATAAATAATGTCTCCTAATCCTAGTTTCAATAATGTTGCAGATGAAGTGTATAGTCCAGATGTAACACAGCTATGCTGTTGGATGACTGAGCTCCTTGGTAGATGCTTGTGTGGATACATATGAAGTATTGTGAGTTTATTGGCTCTTATGATCTGGAAAATACTATGGAGGAAAGGAGAACCATGAAACTGACATTGCCTCTTACTGTCACAAATGGCAAACATTTTATTTTTATTAGCTTGTAACACAGGGACTCAGCTAATGATTTTATAATTAAGAAGAGCAAGTGTGTGATATTAATATCCCATTTGTCCACCCCAAATTAATGGCTTGGAAACTATGAAAGCTTTACAATCACGTAACCACAAAATGGCTTGAGTTAGAAGTGACCTTAAAGGTCACCTGTTTCCAACCCCCCTACCGTGGACAGGGACAACTTCCACTAGACCAGGTTGCTCAAAACTCCATCCAACTTGGCCTCGAACGCTTCCATGGATGGGGCTTTCCCAACTTCTCTGGGCACTCTGTGCCTCACCACCCTCATAGTAAAGAATTTCTTCACAACCCTACAACCTTACAACCCCACATAGGGTCTCCATAAAAAGTGGCTAGACCTGAAAGATTTTAGCAGCCCTAACGTTATTTTGGAAGCCACTCACACTGGAGCTCTGCATTTTTATGGTAGATATGGGCTAATCAGTGCAGTTTTAGTCTCTCTAGGTTTTTATCTGTATTGGGGGGATCTTGATTTTTGGACTGAGAGTGTGAAGTACCCAGAATACAACAAAACCATGAGTGAAGAGGATTCGTTGTGGTTAAGTAACATATGGCTATGCTGAAATTTGTGATGCTGAAAAACAGGAGAAGAGGAGAAAAGAGAACAGTGGTATTAAAAACCATTTTGCCTATGAGACGTGCAAGTTCACACAGTCCTGCAAGCACTGAAACGAGCTGTTCCAGCACCTCCATGAAAATTCACATTTCAAGCCCACATTAGTCTTGGATGAGGTTCTTCATGTTCCTCTGCCAGGAGATTATATCGCTATGAGTTTCTTTTTTTTTTTTTTTTTTTTTTAATACGTGCTCCTCAAATGAAAACTGAAACTTTCAGAAGGAAAATATAGTCATTTGAAGGTGAATGTAAGGTCTTATATAAAAAGTTTTATAACCTTTGTTAAAAATGAATGTTAGGAACATGAACTTTTATCACACTGCTGTAAATAATGCCCTTGCCTTACACGATCCTTTTCCTATGATGCCGTTAACATTCAAACAATTTTTGTTCAGTAGAGGAAAGAAACAGCAGAGTGGCTATTACCACGCACTACTTTGCTGTCTGTTGACCACCTGGCTCCTGGTCCTTTGTATGGACAAGACAACTTAACCAAGGATGGTATCATGCTTAGCCAAAGTCACAATATTAAGTAGTAAAATAATACAGTTTTGCTAATCAAAGTAGAATAGTATGGTCCTAAGTTTTGAGTTGGCTCTGTCAGGCAAGATTTCTTCCCACTCATTTGAAGTCAGTTTAAATCGTGGGTGATTTGTGTCCCCTGTAAAAACTATAATTGCATCTTGTTTTAACATAGTAAGTCTAGGCGAAAATACCATGAAACTATGCTGAATACACTGCTAATTTAAGGGATGAAGCCATCTGTGTTGTCTGAATATGACACCGCAAAGAGAATATAAATCTGCTATAAATGTAAATGCCTTTGCTTTGTTTCCTAATTTCTGTAGTTTTCTTCTGCTTGAAAACTTCTCGTTACTGCATGGTTTTATAGATGATAGGCCAGGTGTAGATTTATATAGAAGATTTTAAATATATGAAATAGATTGAACCCCAGTTGGATGTGCTCTGGATTTCTCCCTCCCTTTTATTTTCTATCAGTTACTTACCCAAAAAGTGACATTTTTCAGTTAGCTTCTATGCTTAAACCTACTTGTTTTACTATCTTTTAATTAACTATTACAGCTCTTAGCCATGTTAAGAGGAAACTGCCTTTTTTCATGTCTTTGCTGCCGGTCAGCTGTTGCTATATATACTGCTATATGCTCTTTAGTAATTTGCCATTTTATTTGAATATTCATGATCCTTTTTGTGATGTTGTTCCTTATACTGGCTGTTACTTCTTAAAAAAATAATGTTCATTAATTGTTGCAAAACAATTTTTGCAAAAACGTTGCAAAAATTTAGTCTGCAAGCTATTATGCACATGCACACACAAAATTGTTTCACCACATCTGCAACATAGGAATTTCAAGACAAAACAACAAAAACACAGATTTGTTGGAATATATATCATGGTTAGAGTTGTGAAGGCAATATGTTGTCACTGACTGACAGGGTTGGCAGGGTGCACAGAATGTCCTGAGGCAACACTGGTACTGTGATTGCTGTGAGAGGTCAGGGAAAACTGTCTGGTTTGGCACCTCAGTTTCCCCATTTGTAAAGTGGGGCTGACTCTATTAAGCAAAAGTGAGTGAAATTTTGTAATTCAAAGTTCTTTGACAAATAACAACAATAGCTTATTGGAAATATGCATATGTATTTTCATCTCTTTACTCTAGGTATCAGTAGAACAAATGTGTTGACTGAGTTTCTAATAGAAGATACAAGCCTTTGTTTTGTACCACTGTATGTAAAGTATAACTATTGGGTATGTAACCATTTATGATAATTTCAGGTGCCTCTAAAATGGGATTTTGTTTCCTGCAATAATTTGCATGGACTACAGTTCTGTCCTTGGTTTTCCTTTCTGTGATTTAGTTTTATCACATTTATTTATTTACATGTATGCATAATATGTATATGTACACAGAGTATCTATAGAGACAGAGACAAACACAAGTTTTCAAAATTTTCATGGTCTGAGTCTTTCTGTCATTCTTCCCTGATGAGATATTCAGATACAGCTTCTAAATTTCTTGTCAGTCCTATAGAATTCATCCCGCATCACTTCTGCCTCATAGGATAAGATGGTTTGAATGTGTTTGGGACTGTTTGGATATAAACGTATCACCCACTTACTTGCTTCTTTACTTGCTACTTTATGTGCTACTTCCTTACTTGCTAATAAACAACTTTCACCTGATCTTCTTTTCCTTTTCATTATGAAATTGACACCCTGCAGCAGAATATTTGAAATGATGCATAAAGTCAATTGGATTTTGAATACTGCACTATTCATTATCTGTATTTCCAACATGCGAAGACATTTAACAAACTAATGACTTCTCCACAAAGCTATGTATGATCTCTGGGCATTCGTACAGAACAAAAGCAGAGTCATGACTTTTACTTATCTAAGAGCTGAATTTTAAAAGACACTTTTCAAAACATTTGAATTCATAATCCAGGCTTGCAATAAAGGTAGAATAAAAACACATGAGATTGAGTCACTGAATCATAGAATGGTTTTAACTGGAAGGGTCATTTAGTTCCAACCCCCCTGTCATCGCCAGGGATGCCTTCTGCTAGGCTAGGTTGCTCAAAATCCTATCCAACCTGGCCTTGAACACTTCCAGGGATGGGGCATCCATAGCTTCTCTGGGCAAACTGTTATAGTGCCTCACCACCCTCTGAGTGAAGAATTTCCTCCTAACCTCTAATATAAATCTAATTTTTTTTTTTTTTTTTTTTTTTTAGGTTTAAAACCATTACTCCTTGTCCTATCACTACACTCCCTGAGAAAGAGTCCCTTTTCTGCTTTCTTGTGAGCCCCCTTTAGATATTGGAAAGCTGCACTCAGGTATACCCAGAGCCTTCTCTTTTCCTTCTCTATCTTCATAGAAGTGTGCTCCAGCCCTTTGATGATCTTCATGGCCCTCCTCTGGACTCATTCTAATAGGTCCATGTCCTTCTTGTGCTGGGGGACCCCAGAGCTGAATGCAGTACTCCAGGTCTCATAAGCAGAGCAGAAGGGGAGAATCACCTCCCTCAACCTGCTGGCTATGCTTCTTTTCATGCAGTCCAGGATACAGTTGGCTTTCTGGGCTGCAAGTACACATTGCAGACTCATGAGCTTCTTGTCAACCAACACCCTCAAGTCCTTTTCCTCAGGTTATCTCTCAATCCCTTCTCCACGCAGCCTGTGATTCTGCTTGGGATTGCCCCAGCCCATGTGCAGGACCTTGCACTTGGCCTTGAACTTCCTGAGGTTCACACAGGCTCACCTCTCAAGCCTATCCAGGTCCCTCTGGATGGTATCCCTTCCCTCCAACATGTTGACTGTACCACACAGCTTGGTGTCATCTGCAAGCTTGCTGAAGTTGCAATCCCATTGTCCATGTCACTGACAAAGATGTTAAACAGAATTGGTCACAGTATTGACCCCTGAGGAACACCACTCATTACCAATCTCCACCTGGACATTGAGCTGTTGACTGCAACTGCTTGAGTGCAACCATCCAGGCAGTTCCTTACCCACCGAGTGATCCATCTATGAAATCTATGTCTCTCCAATTTAGAGACAAAGTTATCATGGGGGACAGTATCAAATGCTTTGCACAAGTCCAGGTAGATTATGTCAGTTGCTCTTCCTCTATCCACCAATGCTGTAACCCCATCACAGATGGCCACCAGATTTGTCAGGCACCATCTGCTCTTAGTGAAGCTCTGTTGGCTGCCACCAACACCTCCTTATTTTTCAAGTGCTTTAGCATAGTTTCCAGGAGGATCTTACCAGGCACATAGGCGAGACTGACTGTCCTGTTGTTCCCTGACTCTTCCTTTTTCCCTTTTTAAAAAATGGGGATTACATCACATAGCATCTTAATGGGGATTGTCTGAAAGACGAAAAGAAAGGTACCCAAACCTTCCTTTGAAAACTGGTTAAATTTGAAGCCATGATAGAATCACTCAGCTCCATTTAAGTGCATAGATAAGCTCAGAAATTTAGAGTGCTTAAAAAAATAGATCAATCTGAACATGATTCATAACACTTCAGAATGATTTGGTCTGTTATACAAAAGCTTATTTATGACAATGTACATTTTGCTGTAGCTAGCTGTTTACTATGGAGTCAGTATTCAAATCATACCAAGGGAAACAGTCTTCTGATACCACCTGAGGGTTAGGTTTTGTGTTTTTATAAGGATATTGTCCAATTATTAATACATAAGGAGATAACATTTTGTCCTATGTAAAATAAAATGATTCAAATTATAAAATGTGGAAATAATCAGTTTGTTAGCAAAACATTTTATGGATACTTCAGAAAAGTATGTTCACACTAGCCTCAAAAATACAGTATGCCTTCTGTGTGCATTCTCAAAAAGTTAGATAATATGCGAATGAAATCGTCCTCCACATTTGGAAGGTTTCACTGAAAAGGATGGCTCTCATGTAGACATCTCAGTCCACAAAAGCTCCTGTTCGTTGCCACAGGCTATTCTAAGCCAAAGGAATCAAGGGAAGTGCTCACAGGGAATTAATCCAGAAATGAAGGATTGTCATTTATATGGGGCCAGAAAAGGATGGAGGTAATTTTCTTTCCCAGGCAGAACACAGGGAAACTGTAGTGTTCTCCTGCAGTAGTGGTATGAGGAAGAACTATATGTCCACAATAGAGTAGTACCACTATGTGCTTGTTCTGCTCTCATACCCTTCCCCAGGAAGCCACTGCGTGTCCCTGTTGGAGGTGAGCTGGTGGGCTGAAGGAATCTTTGGTCTGACCAAGCTCAGTTTATAATATCATTTCTAGTGTTTCCCAAATAAATCCAGGCAGGACCACTTGGAAGCTCAAACTGTTGTTGCTACAGAGCTCTTATGCAGAAAGCAGCTGGGTTATATACACGGCACTGAAGCATAAGCCATAAACATCAGACTATCATTAGTCCATATCTGAGGGACCACTGGGACTGCAGGCCTGACAACACTGCCTGATTGGCCCTGTTTGTTATGTTCATTGTCATTCAGAGCTGTTGTCAGTGTAAGATAAATTCTTCTTGCAACAGTGCCCATCATGATAGATTTCATGGCAGACTCCAGTGCTTTCTTTCCCAGAGCCTTAACACTCTCAGAGTGGGTCTTCATTCATCTTTATTGTAAATGATGAATCTAGCAAAACTTTGCTGCCTTTCTTTTTAAAGTTTCAGAAATCGTGCATGAGTATTTCAAATGTGTCAAAGCAAGGCAAATGTAGACTGTTACCCAGTCATATCTTTGCACCAGCCCAATATATTCTTAAGAAAAGACTCTGTCAGTTGGATCTGGTGAATTTTGGGCTGTGCCATTACCTCAGACCAGAGGGACAAACAAAGTGCTCTAAAGATTTTGCAGACATCCTCTAGCTGGCATTTTCACTTCTAACTAGTGACAGTAAATCACAATATTAGCAGGTTTTGGAGAAATTCATTGAAACACAAAGTATTTTCTAGCTGTAGTTTCAGACTTCTGGTTATAACTAGAAAAAGAATAGTGGAGTAACTGTGAAAAGGGAGAAAACAGTGTATGCTCCTAAAGGAGGAGCTACTCTTCAAGAGTCCTAGGGAACAAACAACACCCTATTGTCTGCTTTTCTTTGTCTAATAGTTACAGCCTAATCCATACAATTTAATACTTTGCTGAATATAAATCTAGTAAAAGTAAGTAAATATATGTTTCCTTGGCTTTGGATTAAATCTGTTCCCTTGCTACGCGCATGTTTGTATCTAACAGAGCACATATCTGAATTTGTGGTTAACAAACGTGTAGTGACTGTGCTAGTTCCAGATTGCACTATGTTAAGTGAAATGTACGTTTTGTAGCCAACAGCTACCAAATACCATAGTACTAATCCCTAAGAGTCTGTGTCTCAATTGAGAAGAATTTAATGAAAAAAGTGCCACAAGGGACTTATTTTTTATTCCACCACATCAGTTATGAGCTTTGCAAAAAATGCAACAAAACCAAACAAAACAACAAAGGAACAAATGTTATAACAACTTTTACTTTTTTATTTTTAAGTGTTCAGTATTTGTTACATTGATTTTCTGTCACCGTAACAATCACTGAATAATACAACAGCATTTAAAAATATTAATATTTATCTCCATGCAATGTTTTATCTGGAAATCATTGCTATCCAAGAAAAAAAAATAATATATATATATATTTATTTATTCCAACTTTGCAGATGTTATTTTGTTTGTTTGTTTGTTTTAAACTGGTAGGTTTATTGATATATTACAGGCTGAGATAAGTCTTCAATTATGCCCAGGTAGCTGAAGGTCCCTGTGCATTATTTTATTTACTGTATTGTTAATGAAATTTTCTTCTATCCTACTTTATTAGACCCTGTTAAGGTAATGTATGAGAATATCAACCCAAATTGTGAAGCATAAAGAAATCAACTTAGCATTCATGTTTGTTGTTGTTGTTGTTGTTTTTGTTGTTGTTTATTTGTTTCCCCCTGAAGATTCTTGCCTAGATGTTCAGGAAAATGCTTCAGAAATCAGTCCAAATTTCTTGCTATCTCATTTCGTATGTTGCTGACAAGTTCTGCCTCAGAGTGTCTGTATCTTATTGTCCATTCTTCTTTCCTTCAGGGCATCCCACATGCTGTTTGTGTTGAATGATTCCATGAATGAAATGAAGGATGAAATATAGAAAATGCCAATCATATTTTCAGATGACACAAAGCAGGGAGGGATTGCAAATTCATGGGAGAATGAGAATAAAATACAATGTAATCATCATGCAGTGGAGAAATGGTCTGAAATCAATTAACCAGATTCATCAAGGATACTGGCAAAGTGGATCACACAGGAAGTAACAATCAGAACAAAATTAATGAGATTAAATGCAATATGGAAAACTTTAGGTTTAAAAATGAGGAGAAAAAAAATCCTGAATAACATGTAATGGTTTCTTTGGATTTCATCCAATTGCCACAAGTAAAAATCAAGTGATGGAGATTTCCAAGGGAAGTTGCAGGTTCCCTAACATTGCCTAATACTATTTAAAATATGAAAGAACTTCCAGTTTTTACTTAGACTTTACTCTGGTAAGATCCCTGAGTACTCATATAATGAAAAAGCTCTGGAAAACTGAAAATATGTGTGAGTCCTTTCCATTCTTCACCATTTTGAATCTTTTTCAATGAACCCTTTTACACTGGAAGGCACATAATTAAATAGGAGCTAACTAACCCAAAATGTCTGCCTTTCATCCCAAAAGACATATTATGACTTGGGAACACAAAGACTAATTCTGTACAGTGTCAGCATATTACAAGTAGCATTATTCTTTCATCATTCACAGCTGCACAGGACTCCCTGTCAGTCCTGTGTTGTAGTCCTTTCTCACTGGAATTATATCTATGAATTAATTATATCGGCAGTCCCAATTAAGCTTTCTTGTACCACAAATACTAACTAGAGTGGTATAAATAGAGAATGCTTTATACACATTAAAAATGGTCATTAGAGCAATGAAATGTCTTGTAGGAGCAGATTTGCCTCAGGGGAGAGGCAGAGGGAAGGGTAATAAGGGCTTTAGCATTTCCATTACTCTGCTCTGTGCACCATGAGTAAGTACCATGGGTCACATGGTGGAGTAAGAGCCATGCAGATGCTGAAACTCTACCTCTTCTTTTTCCTCTCTTTATTTCATGTTATGGTTGATTACATCCCTCCATCTCTTACAGGGTTTTTACCACTACAAAAGTTAGAGAGGACAGGAACTGGGGCAAAACCAGCCATCAATTGTCTGAAAACAAGACTTTCTTCAGAGTCTGTCTGGAAAACCAAACAAGAAATTCTCAATGATAAAATATTAAATTGAAAGTTTTAGAAAATTCATTAAGATAGGTGCTTCCTTTAATTATTTATTAGGTTGCCTCAGATATACAGCCAGATTTTTATGCCAGAAGGCCTCTCGCCAAATGTAGCTGGAGATGGCTGGAAAGGAAAACCTAGTGCTATTATATATAGCATTAATTACGTTTTTGAAAGTTATTGTATAGCGTGTTTGCATTCTCTTCTTATGTGGGAGCACAGCACCTACTGCTCTAAGGCCCTTAACACTAATTGTGTCATTTGGGCATATTGGAGCAAAAACATCCTTAGGTGTTCTGTTGTAAAATTTTAAGGTACCCCAAAAACAAGAGCAGCACCCCTGTCCTTGTCTGACTGAGAATAAGCCTTTTCGAAAAAGGTTTTCCTCAAGGGATACCAATTAATGCTGAGCACACTGGAGAATGAGCTGCATATCTCTAAAGCTCAGCTCTGTTTTAGTTTGAATGTTTCTTTCTAAAGGTCAGAGGAGGGTGCTTCTGACCATCCAGTGTCCAGAGTACCAACCCTTCTGAAGCTAAGCCCGTGCCTTTAAAACATGGAGTAAGGAGAGTTGGGAACATCAACTTCACACTGCCATCATGTGCTGGTGGGGTACACTTACACTGAAAACAAACTACGCTTCGTTTGATTTAAGTTCTTTTTCCTTTTTTATATAATTTTCTTTTTCTCAATCTCTTCCTCAAGAGATGTATGTGTATGTAACATGCACAGGACAGAAATATGATTTCTTAATGGCAGTGATTCAAAACTGAACTTTGTACAGTCTATGCATAAGTATCCTTTGGGGAAGACCCTTAGAAAAGTGACAGTCATGTCTGAAACTAAAGAGGGTTTAGCACTTAGGGAGTACTGTGGCAAACATAACCAAAACATGTGGATAACTAATGGCATTATGCCCCTGAAAGTAGAACTCCACCCAGTCATCTTGACAGGGAAACAAGAGGCAGAGGAAAGGCATTATTTCTCTGCATAATGACCACAGGTGAAACAGTCCTGTGTAATGAAACAGTTGGCTCTGAGCTGATATTGTTTGCAAACAGAAGGTCCTACTGGCAGAAAATACAGCACTTGCTGTGTTTGGTAGGATTCCTCTGTAAACTGATCTTCAGCTGGGTTTTATACCCTGCTGAAACTGGTCTATCACCTTGTTAGTGGGCATTATTGCTCCCTTAACAGATGGCAGTGTGTATAGGCATGCTGCAGAACCAGCCTATGGATCTATTTTAATTATAATTGCAGGATCCTTTCTGTGCAGGGCAGTCATGCTTAAGGTTAAGAGGATAATATCTCATTATTACTCTATCAAGAGAACTAGAGTAATGTGGAAAAAAATGACCAGATTTCTAGAGGTAAGGAAAGAAATGGGCGAGGTTTCTTCAAAAGTGAGTTAACATTCAACAGCAATGAACTGTGTTTCCTTTCTTCTCCAGGACAAAAACAGAAAGTCTTTCCTGCAAACTACCAAAGTCCAGCTGAATGGCTAAAACAGGTGCAGGATGCACTGACTAATGTCATTGCCCATGCAATATTAATCACCAGACTTTCCTGAACAAAGAAACTGTGTTTCATTGGGGGTTGTTTCTGTAGTAAGGTGCTGCTCAGGGTGAGTGATGCTAGTCCTTCACTATGCTTTCAAGCAGAAGAAGAGGGAAAAAGAAGAGGAGAAAATATTTTTAAATTGAAGAGATTTAGGGTAGTAGAAGTTTACTTATTTCCTTTGATTTTGTTTTGTTATGGATTTGCATTACATGTTCTAGTTTCTATTTTTATTTATTTATTTATTTATTTATTTTTGAGATGTCCCTTACTATACTTGTCTTTCTTTTCTCATTCTCTTTTCAAGTCATCCTGGTGAGACCTTTCTACATCGTCTTGAATGTTTCCCCCATGTTTTAGAACATGTATAATACTAAAGTGAACCAAATTACATTCAGCCTGAACAGGCTGAAAGGATAGATGGGAGGAAGGTTAGTCATTTCCTTGGAAATGAGGTAGAAAATGAAGACAGGAGGAAAAAAAAAAAAAAAAAAAAAAAGAGTTAGGCAAAGTTATATGACTTTTAGTTGGCTTGTGGGAGGATTTATGAATGGACCAATCAGAGTTTGAAAATCAGACTTTAAAGCCAGCTTTGGAAGTTACTACGGTTTTTCCCCCTTTGGAAATCTCTCCTAGAAAAGAAAATACCTTTCATCTACTTTACATTTCCTTAAGGAAAGTTTGATTTGTTTAGGAAAAATAAAACCTACAACTTTAAAACAAAATCTTAGTTCTCTGCAGACTACCAATCCAGGCTGTGTATGAAATCTACCCTGTGAAGGACAAGTGTGGGATTCAGAATACCCCTGTGGTTCTTTCTGCTCATAATCCACAGCTGACCAGTGCCCCATGTCAGGCAGGGTCTCCCCGTTGCCATCTGCTAGTTCAGCACTTGCCACCCCTGGGTATCCCGGCAGAGCAAGGGGAAGAGGTGGAGGGCTTTGGGCCCTGCACCCCAGGGGCTGGGTGAGCGAGCAGCCATGCCAATGCTTGCCTGCCACATGGGCAGCACACGGGCATGTTCAGTGCTTGGCGGAGGTCTCCCCAGCCCTTCTCCTTCTCCTGCTGTCCAAGTCACAAGCTGGCTTTCCTAAGAGATTGAGAGGGCAAATAAAAAGAAGTTCTAAAGGGAAGCAAAGATGAGCAAAATAAGGCAAAGCACAGGTTTAGCAACCAAGTTTAGTAAAAAGTACAGCTTCCACTAAACACTAGAAGGAAAGCAAAAGCACCTTTAAGTGTGCTGCAGTTAGGAGGCATAAAGGCAATTTAGTGAAACAAATCAAACCCTGGCAACTACTTACCCAAGTGTAAAGGCAGTAACAGAATCAGCAGTACCTGAAGGATTGCCTTTATTGTTTGAGGAATAGAGCATCTCTTGTTAAGAAGCACACAGACAGCAAGAATACATTAGAGGGAAATAGGACAGCCATCAGAAAAAAGAAATATTCAGTTACCTACGCAAATATTTCATAGTCATTTCTAGCTAGGTTACTATTAAAAGATACCTCTGTGGAAGTGAATTTTATGACAGTTGTTCACAAAGTAACTGGACTCTCAGCATATGATGGCTTTATGGATATAACATCTGAATTTGAAGGTATGTTCATAACAATGAATTTGCAATTACCAAAAGTAATAAACAGGTTTTAGAAGGCATTGTCTTTATTCTCTACTAAAAGCATGAATGCAATGCAAAGTGAAACGCTGAAGTAAAGAGGATCAACAGACGGGGCTAATAATTATGCTGTTGCAGTCTTAAATCCATAATTAAAACAGAACACCTTCTGGAGAATTTAGTTTTTTACCCTATATACATTTTTGATTAAAATGCTGTTGTATGTAACATCTTTAATGCTAGGTGACAGACCAAAGGTGAATGTTTCTTGGAAATCAGGCTGTCTACTTGAGTTGTGAAGCAGTAATCTATTTTTGCTTTGTTGAAAGTATTGTGGCTTGGGTTTACTTTTCCAGAACTCAAACACAGCTTGTTTTAACACTTCAAAGTTGTTGTGCAGTTAATCTTCAGTGAGGATGAGTACATGTGACACATTTGGAAAGATCTGCACTAGCAATGAGAATGCTAGGCATGTATAAATTTGTTAACCTTTTAAGCTGCGTCAGCTCACAGCAGTGGTTATTATAAATGTGCCAAGTGTTGTTGAAGGTTATAGTACTTGCCAGGTACAGTTGTATTCTTCATGCTTATCTGTCCATCTGCTGATCTCTACATCAATTTTTACCTGCAGGCTAAAAGGGAATCTTGCAATTTGTCATGCTATTTAGATAACTTCTACAGAAAAGCCTGTGCTAGGTTTTTTAATCATACTGAAGTTTGCTCTTTTTGGCATTACAAATGTGTAAATTCATGCTTGGGATAAATACAAGTCACAGAAAAGCACCGTTCAACTCTGCTTCAAAAAAAAAAAAAAGTTGTCTTAGTCTCAGAAACGTGTGATTTGGGGCATCTAGTAGATGAGATAGGAAATTTCTGGCTATGCCTTTTTGTCTAAAAACGTTGATTCAGTAGTACCATACTAGTTGATATCAAAGGGTTATCTCCCTTTATTTTTGCCTTTAAAAATGGCCAGAAAAGTTAGAAATAGACAAAGCTAGTGTTGTCTACATGAAAATTCAGTTTTCCAGCTTGAATGGAAAAATGAAAATCAAAACCCAAACCAAAATGATTTTTGCCTTTAGCTGATCTTCTGAGACTTGGACTTAATGTTAGATGGAGAAAGGCTTCCAAATCTCTCTTGCCCTTCTTTTTCACCAGTGGGAAACCAATTTTTCACTCAGCTGTAATTACCATATTTTGTTCCTAATGAGGTATGACATGACAGAGAATTCATCAGATATTAGGTTCTTGGACCATAATGGAAAAATAGTAGCTGAAACCATATAGATCTATGTAGCTATTCGTAACTGTCTCTCTATCGAACTCAATTTGGAACTCAGAGCCTAGCCTGAGAACAGTATTTCAACACCGAACCTCACATTAATAAATTAAAATATAAATTACAGGTTACATTGAAAGGAGGGGATCATTAAGATGAAAATCCAGGAGCAAGTAACTGGTAATTCCTTTTTTTTTTTTTTTTTTTTTTTTTTCCCCTGTACTTGGGCTCCAGCTGCTATGTGGGCACTGAGGTCTCCCCCTGTTCCCATCACTGTTGACACTAATGGTGTGACCTGCCCAGGCTTTGGCACTGCCACCATATCTTCCCAGAGTTGCCGTAGTCTTTGATCACCAGGAAGGCAATGGAAAAGGTGGTGAATGTACCTCAGTGGCGAGATGGCTTGTGATTCATTTTGGCTAACTGTGAATCTAACCCCTCTTACATTGCATACAATGAGGAGTGTCTCAGGCAGCAGTGAGGGAGGTACAGATTTCTGAGGCTGGTAAAGCCTGGGCTGCTTCAGCAGGACTGTGTTGTTTCCTCAGACATCCCAGGTTTCCTGTCCATGCTCACACAATGCCCTGCTGGGAGGCTGTGCCAGTGCTCACTGCCCCATAGCTGCTCCCCATTTGCTCACTGTTTCTGGGCAAAAATGAGCTCAGAGCTTTTGTACATCCTCAGGGAAGCCTATCCCCAGCCCATTGCGCATGGGGGACCCGTGACCGAGGTGTCTGCACAAGCTCTGGCTTGCATGTCTGCCCCGCAGTGTTCTGCCGCCCAGGGCGGAGTTGCACAAGCTTGTGTGGACACAGATGTTGGAAAAATCTGAATCTGCAAGTCTTTGTCTGCAAAGCTTGGGAGCTTCAGGCATCCCATTGCTTTTGATCAACCAGCCAGAGTTGTTATTCGTTCCTTTTTTACAGAGGGTTATGTCTACGTGGTATTTTTTGAGTGGATGTGAGCTACCTTTGCTCAGTCTTCAAGCTGGCTCACAGCATGCAGATGGAGCCGGTGGCCCAACTGAGAAGTTGGGTCATGGTCACTGCAAACATGTACAACTCCTCTCTGGGACTCTCCAGGTCTCTCTCAGCACCTTGCTGTCATCTCTCAGCTCAAAGCATGGCCAGAGGCCACTTTGTTGCCCCTCACATCAGCTAATTTTCCAGAGTGCAGCAGTGATGCCCTGCACCCTGGGCACATGGGCCAGCTGGAGCACAGCCTGCACCAGTGCTATGGTCTGAACTTGGGGAGCTGGTTTCAGTGATCCCACTGAGCTCCTTGTGCACGTGGGCTCTGCATCCATGGCAAAGTCTTTGAAAATCTGAGTGCATTACCCACATCTGGGAGCAATTTATTCCACAGAGTCTAGAGTGATTCACAATGGCTTTTAGGAGCCTGGAGTCCCTATTTTAGCTTTATAATCACAGTCTGGTCCTTGCAGAGTCCCTCATGCCTAGATTTTGGGCTTGAGCCATCTTCAGATCCAAACTTCCTCAAAGTTTGACCTATTTCTTTTTGCATTCTTCACATTCATGTGACTCTGCGGACATGGATAATTTCTGCAGGCATCATTGTGTTCTTTTAAAAAGTAACAAATCTGCAAACACTTTACGCTGAATAATGCCTTCTTTTACGCTACGCTGCTAGGAGGTTTAAAACTTGTCTGAAATGGTTTAAACCTTTGATACATTGTGTTACTCTAGAAAGAGAAGGAAATTGGCAGTTATTCATGATGTAGCCTAATCCTTTTACCTGTTTTTTTTTTTTTTTTTTTCATTTTACAATTGGATAGCGTAGTTGAAGAAAAAAAAAAGGAAAAAAAGAAAAAAAAACTTACTAAAATGTTCGCTCCTTTTAAACCACTTTGCTGTTCCAAGTCATAAAACTCCTGCAAACTGTAATAAATTTCACTTCCTCATAGTAAGAGGCACTGTATAGAGTATAGTGTTAAAAAATGCAAAATAAGCAAGAATTCAGCCAGCTAGTAGTGCAGAAAGTTAGGCTTTAAAAGTGACGGTAGAAGAAGCACCCATTTGCATTGATCTAGGCTAAAGTGATCTGTAGTTCTTTAATATTCCTTTTTTCCTCCTTCACTAGCCATCAACAAGTTTTCTGATATCCTAAAAGCTTGAAATGTGTTTTCCTTCTTTAATATTACATAGAGAATATATTTTAAAGGTCAGGAATTATTGTTTTATGGATAAGAATTCACCTTCTACCTTTCTTCTCAACTGCTCAATTTCATAGTTCTGGCATATCGACTTCAGAAATTACCCTCACCTGAGCTTTGTAGTTATTCTTTAACTATGCTTTTTTGAAAGAAGTCTCCAAAAAAGAACAGATATATCCTTTCTTTGAAGAGCTGCTCACCATCCGATGAGAAGTCTTCTAGATACTTTTATTGGAGAGAGAGTCTTTGAACAGCGACAACTGATATGTTCAATTACTTGATGACCATTTCACTTTATTTCTAGACTACTTAGTGCTGTTGAAGGAGAGGTAGAAAACTCTCAGAAATGGTGGAATATAGAAGTCTAACAGGGCATGGGAGTGTACTATGTGTGCTCTCTAGGATCATTGAGGATCTGGCTCATTTCAAGTCGAAAGTCCCTATTCCTTTTTATGAGAAGACGTGAGCATGGCAGAGGACCAGATAGAAGATCCCCTTCAAAACTCAGACCCAGTCTCAGCTGTGCCTGGGATGTATTGACTAAGGTTCAGCTGTAAGGAAGTAAAAGAAGTTTGTCTTTGATTCAAAAGGAGAGTCTGCTGCTTTCAGCCCATCATCATTATCATGAATCCTTTGGGAATGACAGATGCTGTTTCTTTGGTCATTATTTTGATGGACAGAAGAATATTCTAGGATATAAACAGAGCCTACTTGCTGACTTAGCTATATATCTTAGCCCTGTCTCTTGGTTCAGATGGCCTGTGGTTGCTTCAGAATTTAGTGAGGAAAATACCTTTTAAATCTGGTTTTCTTTTGTCTTACAACATTGTTATTCCTTTCAGATAAAACAGCAAAAGTATCTGGGACCCAGCAGTACACTTGTCAGAGAAAGAAACTACAAAGTTTTAAATAAGGTGCAGAGCCGTGTTAGCTCCTCTGTCATTGACAAGAATCTTTGAGGACTACATACATCATCAGGATGTTATTCATATCAGATAGTAAATATCTGAGGACCTAGTTTGGTATGTCATGTTGCTGGAGGCTATGTCAGAAATCCCTTCTGGAGGTAGATTCTTTCAGGATCTTTTTCTTGCCTTTATATATATACATATATATAACTATCGACAACCCTCATCTCATTGCCATGAATTTAAAAGCAATACCAAAGCAGTATGCATTAAAATCTTAAGTTTAGTCTATTTCTCATAACGATATAGACAGGCTACTGAAGTTCTTTCTAGCTCTGCTTTCACTTTCTACTGATGTGTCCAGAGAAAACTTTTCAGTTTATTTAAGAATAAATGTAACTATTGGGGAAAACAAAACAAAACATATGTTAGTATGTTGGTTAAAGCTAAGTATATTACCCAGTCCATATACTACCAGAACAAAATACTTTTTAAATTTGCTGTCTGCAGAAATTCCAGAGGCAGGTGCAACTAAGACAAGCATGGGACTCTCCTCTAATTATCAGAGTAATTAGGGATATGGTACTTATGAAAGTCATATGAGCTCTAAATCTTAGTTAACATTGGACTAACTGAGACATTCTTGAAGGATACAAATGGCACTGTTGGGATACCTAGCAGAAGTGAACTCTCCGTTCAAAAAACCCACAAAAATGGTTAAAAGACATGACTCCAAAGAAGTGGCCACCCTGCCTTTTCAGGTGACCCAATTTCAACATTTGTCCACAAATGCCATAACTCTCTATCATCATGTTTCACAGAGAAAGGACAGGAAAAGACAGAGATCCCTGACTAATTTAAAATGCAACAGGGTAGGAAATGTCTGAATAAAGTTGTTCAAACCTTTTCAGTCTAGTTCCTCAGGCTAAATGTCCAACTCAATTTACTCCTTTCTCTGTCACAATATTATTTTGTATTTAATGAAAATACATTGTATTAATATGCATAATGCAATGTGTGATTCTTCGTGGAAGAAGAAACAGGAACCAATCTGAAATAGTTTACATGCAATTTCACAATAGTTTATTTTCATTCCTAAAAACTGTTTTGCATTTGTTTCTTTTAGGAAAAGCATTGTTTTGACTGCATGAACACTCTGATTGAATGTTTTTATCTTAAAATAAGTGATAAAATTCTTCATTTCTGGATAAAGATCCCCTTTTTCTCCCCAACTTAGGTTAATCTGAATTTCCATTCCCCTGCAGTGCAGCACTGCATTTGGAACTCTATTCTACATATGGTACTGAGAATTAATTCAAATACACTCTCTATCTAACCTGCTCCAGCTACTGACCACAATACCAAAACAGCCTCCCATTCAGACACATTGCCCCATTTTTCCTTGCCCCTTATTCCGATTCAATGGGTTCTTCAGTAATTGTTCATCAAAATGACCATTGACTCCAGCTGGTGCTTTCTGTTTACACAGAGAGTTTGAGGTCACTTCACAGAGCTGCAACATCCTGAAACACTATTAACAGGATACTCTAATTGCTGAGAGAACACATGCCATTAGATTTTTTAAAGTACGTCAACAAATTGTCAAGCAAAATTGACTCAAATCATTTATTTTTAATGGAAAAGTCAGGACAGGAATTTTGTAGCTTGACGATTACAGTTACTTATATAATTAAAATTACAAAGTATCCCCCTGTTTCTAATGTGCCATTTTAAATGTATCCCTTTTCTGTGTATTTCTTCCCTTTGCTACAGAGATAACATAATGAAAACTCGAGACTTTGTAGCTTCTTAGTACTCAACTGAAGAAAGAAAATTTAGGATCCCTTGCTTTTGTCTAATGTCATTTGGAAGCTGATGTTGCATCAGAAGGTGATGTGAGAAAGCCAAGAAACATGAAAAAATGAGAACAGCCAGAGTTTGCAGTATTTCTAGTGGCTTTCTGCTGTGTGTACTGATGTGAAAATCTTGCACATTTTTGGGCTGACTCTCCAGGGAATATTTGGACAGTAGTGCCTATCAGGTAGGGACTAGAGAAGTGTGAATGTTTTTGAATGCTTGGTGAGATTATGAATATTTTGTAAAGATGCTATAACGTTAGTTAGACATCCTGGAAATACCTGTAGTACTTGTGAATTTGCAAGATCTTCACAGTGTACTGCATAATTTAGTAAAAAACACCTAAAACATCTGGCTGAGGTAGAAAATCTGCATTTTGCACATAGCATGCACAAGAATGAGCATAAATATCACTGTCAGGTACTTCATAAATAATCCTTGAGATCTCATGTGTTCACTTCTGGTATACTTACTACTAATGAGCTTGGCTCCCAAGGGAGTATTAAAGATAAAGAAGGAAAGGAGAACATTCTATATGGTGCATGCATACTTTAAAAAAAAAAAAAAGTGAGAATGGCTATGCCCAAGTCCAGCCATGTTACAGAACCTGGAGACAGTCTGTGAGCTGTTTTTTCTGGGGTGAAACACTACCATATTTACCTTCAGCATGGTAACATTACAGCAGTGTAAATGACATGGGAATGTAGCCCAGAATTATTGTCCTTCACAGGTTTAAGAGGCTGTCTCTCTCAGTGGGCTTGCCCTACAAGAAATATAGCAGATATCGTCATTCCAAAACTTTGTATTCAAATGTAGATGAGCTAAATGGGTGTGTGCATGTGTGTGCAACCAAGGTTATTTGTTATTTGTTAAAGGTAACAAATTCTTGCTTTTTTTAAATTGTAAACTTCATTAAATTCTGGGTGCCATTTCCATTAAAAGTGGGTGACCAACCACATTAACACTCTCTGGAGACAGCTTCAGAGCATAGCCTAGCTGGAGATGTATTTTTGAAGAATGCTCCACACGCATCTGCAAATCAAAAACACATTTGCAAAATTTGAAGTGAGAGTAATTCACTATTTGAAAAATGGGCTAAATCCCTTAGATTATTTATTTGTAACTTGAAATTAAATTTGCTGTAGATGGTATTCATTTAATATGGATGAAAATATTGATTTAAACATCAAGGAAAAAAATCAAGCCAAATAAACTTTATTGTTCTGAATATTCAGCTGAATATTCTGAAAATGATTTTCATTTTAAAAATGCATTATAACCCACACTAGTTACTCTCAAAGTTTTGTCTGTGGGGCCCAGACCATAGATGGTGCAACAGATCAAAAATGTATTTGGGCCAGGGAACAGCCTGGCTGTGGCACATGGAGATCTGGGGCTCCTAGATCCCAGGCTAACACCCATGCAAGGGGACCCAGAAGTGCACAGCTAGAAGCAGCTCTGCAGACACTGTCTCATCATATCCATCCGCAAGTTCTGTATGGAAAACCTGTGATTGAAATCTCTCACAAACCACCCAGAAAGACACTGTGGGTCACCAGTGACCTGTAATGCCTGACTGCAGGGCTGCCTGATGTACAGGATGACTGTAACTTCAGGCATGCTTTTAAAGGCAAACTGTGATTCAGAGGGTCTTCTCTCTTTGGGGTGTGCACCCTATAAAGACTAAGCATCATGAATAAAAAGTGGAAATTGAAAACTGTGGTCTTAAAATCAGAAAGCAAGAATACTTTCAAACATGTTCTGGGAATCCTTAACCCTACTACTCTGTTTTAATTCTGGGCACACGTTCTTGCTGACCCCAAAGGCAGCGCCTTTGAAAAGGAGCATTACTAGTCCATATTCAAATGTTTCCCATTGTGAGCTGCCTTTTTGTTCCAGTGAGAATTACACATCTAAATCCTAAGCAGCTGTATTTTTATCAAAATGCTTTTTACACTTTTCAGATGTTGCCAGGTTGGTGAAATCCATGTGTAGTGGGAGAAATCTATGCTTTGAAAGGAATAAACATGTTTTTGGAGAAACAGCAGGGTAAACCAGGCTTGCCTACAGTGTGTTCTATCGCACAATCACTCACTTCATGTCTGTAGGATTTCCAGGGATTTAAAACCAACCAAATTTAATTTTAGTTTGGCACCAATGAAATCCAGTACAAAACATCACACAAGCAGTGATCATGCAGAAAACAAATGAAGCTCTATGGTTAAATGGAGATTGAGTAATAAATTTAAGAGACAGAAATTTGTACAGGCTCCTATACATATGCATTTCCTTGGGAAGGTGCCTGAGATATATTAATGGTTGACTGTTAAAATTGGGAAGTCTGGAAAAGTCTCTGATCTTCAAAATAAAAATAACAACAGAATTCATCAGAAAACAAAAATAAATAAATAAGCTAATTCATACATTGAGGAAGGGAAAGGGATAAGCAGTGCATTGTTTGTGAATTTCCAGTGCAAATAGGTCAGCTTTTCTTTCTCTCACAGTCCTCCCTTCTCCCTTTCACTTCTAAGTGACTTGAAAGGCCTGTTTACGACCACTGCATTGATTTCCTTTCCTCTGACTCATTGCAATCTGGCTCCAGTCCTCCCCATTCAAACTAATTCACCAAGGTCTCAAATGACCTCTTTCTGGCTAACACGGGAATCTCTGTGTCCTCTTTGACCTTCCTGTCTAATCTGATACCCTTGATCACTCTCTTCTTGCTAGGCTTTTGTGGCAGTACCCCCTTGTGGCTCTCTGTTTACCTTGTTTATTGCTTTTTCAGCATCTTTTAGACATCCCTTTCTACCTTCTCCACGGGACTCTCTCAAAGCCACCACAGACTCCTTTTTTTCACTGCACATTTTATTCTCTTGTTTTCTGCTATTTTTCCCAGGCTGAACATTTTCACCTCCCTGTCCTGTCCATTTCTATTCCATCTGGTGAGTTGAACTGGCAGTTTGGTATATTCAAGGTGATTCCTTGTCACCTGAAGCTCAGAAAGATCACAGGTAATTCTTTAATCAGAACCTGCCACTCTTCCTCCTCTGCCCATTGCTGCTGACAGCTTCGCCGTTGCCCTTCAGGTCTCAAGCTCAGGGTCAGTTTGACATTCCCTTGCAAGTTCCTATGCACTGAGATAATCATGGCAGGCTTGCTGCAAGGCCTATGGGAATTAGGAAAGTCTTTCTGTTACAGTCACAAAAGTTTAAGCAAAGCTCAACGTAGTATCTTTCTCCTTCTCCTGACTTCTAAAATCCTTACCCCACATTTCCTCTCCAGGATTCATGCTTTGGCCACTTCTGTGACATTTTTAGTTTTTGTTTCTTTTATTCTTCTGGACTATGCTCTTCAAGTATCTACTATTCCTAATGAGCACCTCACTGATATTGCCTTATCAATTGTCTCCTTCAGGTTTGCTAAGGGTTATGTCCAGCTGGCTGATGGACCAGTTGTTCAATCACTGTAGTGCCAAGGAATTGACATTTCACATCAGTTTCTAAATTTCTGATTCACATCATCCTTTGAAACCCAAGATTGTTTTTTTTCCTGCTCTTTCCTGAGGTGCGCTGGCCATGCCTTTCACAACTTCGCCTGGTGTCACAGAATACCATTTTTCATATTTCCTTTTATGCAGAAACTTCCTAACCCCTCCTCCCCCCCCCCCCCCCTTTTTTTTTCTCATGAGATGAATAATTATCAGAGAAGGACTAAGTCTCCAAAACAGTCTTCCTCTGAGTATTTCACTGTAAGCCTTTTGGGCCAGATAACTTTACATACCAGATAGTCACATAAAATAAGGAGGGCTATGAGTTTGGCAGCTCTCGTTTTATTCTAATTGCAAACCTCAGTGATCCTTGAGTTCAAAGGTGGCTTTTTTGGTCTGAATCTCCTTGAGGTGAGAAGTCACACATTCAGGATAGTGACTCCTGCCCCAAAGTGTTATAATTGTCTGTTATCCTTTTGATACACGAGTCAACACTTTTGACTAAAATCAATACCATATGTGAAAATTTTAGCATATCCCAGAGCTAAAAAGTACATCTTTCAAAAACATGCCTGTTGTGATTTGTGTGCCAGTCAAATTTTTGAGCAAAGACTCACCCTAATTTTACTTTAAAGTACCTGAAAAAACCCTTCCAAAGCAAATGCTCCACAGAGACTTTTGGCTTGCAACCAGAAGGCAAAACGTACCGTCTTCTTTCTAACAACTTGGGGCAAAATAAGTCACTGGATATTTAAAATAGCAGTCCTTACAATCAATATAATTAATACCTTTCTGTAACAGAATTCGCTCCACTGCCACTTTCCTCTTGTAGACATACATCCACGTTTCTGCCCATGGATATGCACACCTTAGCAATTTTTGTTTCCAGAAGGTGCCCACTGAATTCCCATGTACAAATTCATCAGCTGAACCATGATCTCATTTCCCTTGGCATGCTGTAGCACCAGACACATCGTGTTTTCATTGCTGCAACCTAATTCCCCAAAGTACAGCAAGTGGGAGATATTGCCAGGAAAAATGTGACAACTACAGCATAAATTACCAAACGGCAGCAGTGTCCTGAGTATTGAAATACACTACCTGGGTTAACTGATACCATACAGTCTTGTTCTAAGGGAAACTCCTTTTCATATGAATCAAGTTAGTCTTTTTTTTTTTCTTTTTTTTTTTTATTTTCTTTTTTTAATTTGCTCTGCAGTTAGGTAGTGTGACAGATTCCAGAAATATGTATGAATATGCAGGAGGCAAAAGAAAAAGAAATCAATGGATAAAATTGCTCAGAGATTCCATGATGCATTTTCATAGATTTTCCAACGATGGAGACATATTTATCCTAAAGACTTCAGTGACATACACTGAAAGACCCAATATATCCTGTGCAGTGCTTTATTAAAACTAGAAATTATTTTTTTTTTTTGTGCTTGCACTAACAAAAATCAACAATTGGCAAGTGGAAGAGAAAGAATTCAATTCATAAAGAGGAAAACCAATAACAATCTCATATATATTATATATATAAAGAAAAAAAAAAATAGATTGCAGAGACATGCCTTTAAAAATGCCTAAGTAGCAGGATGCTAAGGTTAGGCTTGCTCATTAATATTTGTTTGACTGTAGCATCATTGTTTTTTAAATAAACTCTACTATTAAAAAAAGAAAAGGACACAAATCTTCAGATTTCTGGATGATTATAGGAACAAGTAAGTTTGATCTTCATTTGTCATTATTATAAATAATGCCTTCATCTTTTCTAGCAGATACAGACAGAAATTCAGATACACCCTGCTAGGAAATCAGGAACAGTCTGGATTTGACATCGTTGCTCTTGAACACACCATTCCAGGATACAAGGGCAGTGCAGGAGTGCTCACAGGGCTTGGGGAATTCTCCAGCACAAAAGAGAAGTTGCTGGGATTGCTGGAGCATTGCTTTCCTCCTTCCTGTCAGCCTGCAAGCCAAGACTTGTGATGGGCACTTTCCTGTCCTCCAGCATAATTGCCACAATCCATATACAGAGGAAAAAAGTAGGCAAGACTAAGAAACAGCACTTGCTGAAAGCAGCAGTGGCATCTTATCTGCTGCCTTTTGCACACTGGACAAAAACAGATCAGCTTCCCAGGTAAGATCAGATAAAACAGCTGTAGGCTGCAAGTGCTTCTTAAGACACTAACACCGGTGGAAAAAAAATGCGTACTGGAGTTGCTCTCCTTTATGGTATGGTCTACTGGACACACTTCTTTTTGAATCAGTAATCCAATCTATACCTCTTGTATTCTCCTGGACTGCTCTAGGTTTTGCTTACACAAGCAGTACAGCTCTTGCACGACATATGAACAAAGATCATTTATGACAGCTTCATAACTTTAGAATCTGATTATTAACTAATATATTCAGGCAGAAAATCACTACGCTGAAAAGGTCTACTTGGCTAAGGACGTTAATGTCTGTCTGTTCCACAGCAGGGCCTCATCTGTGTAGCTGTCTCCACTGACTGCCTTTGAATACCTTCTTACACAGAAAGCTCCCACATGTAAAGCTCTTCAGAGCCCTCCCTGTGTAGGAAGTCCAGAGACACGTCCAAGGCACCAAAAGGATGGGCTAATTCTGAACCATCTTGACCTTGTCCCTGTGGCCATGAAACCCATGCAAATTACCAACTAACAAAGGAGAAGTGTATGGATTGAATCTCTCTTTGTTTGTCATCGCTCTGAGAAGTGGTAATGCAAAACGGCAGAGCGCCTGGGAAGGAATCTACAAAGGTGAAGATTCAGAAGTGGTGATGTCAAAATCTCCCTTCTTGCGCACTGCTTCTTCATCTCTCTGTCCTTCTTCTGTGCATTTTATTAGCCCTTCTGGACTGCCAGCATCTTCCAGCAAGGATGAGGAGACAAGGAGGGCAGGTTACTTGGAAAAAATGCTAAATGGTGGCATACATATAGTTGCCTAGGGAGGGAGATCGCTGGGTTAACATCAAGTGGGAGGAGTGGAGACTGGTGAAAGAGAGGGGGAAGAGAAAAGAAAAAACCCTCAGAGGGTGTTCTCATGCGCTATGATGCCTTGTTACAACAACTCTGCTTATCCTTCTCCTGAAGCTTCATCTTTCACACAGAAAGAGGGTAAGGAATTATATCCGCATGAGATATTAAACTGAGAGTTGTTGTAAATGCAGAAATAAACAAGAAAAGTGAGGGAACAAATTTTCTCTACTGAACCTGCAACCTTTGAGCTTTTCTGTAAGTAGCAACTGAATAATAGTTACTGTGGAGCAGCCTTGCATAATAATATCCAGCAGGAGAAAAAGCATCACGATAAAATCAGCATTATTATTCATAGACCTGTCATGAACAGTCTGTTTACTGCACTTGATTCAGCAAGGAAATACTGGTTTCCCATAGATTGAACTGTGCATTTCAAAACAGCAAAGTGTCCTGCCCTTTCAACCATACTGTACATACATGCATAGTAGGGAACTCTGAAATTATGCTGTTTTGAAAATCATTTGAGAGAGTGAGATAAACAATGGCACTACAATTTTGCAATTTCCCACACTGAAAAACATCAGTAGATGTGTTTGTGTCCACTGAGCATGCAATCATTGCTCTGGAATCACTTTTTGATATTCAGCCTCATTAGAAGTAGAGAGGAATTTCCTGACGAACCATTTTTTCATTGCAAAAATGCAGATTCACTGAAGCCCTTTGCAATGATGGGCCATGTTACATGGATCTTTCATTAGCAAAGATGCGACCATGGCAGGGTTGCACAACAGTGCTCTGCCCCAGGGGATGTACCAGTCTGCTTTGGGGAGAATATCAGAGCCCTGCTGAAACCCAGGTGCCCCACACAGACTGCTGCCCACAACCCCTCTGTGCCCCAGCTGGTAGGCTGCTCTGTGGAGACTCTTCCTGTTCAGTTCCTTCACAGCTGAAGAAACAGCAGAATGTGGTTGCGTACCCATCCTTGGCTTAGTTCTCCTCTTGCAAAAGGAGAACGCTGTAGACATGGAATCTCTGTGACATCAAAATGAGGATTTGTTTTGTTTTGTAAATTATTCTGTGGGACAGAAACTTGGTATGTTTGAAGTGGCTGATTATATCACTATCTTCTCTGGAAGCTGGATGGCTTAGAGTAAATAAATGGGGAATTAATACAAAAGAATTAAGGAAACACCAAGGGAAGAAAGATGGAAAATGTTTTATATAGAGGAGCTAGGTTCAATGTTAGTGATACGGGGAGACAGAAGCATGACCCACAATTCTTACATAAAAGAAGTGAAGATACTGTCAACAAGCTACCCTCTACATGTTAATTTTGGAGACCCTGAAGATAACCCTCTTTCTGCATAGCTTAAGCCATCCAGCAGAGACTAAAGCCCCACTAAACCACACCAAGGGCCAGAAATTCAGGTGCTGTTAGAGTAAGGTGATCATTTACTAGCTGCAGAAATACATTCCCACCTACTAGGAGAATGAACTTGAAAAACATGTGATTGCAATAGTGTGGGAAAAATAAATAAATAAGTAAAACACAAAACCCACAACTTTTCTGGAGAGCCCTTCGAGACAAACACATCTCTCCACTCTCCCACTGTAGTCCTGTGGTTGTTGCTTCAGCATACAACACCAGTCAGAAACTGGAGCTCAGGGCCCAGCAGCAAGGTTGCTTTTAGAGGAGAAGTCAGTGTTGGGATCAGCACCTTCCTGGAGCAAGAACTGCTTATTCCCAGATGGGGGACATTCACCCCACATTACTGCAGGGTTACGGAGCTGAAGAGCACAGTAACCTCATTTTGTGCAGAGAACAGCTGTCCTGGCTACTTCTCTCCTTGATTCAGACTTATGGACTTAGTCTCTATATTTTTCTATACAAACTCTGCTTTCTCTTCTGCATAGTAAAATCATGCCAGTTGAATACCCAGATATTCATCCTACCATTGTACAAACATTTTTTAATACATCATACACATTTTTCTGTGTATTTGCAAGTTAAGCTACTACTTTGGCTATGGTTGTCATTTGTAAGACCAGTTTCTGTACACTACACACCTATAGCCAAATATATTTATTATTTCTTCTTCTTTCCCCCCAAGTTTTATCATCATTGCAAGATGATTCCAGTGAATACAATTATTTCCATGCTCTCGAGATAAGGGTCCCATTACCCTGATTGATTTACAGAAATAACGTGAAACAGAGTCTTCCAAAGCAAGATGGGAAATGTGGGGGAAAAAAAAAAAGGTTATATCCATTTTATAGACAAACATAGTCACAGAGGGTGCAACTACAAAGCGTTTGGTAGTTTCATTCTCATTTAGTTTGAAGTCCAAATTACCCAGAGCCAGCTGCGTCCATATGGCCTGTAGAGATCAAGTTGGGCTATAAGCTACCATTTATTATGCATCTGTGTTTTCCTCCTTGGAAAACCAGCTGGCTCACTCCAGTCTAGTCAGAGCATGAGTCATCTGAAGATATACGGTTGGCTGGGGATCCTGGAGTCATGTGTGGAGCTACAACCATGACAATATGGATGTAACTGGAGACCAGTTATCTTGCAAACATATTCTTCAGCTGCAAAACTCAAGGATGCTTTAAAATCTGTGTTCACTTGCATGGACTTGAAAATGAACAGATCAGATTCACTCAGCCTTAATATACATACAAAATACAGTGAGTTACTCTTTTATTGTTGATGAATTTAAGAAGATAGAATATGCTAAAAAATGAAAACCTTCCCTCTGAGCCTTCATAAAGAACATTTTCTGAATCAAGTAAATGATACTTCAGAGTAAATATTTGCTTAGCACACACTCAAGGAAGAATATATAGTAGTATGTGAAAGCTAGTGCAGTACTGAAAAAATGATCCAGGAAAAACAACATGTGAACAATGGTGACCAAGAGGCCTCAGAATAAACCATATGATAGTTACTGACAATTATATCTGTTTTCAACTAACAGTGACTGGGTCTGGCAATGCAACTGTCCTGCAGGCAGTGCAGCTAGTTACAGTACACTTCCTGAGGTCTTTCCCAGGAAACTAGATGCCCTTGAAACATATAAGGGAAAAAATGAAATGTATGGGTGAGCAAAAGGAGAAAGGAGGCAGTGAAAAGGAGCTATAGTTGCCATGCACTGGGTTTCAACAGAACAATACCTATGATTTCAGCTGTGTAACTCTGAAATTATAATTATGAAAAAAATAATAATTTAAAAAGACAGAAGATAAGCAGACACTGTTTCCCATATAAACTAGCCCAGCTGTTAAAAGGATGGAGAAAAATGTCAACTAACGTGCAAAAATGAAGAAAAATAGAAGTGGATACAACAAAAAATTTGCCCACTGCAAGGTTTTTAAAAAGAACACTTTACTTACAGAATTAACACACGAGAAGTAACTTGTGGAGAGATGCATATTCAGCAGATTTTCTTTCTTATTTTATTCGTTGTTTGGTCAGTTGAAGGCCTGGAGGCAATAAATTCCACTTGTACAGAATTCAGCAGTGATAAATAGCTTGCAATTCAGTGAACCCCTAGTTGTGCTTGAGGCATTAGCATTTAGATGTTTCACATATACAGCAATGTCTATTTGTTCTGTGTGGGAAAGCGGGTGACGACCCCACCAGGACATTTTCTATGCAAGTGAAAACTGCTTCCCTTTGAATTATGCATCCATCAGTAATGTTATTAATCCTTACAGCAATTTCTTCATTATGATATTTTCAAGTTATAATATCATGTAGAAGATTAAGATATAAGAATCTGCTTATAAATTTTCTACACATCCATATTCGTATAATACCTATGAAAATGTGGAAGCTTTTTTTTTTAAAGAAAAAAAAACTGATTGATTGCTAAGACTTTGTGAATGAATTTCTTTTTGAAGTTAAGAAGTGTCTTAAGCTGAACGTATATTTTCAGATTCAGATAGGGTACTTGGAAGTTACATGCAAACTTTATGCCATGGTAAATAAGTTGTAGTGGTAGTGTCATAAACCATGAAAATAAAACAAACAATTTTTCTATTTACTCAATAGGGGTAATATATTGTAGGCTGCAGTTTAAAATTTATATTTCAACTGCCATGCAACAACAGTTATAGGAAAGGATATAATGGTAACTAGACTGTTGGTTACTAGTTTTTATTTCCTCTAATTCCTTATTCTGTTGTAGTCAGATTTTAAAAGTATCTAATTTGTCATGAGTCATTCTCCTTGTATAGAATGACTGTTGCACTAGCAGGGAAAGAACGGGTGGTAGCAGAGCAGGTAAGCTTATAAACTAGATAAGATAAGTTCATAAGGGGGAAGTGGAAGCTGTTCCTAAATGTAGATTGCTTACCTATTTTCTTCCTCCTTCAAAAGCTAGCAACACTGGGAGGTGAAGAAAGAACTTACTGTTTGGCAAACTGAACTTCCAGGAGCTGAAGAGACTCTATGAAAATGCTCCATAATATTACTAGGATTTATTATTATTATTAATGCCAAGAGCATTCTATTATGTTAAAAATAATTTAAGGTTGCCAAGCCAAGTACTCAGAAACTAGAAAATGAAAATGAATGAAATCTTAACTCTTCCTGCTTATGCATATGAATTATGATTTCTCGTTAATATGACTGAAAGAACTAGTGTTTTTTTTTTGTTTTGTTTTTTTTCCAGTTCCCAAGGATGTGCTAAGCATTGAGATATCATGATAAATGCTATTGAAAACATTAGCAGGAAGTTACTATGAAATGCAATCTTCAGTGCTGGGGAATTGTTGGAAAAGGCTTTCACTTTTTTTTTTTGTTTGTTTCACTTTTTATAGTGAAACAAAAATAAAAAATTCAAACAAATATATCATTTAAGTACTCCTGAGGTATTTAAAGTGAAAGAGTTTCAAATACCTCAACAGGAGTTGGATGAAGATGAACAAAGCTGAACGAGACATTGATCAAGTAAAAGGGAAAAAAAAAACGGAATTTTCATCATGTAATTAAAGCTACATCATTATGCTCAGGAATGCTGTTGGGAAACCAGTCTTATTGCTGGTATTTCTTACTTCTTAACTGCTTGATTTGGCATTCTTAACAGCAGTCCTTTAACAACGTCTTTTTTAATGAAATCTACCCATGCTTCTGGACGTGATGCTAGGCTGCAGTTCTATATAGTAGAAAATTATTTTATCCTCGGAGCCACCAGCAGAGAACAGCATATTAAAAGTGTAATTCACTTACTGAAAAATTCTCTCGTTGTTTTTGCCACATTCAATTTCAGAATTTACTTCTCAGCTCTGAGGCTCAGGGAAGTCTAATCTAGCAAAAAAATGCTTAACACTTGTCACGGCTCTTGCTAAATACCATCTTTGTGCTGTTTGGAGGCAGTGCCGGGGCCACATTGCCCAAAAGAATGAGAGCAATTTCAGAGCTGTTTAAGAGGCCATTTGGAAGTCTCCTATATGTCTAGAAGGAATCATGTCATGTTAAAAATCGATCACGTCAGTGTAGAACTCAGTCCCATCCCAGCCCAGTACCTGGTTTGCAGCCAGAACACTCTTGTTTCCGAGTGCTTGGAAGGGAGCAGTTTGGAGCTGCTCTAAAGCTGGAAGAGCACAGAGGGATTTGTATTCTGACTTTGCACTCTGTGCACTGGTTATGCCTTCAGTTGGCCAACAAATGAGTTAAATGTCATCATATATAGTACTTTACTACTGTATATAAGCATACAAAAGTTATACACCTGCTCAAAATTACAGCTAGACAAGTGAAAATAGCCAAAAATGGAAAACCAGAGGAAAAGCTTGTTTAGGAGTACATTTCATAACTACCATTGCTGTAGATCAAAATAGTGGGTGGTGGAAATAAAACATAAAGATGCAACAAAACAATGAAAAAATAGCTTACACTTCCACACCTTGTGGAGGTTTTCACACCAGTCATGAAAGGGTCAATGAGAGGAGTGTGGGGCTGTAGAAAACACTAGGAAGAACTAGCAGTTCTTTGCTACCCAGTTTTGAGAGCCTCTCCAAGAAAACCAGAGAGTACTAAAATGATCCTGATATTATTGCTGGTTTCAGCTAAGCCCTGATCTGACTGGAAGGTGAGACTTACATTATTGCTTTGCACCTCATTCCTTGTCTTTCCTATCTCTCTCCTTTAATATCCTTAGATAACTAAGTAGATTAACAGACTTCGGCTTAGCTGGTCCAGATTGCATCATTTGTAACCCTACAGCCATAGGCACTTGATTGCTCTAGTAACGTTAAAAAAACTCACAATGGTACACGTTTGCTGTATTTCAGTCATAGTACCATTTGCTGTGATAATCACTCTTAAGCAGGTGTGCAACACCCTGAACCTAAGATAGAAGCTTCCTTTTCAATCTTCCTGTCTCCTTTTATGTATTTTGTTTGCACTGTCTGCAAAGAATCTGCTTCAGACCTTAGTAGCCAAAAAAAGACTCTAGTGCATCTCAGCTAACGTATTTTTCTTAATGTAATTCATTCGTAATGTTACTATTAGTATCTTTAATATAATTTAAAACAACGTCTGACAGACTTTTCTCTTGCTAAAGAGAAAAGACTTCTGCTAAAGAGAAAAGAGTAAAGGATATCTTTGAGTTTAAGTTGCCCTTACTATCTCATGCTGAAGTGTTCTTTTTTATATACTTTTTTTTTCTGTTTTTAATTTACATATATTTACTAAAATACTTGAAGAACTTTAAAATGGTAACTCTGACATTCTACTGAACAGACTGACATCTCTCTGTGATCAAAACCTCCCAAATTGTTACATGGGTCACATTAACATTTTTTTTTTTTTCCTGTGTGGAGCCAGTTGTTCAAATAAATAGAAAAAAAATTAAAAACCATAACTTTTTCTGCAAAGATGGGTACAAAAGAGAGAATGTGTAGAATCTTGCAAGGATGCTGCTGGGTTTTCCTTTTCAGAAAATGCCCTATTTTTGTTGTTCTCCTAACATGCCTCAGGAAGAAATGTTCCCAGCACTAGGAAACTGAAAGGAAAGAACTTCACATCTGACAGCTGAAAACAGTGGGAGCTGGGAAGCGCAGGTGGGAGGGACAAGTCACTGCTTCTTACAATATTACAGCGAAGTATACTTGTAAGTTAAAGTATAAAATAAAATCTCAGATCTACAATTTACACTTAAATTAAGCCAAGAGGACTTAATATCCAGATCATTAAAGGGATCAATTATTTACCTTCTTTTTATTTTTATTTTTTTATTTTTTTAATGTAAAGGATAAGGTTAGTGAAGTCTATGAACGTGTCCCTCACTAGATTTAACAAAGCAATATGGGAAGGTCTGCCTGTTGCCTGAAAAATTGAGCATGTCTTTTGGTTAGTATTTTCTTGTAGAAATAGTTTGCCTCACCTGAGGAAAAATATATATATATATATTTTAAAAAGACCTGCTGTGAGAAAAATCTGTGCAAAACAACAAGGCTACTGAAACCTCCCCAGAAGCAGGAGGCACCCAGTTCCTCTGCATGCCTGCAGAGGTTTAGGGTTTGAGAATGTTCTCCGTGACTCACATTCTGCAGGTGATTATATGCACTAGGGCTGTAAATCATTTACCAAAAAAAGCAGGTGGCAACCTGATTAACACACACTGAGTAGGGAGGGAGACATAAATTACTTAAAAACTCTTTTCTGAGTGAGTCATGAATGCTTAAAGCTACAGCTGAAGCATGGTTGAATGTGATCAAACAAAAGTTCCATTGTAAAGGCTTTGTGAAAAAGGTTTTAAACTATTTAAACAATTTCTGAGAGAGAATAATAAAGATTCTCTATTTGGCTACCTGCAGACGTAAAAATAAATTACTTACTACAGCGCTTACTTCACCAATTGTTACCCAACCTACGCAGTTTCAGTTGTGCAAAGAAAAGAAATAATCTGAGAATATCACATTACTTGCATTAACATTTAAGACAGGTTTGTAGCCCCATAAGCAGTAAACTTGGTCCATTAGTGAGCAACAAAAGAATCAGTTGCAGAGTTGAGTGGTTTTCCTCTAAAGCACTGTGCTTCCAGCTCATTAAATCCAAGAGTACTATCATCTAAACTGAGGAAGAAGAGACAGCCCATTATGATTGCGTAGTGTAAATTTGGAGTTATGTTTCAGTGACAAGCCTGAAGTGGTTAGTTGACTTTGCTGGACAGATCCTCATCCCTCATTAAGTTCCCAGTATTTGATCTACATCCTAGTGAAATCAGTGGGAAAGCTGCCATTGCTTTATGAGTCTTCAAGCCTCAAGCATAGAACTGTTTTTTTGTTTGGTTGGTTTTGACATGGTTTAAACATAGACTAATATTGAGGGCTGATGAATAGCCTCAGAAGGAATAAGCTAGGATGCAAGTGAAAAGAAGATTCAGAACCATCAGAATAGTATAAATAAACTGGACACAGTGGAAAACGACCTCTTGCTTTTTAACATGGAGCTTGAAAAGCTGGAAAGGATGTCTATATTTCAGTTGCTGCCCAAAAGCGGAAGACAGCTTAGTCACCCAGGAGTCTCTTACAAGGCAATTGTTCCTAAACGGTAAAGGATTATTATTTACATTTGAGGGATTTCTGCAGTTCCCAACAGACTCCGTGAAAAGGGTCCTATTGGAAGTGTTGTGGTTTTTTTTTTTTTTTTTTTTTTTTGTATCGGGTTGGCGTGAGCCATGGTATTTAAAATTCATTTTGTTTTAGCAATAACCTAGGTGTTTATAGCTTTAAATATAGCTATAAATTATATAAACTTAATTAGCTACTTTCCACTTCCAACTGCATAATTTCTTCAAAAGTACAGATAAGAGACAACTGTGTTATAAAAGAGATAACAACCAAACTAAAGTTTTTCCTTAGATAAGTATTTTATATATTTACCAGATCAAAGGGCAGTAAAGGCAAAAGATAAGAGAAATGATAGCCAGGTACAAAGGCTGAAGGATACTTGGCATCTGTATGCTGAAGGTGACAGTGCCCACCTTCCCCAGGTAGCTCTGCTGCTTGCAGCCTCAGCCCAGGCCAGGATGGAGGTGGCTGTGGTGCGACTCCTGGCAGCGAGTGGCATGTGTGGTTTCACCCTGCAGAAATCAGCTGGTGCCAAGAAGGGTCTGCAGCCTGCCTAGCCAGCTGTGGGATGGCTACGGCCATCAGCTCTTTTCCAGGTCAGGACAAAGAAACTGCACAGGCATGTTGCAGCACTACTGTGGTTACCTCTGAAAATCTGAAACTCAGTGCACTGGTATGGCTCTTTAAGCCAGGGAGTCCGTCCCAGATCTGCCATTCTCCTAATAAGATTCAGATACACATTGCTCTTTTGCTGAGGGCTGTGCTGTCCTCTCTATTGCCTGAGCTACCCTTCTTGCTATTTCCAGGTTGGTCTGAATGTGCTGGCACTGAGTATCCACTCCCTTGGTAACAGTGCTCTGCTCTAAATCCTATGCTACAGCCAGCTGAGCATCCTGCTTGATGCTCAAGACAACCTCTCCTCTTGGTTTTGGAAGACTTCCTTTAGCTGCTTTAATATAGTCTTTTTTTTCCCCAAAAATATGCCTTTTGCTATTGCCTGTGAAACACAGGCTTTACTGACAGCAGAACTTAACAAGGGTGGGTTTCTACTTTCAGGAACTCCTTAGGTATAAGCAAGTCATCACAACAGTAATTAGGCTCTCCGCTGATAAACACTGTAAGACTTCAAAAGAGGCATCATTCAGTTTCTGGAGGCTCTGGTTAGGCTTGCTGGGTACGCAGGCTGATCCAGGATCACCAAAATTCATTGCTATTGGGTATCTATGCTGTGTGCATGTGAAATATGACTGCTTGACACCATCAGTGTCAATTAAGCTGATCTGAAGGAACAAAGCTAATGAGACATGCCTTGTCTAGAGCTGCATTTAATGCTCCACAGTAAAGAACATCAAAAATGATTGAATTTTCTAAATGACCTATTTCATTTTAATCAATCATGGAAAAGGAATTTCCAAAATAAGAGAAAGAATTAGGCACTTCTCCCTACATGTTCTGGAGCAGCTTGATTTCACACTCCTGTTTCCAGATCAGCTAATTAAACACAGGTGCAAGCTCAGATGTTGCTCCATCTTTTAAATATTCTAATGCATTCTAGCTGACAGGAACACAGAAAGCCATTGGTGTTGTAATTGACCCATGGGCAAATGACAGAGATAATGAACACCATAGCTGCCAATCTGTGCAAAACACACCTAACACCTTTTCCTGGTAAACATAAAGTCTAGGGACCATAGGTTTTCCATCCTCACATATTGGGATAGTTTCTTCCTTTCCTCTCACTCTTAGTCTTATCTGTATATCTGTAAATTAGGAAGAGTCATTTACAGCAACAGAAGGCCAGATCCTGTGTTGATCTAAATCAACACAGCTCCGTGGCTCCGTGGCTCCTCGGCCACTTGCCGAGGCGACCGGCTCCGGGGCAGACGCGTGCTGCAACGGAGCGCGGGATCGGGACAGGCAGGGCTATTTTTCGGGCATCGAGCCTACGTGAGGGAGCCGCCAGGCACCGGCAGCCCTCGTGAGGGAGGCTGACGAGGCGTAGGCGGAGCCAGCAGCGTCAGCGACAGCTCCTCCCCCTGGCCGTTCAAAGGCAGCCCTTAGGGAGCGCGAGCGACCAGGAGCGCGGTGAACAGGGCTGGCAAACAGGGAGTGATGCGGCAGTTAGCGAGGCATTGAGCGTGGGCAGGGCGGGCAGGAAGGGCGGAGCGCTCACACCCGCCCATAGGGACAACTCCTCCAACGGCACTCTCCCGTCAGCTGGGCTGCGATGGTCTCCACCAGGCACGGTGCTTTCTCTAGGAAGTCAGTACACACCCAGACCGACTGCCCGCCAAAACATGCGGCAGTTCAGGTCTCCGGATGCGGGGAGTGTCTGAGCCTCTTGCTGCCATCGGCGGGAGGCAGAGAGACTGCTTGCGTGAGGTGCGAGCAGGTGGACGACCTGGTCCGCATGGTGGCGGAGCTCAAGGAGGAGGTGCAGAGGCTGAGGGATATCAGGGAGTGCGAGCGGGAGATAGACTGGTGGAGCGACTCCCTGCAGGACCGGAGGGAGAGGGACCAGGGTGAGACGCTCCAAAGGGGGGTGGACCCCCTGCCCTGTCGCCATCGGGCAGAGGGAGGGGACCTGCGAGTTGAGGAGGAATGGAGACAGGTCCCTGCTCGACCTCGCAGGAGATGCCCTCCCCTTCCGGTGCCGCCTTCCCAGGTGCCCTTGAACAATAGGTTTGAGGCCCTGGAGCTGGAGAGACCGGTGGGTGAGGATGAGGTAGGAAGCCTACCCAGGAGGATGCCTGAGGTGAGGAAGTTGACTCCACGCCTCAGGACTGCCTCCACCAAGAAAGAAAGAAGGGTGATTGTTGTGGGCGACTCCCTCCTCAGGGGAACGGAGGGCCCTATTTGTCGGCCTGACCCCACACATAGGGAAGTCTGCTGTCTCCCTGGGGCCAGGGTCAGAGACATTACCAGGAAGCTTCCAAACCTGGTTCGCCCCTCTGACTATTACCCGCTTTTGATAGTCCAGGCTGGCAGTGACGATGTTGAAAAGAGAAGCCTCAAGGCTATCAAACAGGACTATAGGGGGCTGGGACGATTGGTGGAGGGAGCGGGAGTGCAGGTGGTGTTTTCGTCCATCCCTACGGGGGAAGGGAGAGGCACGGAGAGGACATGGAAAGCTCGCTTGGTTAATAGGTGGCTCAGAGGCTTGTGCCAGCACAGAAATTTTGGGTTTTTTCACCATGGGGAGCTTTACTCGGAACCCGGCCTGATGGCCCCAGACGGGTCCCTATCTCCAAGGGGAAAACGGATCCTAGGCCAGGAGCTGGCAGGACTCATAGAGAGAGCTTTAAACTAGGTAAGAAGGGGGACGGGGCTCAAACAAGGCTTGTTGGAGCTGTGCCGGGGGAAACAATGGCTAGGCCGGGGAAGAAGGCGATGGCCCAGGTGAAGTGCATCTACACTAATGCACGCAGCATGGGTAACAAACAGGAGGAGCTGGAAGCCATTGTGCAGCAGGCAGGCTACGACTTGGTTGCCATCACGGAGACGTGGTGGGACCGCTCCCACGACTGGAGTGCTGCAATGCCTGGCTATCGGCTCTTCAGGAGGGACAGGCAGCACAGAGGGGGTGGTGGCGTGGCTCTCTACATTAGAGAATCTTTTGATGTTGATGTTGTGGAACTCCAGGCTGGGAATGATAAGGTTGAATCCCTGTGGGTTAGGATCCGCGGGAAGGCCGGCAAGGCTAGCTTCCTGGTCGGGGTCTGTTATAGACCGCCAAACCAGGATGAGGAGACGGATGAGGAGTTTTATAGGCAACTGACAGAAGTTGCAAAATCGTCGGCGCTTGTCCTCGTGGGGGACTTCAACTTCCCGGACATATCCTGGAAACACAACACGGCACAGAGAAAGCAGTCTAGGAGGTTTCTGGAGAGCGTGGGAGATAGCTTCCTGACGCAGCTGGTCAGTGAACCTACCAGGGGTGGTGCCCCGCTAGACCTTCTCTTCACAAATAGAGAAGGACTGGTGGGAGATGTGGCGGTCGGAAACTGTCTTGGGCAGAGTGACCACGAAATGGTAGAGTTCTCTATTCTTGGCGAGGCCAGGAAGGGGACCAGTAAAACTGCTGTATTGGACTTCCGGAGGGCTGACTTCGAGCTGCTCAGGACGCTGGTTGGCCGAGTCCCTTGGGAGGCGGTTCTGAAGGGCAGAGGAGTCCAGGAAGGCTGGGCGCTCCTCAAGAAGGAAATCGTGATGGCACAGGAGCGGTCCGTCCCCACGTGTCCAAAGACGAGCCGGCGTGGAAGAAGACCGGCCTGGCTCAACAGAGAGTTGCGGCTTGTGCTTAGCAGAAAAAAGAGGGTTTATAATCTTTGGAAAAAAGGGCGGGCCACTGAGGAGGACTACAAGGATGTAGCGAGGCTGTGCAGGGAGAAAATTAGAAAGGCCAAAGCTCATCTGGAGCTCAACCTGGCTACTGCCGTTAAAGACAACAAAAAATCCTTTTACAAATATATCAACGCGAAACGGAGGACTAAGGAGAATCTCCATCCTTTACTGGATGCGAGGGGAAACCTAGTTACTAAGGATGAGGAAAAGGCTGAGGTGCTTAATGCCGCCTTTGCCTCAGTCTTTAGCGGCAATACCGGTTGTTCTCTGGATACCCAGTGCCTTGAGCTGGTGGAAGGGGATGGGGAGCAGGACGTGGCCTTCGCTATCCATGAGGAAATGGTTGGCGACCTGCTACGGAGCTTGGATGTGCGCAAGTCGATGGGGCCGGATGGGATGCACCCGAGGGTACTGAAAGAACTGGTGGAGGAGCTGGCCGAGCCGCTTTCCATCATTTATCGGCAGTCCTGGCTATTGGGGGAGGTCCCAGTTGACTGGCGGCTAGCCAATGTGACGCCCATCTACAAGAAGGGCCGCAGGGCAGACCCGGAGAACTATAGGCCTGTCAGTTTGACCTCAGTGCCAAGAAAGCTCATGGAGCAGATTATCTTGAGGGTCATCACGTGGCACTTGCAGGGCAAGCAGGCGATCAGGCCCAGTCAGCATGGGTTTATGAAAGGCAGGTCCTGCTTGATGAACCTGATCTCCTTCTATGACCAAGTGACGCGCTTGGTGGATGAGGGAAAGGCTGTGGATGTGGTTTACCTTGACCTCAGTAAGGCTTTTGACACAGTTCCCCACAACATTCTCCTCAAGAAACTGACTGCTCGGGGCTTGGACTGGCATACGCTTCGCTGGGTTAGAAACTGGCTGGATAGCCGGGCCCAGAGAGTTGTGGTGAATGGAGTCAAATCTGGTTGGAGGCCGGTCACTAGTGGAGTCCCCCAGGGCTCGGTACTGGGGCCGGTCCTCTTTAATATCTTTATCGATGATCTGGATGAGGGCGTCCAGTGCACCCTCAGTAAGTTTGCAGATGACACCAAGCTAAGTGCGTGTGTCGATCTGCTCGAGGGCAGGAAGGCTCTGCAGGAGGATCTGGATAGGCTGGAGCGATGGGCTGAGGTCAACTGTATGAAGTTCAGCAAGGCCAAGTGCCGGGTCCTGCACCTGGGGCGCAACAACCCCAAGCAGAGCTACAGGCTGGGAGATGAGTGGCTGGAAAGCTGCCTGGCCGAGAGGGACCTGGGAGTATTGGTTGATAGTCGGCTGAATATGAGCCAGCAGTGTGCCCAGGTGGCCAAGAAGGCCAACAGCATCCTGGCCTGCATAAGAAGCAGTATGGCCAGCAGGTCTAGGGAAGTGATTGTGCCCCTGTACTCGGCTCTGGTGAGGCCGCACCTCGATTACTGTGTTCAGTTTTGGGCCCCTCGCTACAGGAAGGACATGGACGTGCTCGAGCGAGTCCAGAGAAGGGCGACCAAGCTGGTGAGGGGTCTGGAGAACAAGTCTTACGAGGAGCGGCTGAGGGAGCTGGGATTGTTCAGCCTGGAGAAGAGGAGGCTCAGGGGCGACCTTATCGCTCTCTACAGTTACCTTAAAGGAGGCTGTAAAGAGGTGGGGGTTGGTCTGTTCTCCTACGTGCCTGGTGACAGGACGAGGGGGAATGGGCGAAAGTTGCGACAGGGGAGTTTTAGGTTGGATGTTAGGAAGTACTTCTTTACCGAAAGGGTTATTAAGCATTGGAACGGGCTGCCCAGGGAGGTGGTGGAGTCACCATCCCTGGAGGTCTTTAAAAGACGTTTAGATGTAGAGCTTAGCGATATGGTTTAGTGGAGTACTTAGTGTTAGTTCGGAGGTTGGACTCGATGATCTTGAGGTCTCTTCCAACCTAGAAATCTGTGATACTGTGTGATACTGTGTGAAGGCCAGATCCTGTGTTGATCTAAATCAACACAGCTCCGTGGCTGTAATCTTGGCTGCAGTGTGCATACCCAGCTGAAGGAACAGCTTCAGTCTTCTGTTCTGTGGAGATCTCAAGAAGGCTTGTGGAGATCTTGTGGAGATCTGGCAAAAACACTCATACATGAAAAGAAACAGGGACTCCACATCCTGCAAGACAAACTTTTTGCCCTCCCCCCCCCCCCTCCAATTCCATCCACGTGTGATATTTCAGATATGAGAGAATGAAAATGATTTACATGTTGTCTGATCTCTTGACCATTTGTAATCACAGGGCATGGTACAGGAACACTTTTATTTCGGTTTTATTCCTGTCTTCTCCTCTTATCTCTGACTAACACCTGCTTAAGAGAATATATATTATCACTTTTTTTTTTCCTCTTTGCTTTCAGGTTATTTCACTTCTTTATCTTGCCTTTTTCTTACAAATATTTTCCTATTGGGGTCTTAACTCTTGGAAACAAATCTGATTGTAAGAAAATGTTTTTTAAAGAAGTTATCGGGTCTTTTCTCTCTGCTTTGAAAAGCAGAATGAGCAGAAAACAAAATGCTTCCTATTTAAAGGCTTGTTCACATTTTTGAATGTTTTTCTTCCTCTTCAGTTCTACTCAGCAGCTGAATAAAAAAAAAAATCCCAATGAATTACATTTGTGCTTGTACAGGAGATACAAAAATTTTGTAGCTTTTCAGTAAGAAGCCTTATTACAATGCCTAAGATAAATCCAGTTGGTATGCCATGAACACTCTCATGACTACATTGGCAGACAGCTAAAAGCATCTAAGTACTCTTAGCATGAATCAATCAATAAGGGAAATGCTTCCTTTTTCTTCTTCCACAACAGCCATGTGTGTTATATAGCATAGTTTGAATGAAAGAAATGCAACAAATGACAAATTGAAGATCCGCAGTTTTCCACTTACCTTGTTCATTCAGTAATTCTTCATTCTGATCTCAATAAATTTTGTCTTTTAATAACAGCTTTAATTTCAATTAGTCCAGTGTGGACTTCATGCAATTCTGGACATGGCTTGGCTTAATGACATTTCTGAATTGCAATGTAGAAGCCTGAGACAGACCCCAGCAAATCAACCTGCTGTGAGCAGGGAGGTTGGAGAAGATGACCTGTTTTATATGACACTGTCTCAGCCTTGTATTTCAGACAATGTGCCTGGCTTCTTTAAATGCAGCAGTATATTTTTATCAGGCCCCTGTTTAGCACTTTAACAGGTAACCTGTTAAATCTACATGTCCATGAGAAAGCCCCTACAACAGCCTTGCTCTTTAGAGCATGAACAAAGAGTTCTTGTTTGGGAGTATTTTGACTGACCAAAAATCATTTAAAAAGTTGTATAAGATTCATAGGAAGATTTTTTCCTTTCCCTTCCCTTCCCTTCCCTTCCCTTCCCTTCCCTTCCCTTCCCTTCCCTTCCCTTCCCTTCCCTTCCCTTCCCTTCCCTTCCCTTCCCTTCCCTTCCCTTCCCTTCCCTTCCCTTCCCTTCCCTTCCCTTCCCTTCCCTTCCCTTCCCTTCCCTTCCCTTCCCTTCCCTTCCCTTCCCTTCCCTTCCCTTCCCTTCCATGTAAAACAGTAAAATTTTTATCTTAGATTTTCATCTCAGTCTGAAAGAAGTTTCAATTGTCTTTTGGGCGTAGTTAAGAAACAGAAGCAAGATGAAGTGTGGTCCTCAACAGCTTGATTGGTTGATTCCCCTTTCCCACAGCGAGAGGCTCAGTCTTTCACCCGATATATTTCACATCCTGGAAAATTCTCTCTGATGGTGCTAGAAGGTGTTCTTCAGTGACAGCCTTCCATTTAGTATTATTTGATATTCTGTTCCGGATTATGAGCTGTAGCTCTCCTTGTATTTAGGGTATGTTAACCCTTAGACTATAGTATCATTCTCATTTGCCTTTTTTCAGTGTTTTGCCAAATTTATTGAATTGTCCAAAGAAGGGTAATCTACAGAAAGAAAAACTACCCTCAGGTAGTACAGGTATTTAATCAGTCTGCTAAGGCAAAGTGTATATCAGAAAGTAAATGCCCTGCTTCTTCCTTCTCCTCTTTGATTTTATCTCGTTTTCCAAATACGTTTGCACTTTTAAAGCATCAGAACTACTCTTGGAGTAGTTCTTAAATGTATAAGATGTATATAGATGTATAAATGACATTGGTGTTACAGAGGAAAAAAGTGAGGTAGGTCCAGAAGTGTCGCTGTTGGGAAGAGAAAAGCTGCCTGTAGTGATTATAAATTCTGTGCTAGCAAAAATTCCTCCTGGATAATTTATAGCTCATGATGGTGAAGAGTATCTGAATTTGAACAGCAAAAGGAAAAGAGCCTCTATTTCACACAGCAAGTGTGTGATCCAAAGAATATTGAAGTCAGCAGGCATCTTTCCATTGGCTTCAGCAGGCTTTGTCAATGATGTAAAAGTGGTTAAAGGGATTTGACTCAAATGTTCCAATATTTACCCACTGGACTTGAGAGCAGCTGGAAAAAGTCAGCCTAGAAAGAAGACTAAAAAAAAAAAAAAAATGAGAGAGAGAGAGAGAGAAAGAAAGAAAAAGAAAAAGATGAGCAGTTGAAAAAAAAAAAAGTGAAAATTATCTGCAGCTAAAGCAATCACAACTGAACAGAACTAACAAGAGAATTAGGTGCTGCTCTGTTACTAGTTCTTTCAGAATGATTCTAGAAACAAATATGACCTTGGCAGTGTGACCCAAACAGAAATAGTGAAAATCACTCAGATCTTGATTGTGCAAAGATCTGCATGTTGGGTAGGTGTTAAGAACAGCTAGCTTCAAATGTCCTAGAAGCTGACATTATTTCTACTATTTGGACACTTATATTTGAACATATGTTTCTACTGCTGGTGGCTGGATGCTGTGTTATTGTCCTTGAAGACTTTACATCAGTACCCTGATTAGACACTCAATTAATTGTTCTTATGATAATTCTCATGTGAAGAAGATAGATATTTTTCTTCACTCAAGAAACTATGACTATAAGCATTTCTAATTAGTATGTATACTTTAAGCAAGCTCTCAATACACTCTAAGAAACCAATCAGCACTGAAACAGAAAATATCACAGCCTTTTTTTTTTTTTCAGATAATGTAAATGCTTCTTGACATACACACATGCCTTTCAACAATATTAGGAAGAGTTACTTAAGATTAGAAAAGTATTTTCCAACCAGCTAAATGTAACTCATGGTTGAAACATGGCCTTTAATGATGGTTTTACCATACACATGAAAGCTATTGATTCAGCAAAATGTGGTTTATTTTGAAACCACTTATAAAATCACTCTCTGAGTGCCAACAGGGAAAAGAAACTTTTTCTGTCTTCCTTTCTTTCTTTTTTTTTTTCCACAGCTTCCAGAATACCTTTAAGCAAATTTTCAAAATGTCCATACAGTGCGGGCACAGACACACACCAGAAAATTGTGAAGAAGTATCATATTTTTTTAATATGTCATTGGATTACAGAAAGTAGCATTGATACTTCATGTCCTCACCAGCAGGAAAATAATAAAAAAAAATATATATATATATATATACATTAATGGGGCTGTTCACAGGATTGGACTGAGGGGGAAAAAAAACAGAACAGTAATCCAGAACAGCAAACAAAACCCCTCCTTTGAGGGAGCAGTGGGAAATGACAACATACTTTCATTTTCCTACCTCTGGGGAAAGACTTTCAAAACAGTTCTGGGTATGATGTCCAAAAACTACATTCAAAGTAAAAGTATATAAACCACTACATTCAAAGAGCATTAAGCATCTGTCTTACACTTACTCAGGTAAGGAAATTCAGAATTAAGACTGTAACTCCATACTTAACTCACACCTTTGTAGCCAGCCCATACAGAATGACAGATCACCCACTGTTCAGAGACCATTGCAACTCCAGCTTTAGTGTTGAATGTCTTTGCTCTTTAAGTGCGGAACTGGATTCGGAATGTTAAAATGTTTGTTGGGTTTCTTTCTTTCTTTCTTTCTTTCTTTCTTTCTTTCTTTCTTTCTTTCTTTCTTTCTTTCTTTCTTTCTTCCTTCCTTCCTTCCTTCCTTCCTTCCTTCCTTCCTTCCTTCCTTCCTTCCTTCCTTCCTTCCTTCCTTCCTTCCTTCCTTCTTTCCTTCCTTCTTTCTCTTTCCTTCTTTTTTTCTTTCTTTCTTTCTTTCTTTCTTTCTTTCTTTCTTTCTTTCTTTCTTTCTTTCTTTCTTTCTTTCTTTCTTTCTTTCTTTCTTTCTTTCTTTCTTTCTTTCTTTCTTTCTTTCTTTCTCTTTCTCTCTTTCTTTCTCTTTCCTTCTTTTTCAGTAATGTGAATAAAAAATAAAAAATGTATGGACTGTATATTTTGAAATATTTATTCTTTTTTTTTTTTTTTAAGTCTATATTTTTCTTCCTATGATCAAATTTGAAGAAAATCTAATTATGGGAAAACATGATTTTTTACTATGATCTTATGCCAAGTTTCAGTCCAGAGCATAATTTTATAGTCATGTGAACCCCTAAAAAGAGAGGTTTATAATGGAAGCATTGACAAACCCTTAAGTACAGCAAGGCAAGTAGGTGTCTCTATAATATTACTCAATAAGAAGCTTGTAATTACAGTTCTCAATAGAAGGGGGAGGTATAGGGGTAATGAAGGATTTTCCTCCATGTGATATTTCTGGCATAATTCATGCTGAAAATTTTCCAGGGTCTGTTGAGCCATAACCACAGCTCCCTTCTCCAGTAACAAAATAGTAATGATAAAACTGCTGTTCACTAGACTTCTAGAAAAAAGTTTATTTATTTATTTATTTATTTTTATCAAAACTATATTTTATTGCTTAATCTCCAATTATAGCTGAGGAAAAATAATGTGAAAATTATTTGATTTGTGAAAATGGTCCTTCTCTTGAGACAGGAAAATGTGACATTTCAGCAAAATCACACTTCATTCCAAGGAAAGAGGTTTTGTGGTCTTTTATTGTGTAAGTTTAAAATCATAATTGTCAAGCCCTTTGAAACTATTCTTTATCAACATTTAAACAGGTATAAAAACTTTTCAGTGATTCATTGAGTCAGGCTATCCAGTTGCATTGTCATCTTTAAAATTTTATGGCCACGATATTCCATCTGTAATTCTTTCCACGTTGCATTAAAGATCACCCTTGTGTGCTAGTTTGTGTCACTCTTTCTCCAACATCAAGACAGTGCTCTTGTAGCATCCTCCAGGGAAGAATAACAACTAGAACAGCCCTTCCAAACAACTCTTCAGCATGGGACCAGACGGATGAATGCAGTAACTTGGATCTCCTACAGGATATCTATCTCCAGAATATAAGGGTTGGGAGGAAATGGAGTGGGGAGGAGGGGAGAGGAAAGAAGAGAGATCATATAGTAATTTCATATACAGAGAGACATGGAAAGGCAGGTTAAAATTAGCAGCAGAGTGGAAATGGACAGAAACATAAATTAAGGCACTCTGGTGAGGTCAAAGACTGCAAAGGAAAAAGGCGTAGGCTTTTGGCAACTCTTTCTGAAGATGAAGGTCCTTTTTTCAGTGCACACTAGTGGCCACTGTACTTGGCTCTCGCTCAGGTCACGTTCCCATTAACCTGACTTGGAGCTGTACTTTTTCCATATTCCTTTTGACTTACAGCTCTTTAAGTAAACTGAGATTAGCTCCCCTGAAACCAAGAGAGCTTTATGCTAACATAAATCTGATGAAGCTGAGAAGGCAGCTCCACTTTGAGGACATTAGGATTTGGCTTAAAATGAGAGTATTAAAAAGCCCACAAAACTGAGTTCCTCCTATCCTTGTATAGGAAAGCCAAATGATAAAAACTTTGTATAGGAAAGTCAAATAACGACACTTCAGGTCCTGCTCTCCAGGCTCGGTGTACTTGACCCCAAGTTCTCCCATGGGTACTCCTTTTTTCTCACTGCTGAAACCCTAACTTCCTCTTCCATTCCTCTACACTGGATGAAAGGCTGGCAATGATGTATAATGAAGGTGAAATGCCTTTAATCCAGTCAGAAAAAATCCCCTTGGCAAAGGCACTGAAGAAGACAACACCTTCCTCACCAGCCCCAGTCTGCGAGAGGCACAGCAGCAGCTCTGCAAACTGAGGCTCTGGGATATACTGTAGTTGAGTTCAGAGCTGGTAAGGCTTTGCCAGCTGAAGTTGCACACATGGAGGGGGGGGGGGGGGCTGTCCCTTGATAGCTTAATGTCTCCTTCACCTCGTGGCCTTGTAGGGGAGGTTATTATGGTCTGCACCTTGCAGAACTTCTGTATCATCCTGAAGCCAGTAGATACTGATTGCAAGACTGATTACTCTGACATAAGTGCAATGATTGCTTAAAATAGGTCACAGGTTTCGCAGCTGCTCTGTGTTGTTGTCCTGGTATTACTGGGCCTCCAAAATTGTTACTGAACTACTGCATGTATTTTGCTCTTTATGTATTCTTCTTTCGGGACAATAATATGAGAGTGTATAAAACACAAGAATCATGAATTTGAAGGTGTATGTGGGAACACACCACGTATATTATGTTCAGAAAAGTAATAAATGAACATGTTGTGTTCACTGTTTTGAGATCAATGGCCTGCCCATTTTTTTTGGCTGATATTCCACCTATCTTTTAGTCCTATCGCTAACTGTCTATGGAATTTATTCTTTAAAGATAAAGGCTTTTCAGTACATTCTGTCGTATGGTCACAAGCTTCGTAAGCAACTATTTAACTCTGATCCAACATCTATTAAAAAGGCACTACATGCTATCAGGAAAAAAAAAAAAAGAAAAAAAAAAGAAAAAAAAAGAAAAAAGATTTTTGGGGAAAGATGCAAACCCAGAAAATGAGGCAAAACAACAACAACAAAACCTTATGGCATTCATGACCAATGCTGATGGGAGTTTTTCGGGACAAAAAAAGTTTTCATAAGGGACCAACATTGGAGTTGGTCCTGATATTTTTCATAACGGCATATGAAAAGTCTATCTACCTGAAAAAAATGTGACTTCTTTGCAGCATATCACTGTTTACGGTATGGAGACTAGGATGTCAGATCATTTGGAGCCAAATTGAAGAGATCAAGCAGGAAAAGAGCTCTGAAGCTGATACTCCTGCGCTTCCAAAGAATTACATCTGGTCCAATTCACGGTTTTATGTGTATTATTGCCTTGTTTCTGGTACCGTATAGATTTGCAACAGATATATTTAATGCTTTTTATTCTCACTGGAATCCCAGGAATATTTTAGTCTTTAAAAATAAATACCTATCAGTTTTGGACAAGACATTTTCCTATGCTTTTCTAAATACCTTTGACAGTGACAGGTTTGATGTATTAGCTCCAGCTTCTACACCTTCCTTCCAGTAGCTTGCATCTAAATCCTATTAAATTATCACTGTTCTTTTCAGTGTTTTTAAAGAGTATGTACTTTCAGCCAATTGAAACAATAAGGAAGGAGGAAGGCTCCTCAGAAGTCTGGGATTTTTTGATTTGGGTTTAGTTAGGGCTTCCAGTGAATGTTAATGGTCTGTCAGAATATTGAAAGCATGAACCAAACAGAAGAAAATGGTTCTACTTCCACAGGCCACCTGAGAATCCATTCTCATGCTCACAGGCGCACTTACATTTGGGGCCTGATGCTCATTTACCTCCAGAATGGCTAATACCATTTCAACACAGAAATGTCAGTCAGTCCTATGATAAATCCAGGCTAGGTCCTTTGAGTTTAAAATGTCAGGCAATAGAAATGGAAAAGGGTAAACTCCAGAAAATGATTTCAACTCAGCCAGAATAGACGCCCTGCACAATGGATGCCATTCATGCAACAAGAAAAATGTTTATGTATTTACCAAAGCAGAACAGAAACAAAAATTTGGAACAGCAAATGCAATTTACCTGTAGCCTTTTAAAGTTATGTTGTGGATGAAAAAATAGATATTTGGACGTGAGGGATTTAAACTTACAAACTTAACACTATTTAGATTTAAATTTCTAAAGCTGCAATTTCTCCTGAGTATTTAAAAAAGGAAGAGAAGGAAGACAAAGAAAACTTATATTAGAACTGGTAAAGACATATCATGACCTACCACCCTCAGCACTCAGCAGCAGCAATTGTGCTGCCCACTCAGAGTCAGTCTTTGGCCTTGCCACAAAACATAGGGCTGCGGCAGGTGTGGCTCCCTGTTGGTCCTCCAGCACATGTGTAACATTGCTTGGCACCTCTGCTGAGCTGCAGTCCCCACCAGCCCCTGCTCTTCCTCAGCTCCTCTTGGAAGGCTCTTGTTTGAGGATTCCTCAGGACAGCTACTGTATGTGTCTGCGTGGGACATGTGCTGTTATAGCTCTGCAGTAATGAGGATGGAGATGTGAAAACAGGAATTTTCCTTGACAGAGCTTTCAGGGGTTGACCCAACAAAGCATAAGAGCCTTAATAGCTGTTCTGGTGGCCTCTAGGGAAAAAAAAAAAAAAAAAAAAAAAAAAAAAAAGCAAGAAAAATCTGCCTTAGCTGGTTGGAATTCTGAAATAATATTTCTGCTTACAGTTTCGGATAAATATTTTCCCAAATAACAAGAGATGCTTTACTGTGTGTAGGGACAATTGCCTTTGATGGGGTACTTCCTTCTTTTGTGTAAAGCCATTTTGGATCTTGTGCACAGATTATGCTGAAATCTCCATTTACTGAACCTTGCTGAGACCATTCCTGCCCTGGACATTATCCTTGGGACAGTACTGATTCCTGTTGAAAATGGTTGGACTGGTTGGTAGTGATCCTGTTGTCATGTTTTACAGATTAGCATGCTAGTCAGAGAAATCACTGCAAACCTCACAGCCCAGTGTGCAAATCACTGTGACAGTCAGGCCTCTGCCTCAGCTTTCTTTCTGTACTCATTAGCTTTCTTATTTATTTATTTATTTATTTATTTATTTATTTATTGTTATCATCAGCAGGTCATCAGCATCCAAGAAGGCTACAGATTATTGTATCTCTTGCCCCTTGAATATTATGTGCAGTTCTGGTTTTTCACATCAAAAAGAAAGAAAATAAATAAATAAAATTAGGAGACAAACAGTGACAAAGATATAGGTGAAGATATTGATAAAGAAAGGTAGAAATTTACTCAGGAGCACTGAAAAAGCTTTTCAGCCTGAAAAGAGATATAATATGTAGTAGTGTATGTGCTAAAAGTCTAGTAATTCATACATAGCCTAGACAATATGACCAAGGGAAGATTTATGCTGTCACAATACAAAAACCGGGGAGACATCAAATGAAAAGATCGGTTGTCGTGGTTAAGCGTACTAATGGCAATACTTAATCGTATGTGTAAAGTCTTTGTGAGGATCATTGCAGATACTGTGTAGCCCAGCAGTATGTTTGTGGTTAGTGAAACCCATGGAAATAATATTAAGGTCTGTTAAAACAAACCTACCATCTCTGGCTATGAAATCCCTGAACTGCAGGTCACCTTGGCAGAAGTGTGCATCTCAGCTCTTTGGCTCTGTAACTGCAAAACCAGCAATTAAATTCCCTCCAGTATAACTGTGTATTTCCCGAGGATGACTGCACGAGACTGTGCTTCCTGCCCCACTTGGCACCCCCTTTCAAAGGGTGTTAATGACCACCCTTGGTGTCCAAAGAGATCATGCCTTCAGCTGCCCTGTCCTCCTTGTGCCCTCCTCTGAAACACAAGAATTGAGGAAGTATGAGAGGATCAACTTGAAGGGAGGGGTCTGTAAATGATAATAATGTAAAAGTAGGTAAAAATAAAATGTGAGTTGATAAAAAAGCTGAGTATCTTTGACTATCAGCATAACTCCAGTGAGGCCAAAGAACTAGATAAGGGGAAAAAATGGGTGAAACATCCCCATCACAGAAACTCAGGTGAATAAGGGAGAAGCCAGTGTTAACTTCATCATAAGTGATTTCTAATCTCTCTGGATGATTCTGTGATAGACAGAAAGACCAGTCTGACTGGCCTTACCTCAGGAGTAATGTTAAATGAGTTTAAAATTTCATAAGGAGAAGATAAAGCAATAGTGAACTAAAACACTTCATAAAAATAATAAAAAATCAAATTAGGAATCCATTGAACTTTTGAGGATTAACCTTTGAATTTCTGGCAAGGGAAGAAGGGAAGAATATTTAGAATTTCTGCTATAATTTTTATATACAAATGCTATAAACCATGCTAAATTTAGATGATTCTTAAAATTAGGAAACTAGAAGAGTCCATGGATACCTAGTGCCAAAATCCACAACAATTCCAGTGCCTTAACTACAGTTTTGAATCTCTCAGAACAAGACTTTATTTCATGAAATAGCAGCAGAGAAATCAAATCAATGAGCAACCAATAATGTAGAGAGAAGGAATGTAAGGAATTTCACATCTGTAAGCAGAGAAATGGCAGAGAAGAAAAACTACCGTTTGTGACACTCCTTTTTCTACAGGAGAAGAAAAAAGTCCCGAGAGTCACAGCACTCTGTTGCCTGCTACATTAATTGTTACACCAGGAAACATCACAAGGAAATGTGAAGAGCCAGAAGCTGCAGAGGGATTCTTGAAAAAGCTAGAAAGTGAATTGCATTACAAGCTGGGCTCCAATAAGGATGAACTCACTGAACTTGGAGAAATACCTAAATACCTTAAGACTACTACCCAGTAATGAAAACAGCTAATTGGAAAAAAAGATTTAAAGGAATAAGGAGTCTCTGGAGGACAAGAGGAGAGGAAATGAGAAGACAAAAAAAAAAAAAAAAAAAAAGAAAAATATGCAACAGAAAAAAATGGAAAGTATTCCAGGTGAAAGACAGTTTTTACTGTCAGCATAATTCATGGCATCATTATAGTGATATAATGATATTGCACCCCAGGACTACCTGTTTCTTTCAGGTGACTATAAAAGTTTCTAGCCAGCTACCTCAGATGTAAATATTTGTGTTGTATGTCTTATTTGTGTTGTATGTCTAGAGTTAGGGGAGATAAATACTATACTTTAAAAATTATAAACACTGGACTCTAGTCAGATTCTGAAGTCCTGGGATTTATTTATTTTTTTAAACTTTTTTCTCTTAAATCTTCCTTTGCTTTTTTTGGAAGAAAACAAAATCAAAACCTCCAGAAAGCTGGTCTGAATAGTACTAAGTGTTAACATTACTCTATAATAGCTTTACATTACTTTATGACAAGGAATTTTCAAGATAAAATCTTTAATCTAAATCAGAGCACAGACTTGAATCTTGTTCTCCCATGCTCACAGTCTGTGCCATCCCTGTTGGCATGTCTATGGACTCACTCCCTCCCCCATTTTGACCAGAAATATCATCCTGGAGATGAAAAAACATTGTCCAAATAATTTTCTGTTAAAGTTATTTCAAAACTAGCACAACTTCTCTCTCCCTCTCTCTTTCTCTCTCTCTCTCAAAAAGTCCTCTCAGCAAAGTTAAATGTCCCTCAAAAACAAACAAAGAAACAAACAAAACAAAACAAAACAAACAAACAAAAACACTTTAATTGAAAAATCCATTGTTCGACCTTCCATGACACTTTTAAGGCAAACAATGGAAGGGTATGTAAGAGGAAACATAATCAAAGGGAGATGAAACTTCTTAAGTTTGTAAGCTTCTGTAGATAGTCTAATACAATTAAGCCATCTAAGTATGGAGCCACATGCTGTACCCAAGAGTGGACTCTTCTTGGTGCTATGGCATCAGACGGCACCCTGAGCAGCACCTCCATCCTTAGCTAGAAAGGGAGCTAATCAATTAGAATTTTTATCTCACTAAAGGTTACATGACTGCAATTGTGACATATCATGAAGGAAGTGAGGTTCGGTTCTCAGAGAGAAGCCGTTGCACTGTTAATGCAGAAGCTGGCCAGCTCCTGTGATCTCAACACGGTGCTGACATTTGAAGGAACTCTGATGGATCAAGTGTGTCCTTTTCCACACTGTCTCTGAAGAAATCCTGTATTTACAGATGAGAACAGCTGTTGCGCAGTTAGTGATATGAACTCATTGTTAGCTATGTTGTTATTAATATGTGCTTTTCTGGGAGTATGCATCATTTTTCCTTTGGCTTCATGACCTCTCTCTTCCTCTCCAAATAGAGTTTAATTTCTCCTACTAATTACCCTCTTTCTGAAGAACAAAGGAAAAGATATTTCATTAAAATACAGTGCATTACTGGGAGGAATCAGCATTCATTTAATGGGGAACTACACATCTTGTTTTTGTGGGGACATGGTAGACTTGGGATACTTCCAATCTCAGACTCAGAGGTGAAGAGAACTGCCCTCTTTAAGTCTCTAAATCATATAAACTGTAATAGTTCTTCCTGCTGACATCCAAAGCCAATGCTTAGTGCTTGAAGGAGAGATACCCATAAAAAATCCATTTAATATTTTTATATCTTACATTTTCTTGGAGTTGTCCTTACAACAAAACAATAAAGATGAGAAGAAAAAGTAAATACAGGCATGGAAACCAGCAAGGTAACAGTTCAGGAGGAAGCAGTAATGTGAACCATGGTAATAGCTCTTCCATTTAGTGGAAGGGTTTTTAATAATATATCTAAAACTTTGGGACTTTGCAGCATGAATAAAAATTTCAGACCAGCATAACATTAACATGGAACTGTCATCAGAGGTTAAGTAACAGAGTTTGACCCAGTGCCTTTTTACTTTTGCTAGAAAGATCATGCTTACTTTATTATGTTTTGACTTAAACCATATAATATATTCTTCTTCATTTCAACAACTTTAAACAAAATCTATATACTTGGGGCAGGGTAATGGTTGTTTGCATTTTAGTTTTTCTTCTGCATTTGCTATCTATGTGCAAGAGGATATCCCTAGGCCAACTCTGGGGAGAACATGAGGTTCCCTGTCACCTCATTGTAACATAGCAGTTATTACATTTAGCCTTGAATTTAAAGAAAAATTCCTTTCTAGTCTCTCAGTTGCTGTGAAAGCGGGCAAATGAGTGTATGGTAATTAAGCACTTTAAAATACAGCCTTGTTTATTTCTAGATCTTTTGTCTCTGAAGTTTGAAAAAGTAACAAGGAAAAATATATTCAATTTTTTTTGTGATAATATATTTTTTCCTACAACAGAACAAGAGCTGTAACAAGTAAATGAGAAATCAAAAAGCTATTATTTCTATATGGACTATTATAAAATACTTATAATAAGAGACCTGAGATAAATGCTTTGAAAAACACTGTTATCATGTTTGAGGACATGAAAGTAGTGTCCAAATGCTAATTTATGCTGACTCCTTGCAGCCATGATACATAATAATAAGATAAAGTGAAAAGTTCTGGCCACAATTTTCCTAAAATGAGAGCACAGGCATGTTTCTACTTCATGTAGAAACAACAATGACACATTGAAATTGTTCGATTACTTGTCAGCTTGAATCAGCTGAAGGTGATGATCCTTGTGGGTCCCTTCCAACTTGGGATATTCTATGATTCTATGATTCTTTTCTATTACTGATTTTTTTACATATATATATATATATATATTTATTTTGGTTAACTTGTACTATTCCATGTTAAAATATCTAGCATCCTCATAGAATATTTTTTGCTACAAATCCACTGATTTCATGTACAATAATAAACCCTTGCTCACAGGCTTCAGTGAGAGGCGATGCTTTCCACACCCGTAAATTATATTCATAAATGATGGCTGATCATGTATAATGGCTTCTACTGTAGCCCCCTGCTACAGCCAGGTATAGCTGGATAAAACTATGGTATTCAATTCTACTTTACAGCCACACTCTCTTCTGTGTGAATTCAGGTACCTGAATCAGACTTCATGCCTCACCTTAATCCTGAAGCTGTGGATTTCAGGTTTCACATGCAGTCATGCAGTGCTCAGCTTTCTGGCTAGCTGTCTAAACAAAAAAAAGACATGTCACAATAAAGATGTTTGAGATGAATACAGATGTGTAGAGGAAAAAAACGTTTTATGGGAGAGTTCACTAAATGAATATGTAGTATAAGGAAATGGACTGTACATTTCTGTGAAATCCCATTACCAAAGTATCGCATTTGGTTAACACTGTGGACACCTATGATGTGGGACAGAGTTTGTCCCTGAAATCCAGGATCTGACTGGAGCTCTGCAGGTTCACAGGATTACAGACAGAAGTTATTGCCTGAGCTGTAGGGACAAGAATAGGGTCACTTGAAGGAGTTAGTGTAGGCATTAGTGTAGACATTAATACCTTGATATTGTGCAATCAGGTCTCTGCCATTGTAGGGTATGCTTCTTGTAATCTTCTGGGCTTTCTCTTCCCAACATTTGTTTTGTAAAATAGAGGTTGCATGCAGGGTAGCACTAGATACAAAATAGGCAACTAAATTTCTTAGTGTATAGAAGTGAATGTGCTTTCTACTGCGTCAAATTGAGAGGAAGACGCTTTTTCTTTGTCCATTCCCTTGATTTTACTTCGCATGTATCCAGGAACTATACTAGAGATGTACAGGTTTCCCAGTTCTTTCCTTCTTATCGCTAGTCCTTCAAAATCCCACATCAATGTTGCTTGCTGCCACTGTTCATTGCTCCCCATACTTTGACATTTTTTCTTCTATTTCCTTCCTCTTCCTGCTTCAAAAAGCCCCAAAGAAGCCTCAGCTGAAATGGTGCCACTGTGTGGATTAAGTATGATGTTTAAAGGAAATATACTTTTCCCTCTAGCAGTAGCTACAGGGTGGGGAAAAAGGGGTTCTGAGCCTTTAACCAATATGAAGTATGGTATGGTAAACCAGCCAAGTCACACACCACAAACATTTCCAGCAGAGAAAGATATTTTGGTTACTGCAGAATTTTATTATTTTGCAGCACCCGTTATGTTGATTCATGAGTGTTTTCTTTTTAGAAAAACAAGCCAAAGAATACGTTTTGATTTGATGCACAGATTGCATGGCAATGCAGTTCACTTGGCATTTTCCATAGTGCCTGTGATTCTCTTTCCCCCTGTTTCCAGCTTGGAAAACACCATTCTGGCAAATGAGATCACTACATAGTTTCTCAGCTGGACCAGTGTCTCTTTGATAGACAGTGTTTTCATTGTTGGATGACATACCTGAAATGTTTAATTCTCCAAAGCAGGGACAGCCTATTGGAGTGTCCCTGCAGTGATTACCCTATTCCAGCAACACTGCCTTTAGAAAGAAAATCTATATGCATCCCGAGGGAGCAGTAAGTAGTAAGAAACGTTGTAAGAAGGGAATGAGGGAAAGAAGTGAAAAACAGAGGACAAAGACACCACAGAGTCATCACAGGCACAGCTGGGGAGGATGATGAAAGGGTAAAGAGGCTCCCTGGAAAACATGGTGGGTATCATGATGAGGCACTATAAAACAGCCTATATAAAGCTCTTCTATTTAATTTGTGTTTAAGGTTTTAACTTGGCACACAGTTGAGTATGTTTATTAATACTTAATACTAGTCACAGTTGTGTGTTTAGTCCTTTTCTTTACTACTGTTCACAGCATTTAATTTGGCATACTCATTGTTATTTATTAAAAATTCACTGAAAATGCCTTTGCATTCATGGGCTTCAGTCTTGAGTGATTCATTAAAATGCCCACCTTCACTTCACCAATTCATTAAACAATTCATTAAAATGCCTGCATTCACTGAACCTTCAGATGATTTATTTTAATCTCCAAATGTGCACAGTGTTAAAATCCCTATACACAGCACACTAAAATTCCCATATGAAACATGATAAAAGTTTTATAACATTGTATCTACCTCTTAATACACATGTTAATCAAAATTAAATCTTATTCAGAAAGTTGTACACACTGTTCACAAGTGGCCTTTAAACTTTAGAGAAGGTGTGGAATACATTCCTTGTTTTATTCCTGCCATTAGATGTAGTGTCCCAAAATAAACTCTTCACTGGCTCATCAATCCAGCCATCTGCAGACTCCTTTCCTTAATTTCACAAACGTTGAACAAGGCTCAGCAAAGAGCTGTTGTAAGAGCTTGGTTTGCCTTCTATCCATCTAACAATCTTTCAAATGGATATCCAGCAGTCATTTTACAGCTACTTAAAGCCATGTTTAAGAAGTGACTTCCTCCCTGGCAAATGTCTTAGAGCAGCAGTAAGGCAGGACGGTGAAGTGGAAGCCAGACTGGGCAGTGTGGCTATAAGCACAGAAATACCACAAGGTACATAAAGGTTTGGGGTAGTGAGCCTTCAGTTTCTTCTTACAACAGAGGGCTTTCCAAACTTGGCTTTATGATCAGCCAGTGCCTGAAGCAGTACCTCCTTCTGCTAACAGACATAGAGGCCCAGGATGGGAAGCAAATAGTGAAGATATATTCATTCTCATCCATGGCACTCTTTCCACTCACTAACCCCAGATGTTCAATACTCCTGTGAACAAGTAATGGCACATATCTCCACAATAACAGGCTGAGTATTCTCTACTTATTCTTAATGATACCTATCAGTTAACTATCAATGGGTAGAAAAGAAAGGCGGGAAGGGTCTAGGCAGCAATAGCTACAGTCTTTTCTCAGGTAAATGGAAATCCCTTTCCAGTCTGCAGTACTGAAAGTAGTTTTACCTCACAAGGTGTTTGAAGAAAAGATTGAGGAAAAACCCGTAAGAGCCTGTTCATTTCCACCTCATATCCTTTCTTTCTGTGCTCTGTAGTGCACCTCCAAAAACCTGTTAGCATTCAAAACTTACAGATCTCTCACTAGGGCTTCTTGCATGCAGCCTCAAAAATGCCTTTAGAGTGATGGGATGAAACATGAGATATGCACACTTCGGTCTCGAGCCCTCAAAGTTACTTTGTCTTCAGGTTGGCCTCCCGGAACATGTAATATGCAAAATGCCAGATGCATATACAAGACATGTATAATACAATGGCAGAGCAAGGGGGCTTTGAAAGCTTGACCAGAAAAGGGAGTGCTGGTTTCAAAATGTCCCAGCACTGCGTGGATGTGAATGTGAAAGAACATTAACAACAGGACAGCTCTGCGTGCACAGCTCATGCAACTGTCCTTGTGAGTCACTTGATGGTGTTTTGGAAAAGCTGGACTATATTTCAATTATAAACATGTGCTAAGAACAGAGATGTCTCCTCCAGATGAGTGCCTGAATAATTTACAACTGCTCTCTCAGTGAGACTCCCCTGTAATGTCATCTTATATAAATATTAGTTTTTGCAAACATAGGGATTGAAAACCATCTGGCTAACTCTAAATTCCTTTGCTTAGCAGTGATTGTAGTGTATCACTTCTTACGAAGGGCAGTGCCTCTTATGGAAAGAAACAAGGGCGTGAGGTGCACAGGCTTGGCTTACAATGTCCATTTCTATTTTTCTCTTTGTTTGTTTTCTAATAGAACATGTTAAAAAGACTTGAAAATATCAAGCATTACAATGCAAGAACCAAAATGCTTAGGGTAAAAAGTTTGATTTTAAGGAATGTTAAAGGGTACATTCATAGGAGAAACAAAGTAGACAGGTTTAAATAGTCTATTGTCTCAGAAAAGACCAGAGTAAATATGGTTCTGTCATGTATGAATAAATACCCCATTGCATTTCTTTGCTTGGTGGTGAAATAAGAACAATTCAACATTTTGGAGGAAAAAATCTTCCATATTATTAAACAGGTATAAGTCACATAAAGTATGGATAACCTGAGATTCAGACCAGAACATTAAGAACCAAAGAACAAAGAAAAAAATTTTGTATTTGTCTCTTTCTTGCAAAAAATGCAAAATGATGTGCTTAATTTGTTTATTTATATACTGAAAACTGGATTTATACATTCATATAGGTATTTATAGATATCTTTTTATTTATATAGATGGATATTTGTAGGTAGGCATTTATATAGATATATTTATAATCTGAGAACTGAAGAAATCTTTCATTGGTTGTTAATAATCATTATTTTCAGGCATCATTGAACAAGATGTGCAGTGAGCTCTAATTATTTTTCACAGATATGTAATCTATAATTGTGTAACAAACTTTTCAAGAAGTTATTCCTGGTCTAGAATTCCATAAAGTATAATATCTTCCTAGTTATAATTTTTAAAACCCAACAGCCTCTCAGAATTGGGAAAATGGTGTCATTTTCTGACTTCTCCAAACAGTGAGTGTGAAGCAGCATCCTTTCTGGGAAGCCTGGGGATGAATTATTCCCACTGGGTAGAATTGAGCAATGTTTTTGAATAGTTAGTTCATCAGAAATGCAATTTGGAGGATACTGAAATGGCTTGTGACACATCAAGCCATAATTTCTGCCAAAAAAAAAAAAAAATGAAGAAAAAAAATGGGGAGGGAGAGGGGAAAGAGGAACTGGAAAAGTTGAAAGGTTTAGCTTGGCCCTTTCCAAAACAAAACACGAATTTTAATTTTGAAGATAGATATTAGGAAAAAAAAAAAAGTTAGAAGAAAGGAGTGTAAAAAACAACAACAACAAACAGAAGAGCTAAAGAACACCAAATAATTCAGTTCAACCTAACAAAATTTCTTGCTGTTGGTCAGTTGACAGGCAGAAAACTTGGATATAAGCAAGCTCTCCAGGCAGTCTGTTCCACGGAGCAGCCAGCTATTCCCCTGTGCTGGGCAGAAATGATAGGGCTATTCCTTCTAACATTACTCCCTTTTATCCTTACTTCAGTTGCCTCATTCCCTAAACTTTTCTAAGGCCATGATTACACTCCTGATTCATCTTTGCAGAGGTAAATGATAAAAGTCTAGTATAAAGTACTATGCTCCCACTCCTCTCTTCCCTAAACAGCTGTCAAAATCTCTGCCTTCAGGGTCAGAAGATTAATCTAACCAGTACTACCACCTGTATAGACCTAGACATGGAGATTCACAGATTGGACATTCTAATCTTACCCTGAAAATGTTTCTTTACATAGGAAAAAAGGATGTCGGTCTATCCCACAAAACAACTGAAACAACTCACTGTCCAAACTTGGTTAGTGAGTATGGTTATTTCGGCAAATGTATGTTTTTGAAGACTGGTATTCTTTCCTACATAGATTCCTACATGTTCACCAGTCAGATGTGTTTGCACCAGTGACTGCTGAAACTGCTTTAAATATCTTCTCTGCTGCTTCCTTTGTTGGCTTGAGGCATGCAAATATGTTTGTTCACTCAGCCTTCTTCTGGGGCAGATTTGGTACACAGGAATTCTCACTTCCCCATCCTTATATGGGCAGTGTCTTCCTCCTAATGCTGAAAAGAAAGTCACATTTGTAATATACCTTCATTTTCATAAGGTAGCTTTTTTGCAATTATAACTGTCAGTGATGCCAGGTCAAATATCTCCCACTGAAATATAACAGCAAACCTATTCTTTGCACTCTAGATGCATTTTTGCAGCATGGACAATTTTTTGTTCTGCAGATCAGCAGAACATTCTTCACATTTTCACATTCACCTTCCCTGTCAGCTCTCTGTGTTGAAAGTGATGGCATGAGATGTCCTGGGCTCAGACCTCTCTCTCTGCAAGCATATAGTTTAACAAACCATTGAATCTATTCTATCTCACAGTACTATGAAGAGTTTCCTGGTAGCTAACTTATCTTTTCACAACATTTTGCAAATCAACCAAAATTTATGCCTAACAGAAGATCAGTATCCAAAAATACTTCGTTGTTGACCACATGCTATTAATACTTCTTGCTTTCAGTCTTGTATTGCAGGTGCTTTTTTTTTTTTTTTTTTTTTTTTTCAATTCTGTGTCAATCTGGAAGTTTATATGTGAAAAACAGCTCATTCAGTTGTTTATGTAAATATAAATTTCAAATTCACATAAGAAAGTAGTTAATTTCAGAACTAAACAGAGCTAATAAGAACTATGAAAGTTTCTATTAAATTTTATTTTTACCAACATATCAAGTCCTGAATTTGAATGTAAGGTTGTTTGTGTATAGAGATATATTGCATATTAATTTCCTCCAGATATGCCCTTAGAGGGCATAAATCTAGTCTTTCAATCCGTCCAGAACCTTTACTTTAAGTGCCTGCAATTTTTCTTCTTGATGGCAGTGGGGATAATCCAAAGCCCAGTGAAGTCAACAGGAGTCTGTTTCTCAAGTGTTTGGAATCTGTATTGCTTTATTTTCTTTAGGCAAACTGTTCATATTATAGCTAAGTAGGTCCATCATCGTTATATTTTAAAGTTCCTTGCTAAAACCCAATTCCTGTTATGAGAGTAAAATGTTTAAGAACTGTTTAAGCAGGAGAATACAACTTATACAGTGTGTCTCTGGAGTGAACTCAAGTGGCATTTCTGTAGACACAAGTATCACCACAATCTCTTGAGAATTTTGTGAGTGCATGAAATGGATGGCAAGCAATAGGTGAGAAATAACACCTCCAGCTACCCATCCTGCAGTAGATAGATAGATAGATAGATAGATAGATAGATAGATAGATAGATAGATAGATAGATTTTTTTAAGAGTCCTTATAAGGGTTATTTCTACTGCATATGCTGAAGACATTTTGAATGGACAGGGAAGATTATGGAAAATTTTCTTTAGGGAAATCTCAATTAGAACTGTCAGTGATACCAGGTCAAATATCTCCCAATGAAATATAACAGAGAACCCCTTCTTTGTAGTCTATATGCATTTTTACTCTTCACTGGCACAGACTTGTGAAAGATGTCTTTCCCATAAGAAGAATGGTACCTTACCTTGCCTTCTCAACATGTTACTCAAACATGCTAGTTCCCGTAACCAGTTTTCTGGATGCTGTATGGTTGTAAGGTTGGTTTTGTTTTGATTAGGTTGTTACTTGCACATAGTGTCTTCATTTGATAGCTGTCAGCTGCCCTGGGTAGAGTGTATGGTATTTCAAAAACTTCCAAAGTGGCATACTAGATGAATAATGCCTATCTGACACAGGACAATCACCTAAAAACTATGACAGAGCTTGACAGAGAAACGATTTACTAGGTCACCTAGTCCATGTTCTTATTCCTCCCAGCACGGATTATTAAACATCATGCAGTTCTATTTTAAGGGTCCAAAGCAACAGATTTAAACAGCCTCCACAACTTTGAAGTTTTCCTTCATTTATCAGTTTAATTTCATCCTGTTGTGCCTACTTAATTCTTGCTGTAGTGTCCAGCATCATCTTGCTTCCCTGGCTAATTCTATGTTTCAGCATATATATTTGCCAAATTTTGAACTGCAGCTGATATTTACTAGGGAAGAAAATAATTTTGAGATTATGACCCCTCAGACTATACTAACTCTTGCTCTCTAACAGCTGGATGTATCACTACTTCCCATGTTCTTCCCCTCTCTCTGCTGTTGCCCTTCCCTTGCCCTCGCCCTCGCCCTTGCCCTCGCCCTTGCCCTTGTCCTTGCCCCTTGCTTTACCCTCCCCTTCAGACTCACTTGTAGCTTATGTTACATTTAAGCAGGTGAAAGCAGTTCTCCATGATATCAGATATCTTCCAATCAGGATTTTTCTAAAAATCTGTGCTATCCAGATACTGTGCTGTATAGTCTCTCCTTAGATTATGATTATATAATGCAGAAATCTGTGTGTTGTGTTCCTAGTGTTATGAAGGAGGGAGGACAGAAAAATCACAGATGTCTCTTCAGACTATAGTGCATATGTGCCTCATGCATTTTTATATCACCTTATAAAATGAAATGGACCAAGTTTCTTGGCCAAGCAGCAATACTTGTTAAAACTATTAAAATTAACAAATGAGAACAGCAATCTAAGTTCTAGAAAGACCTTCAAACACTTGATGTTGTTACTGTTCATCCTCTCCTTAAACAAACAAAATTGCTTTACTGAACTGCATGCTGAGCCTTACTCCCTCCCGCAAAGAGAATCCAGACACTGTCATGTAACCATTTTCTTTGTCCAATTTTGTCATAAGTGATCACCAGATAGAAGAGACATTAGCTAGGTTTGAAAATATTTTTATTTAACACTCTAAGCAATATGGCTTTCAAACTGAGTTTTCAGAAAGGGCTGATCATATCTCAGCTTGCCTGGCTTCCTAACTGCCATCAGGATGTTTTTGTTCCAGTTGGCTTTGAGACTTTTTCTATCATAACTTCACACGAGAGCACTCGGTTTTGTGCTGAAAGATGTTGATGCTTTAAAGTTTTGTGAGTACAGCAGCAACAGCTGCTTCTGCTTCCATGCCAGGAGACAGATGCCCAGCAGGTGCCCAGACCCTGAAACATATCTTAGGGATAGAGAGTTAGCCAGAAAATTTTCAAGTGTCAGGGCAGGGAAGCATGGGGTGATTTAGACATTTCACTTCGAGATACTTTCTAGAGGGCCCCTGCCACATTTCCACTGCTTACATGACTTTCCATGCCTAAAGAAAAATGGTTTCCACATCTTTTTGTTACTTGAAAGCACATTAATTCTTTTCATCTCACAAGAATATGCTGATACACAGTGCACTTTACATATAATGATCTGTCTGTAATTGCATCTTGACCCTGTGGTACTGTAAATTCAAATTCCTGTCTGGTATCCTGCAGTGCTTTTGGTCACTGGTTTTCTTAACCACTCATTGTTGCCCTCTTTATTGCTGAGGACCATTGGTTTTCCCTGATTTCCAAAATATTTTACATAACTTTTCACTCTGCTCTCCTCATCTATATTTTTCCAGACTTTCTGCTTTTGCTGACTGAATGTTTTGGAAAAACTTTTTGTATTTCTTAAATTTTCTGAAGTTCTTTCCACACATTACTTTCTTCTGTCCATCTAGTTTACTGCTGCTCGAATGGTGACTGATAATTGAGCTGGACTTATTTATGAGTATTTTTCCCTTTTCTATTCTACTCTATTTCTATTTCGGAGGGGAAGAGTTAAATATTTTTTTGCTGTTTCTGTATTGGCAAGGACCACATCTCCTCAGCACTGGTTTTGCAGATGACATTTTGCCTATGGCATATCCAATCATCCTCTTCATGAACTGAGCCTTTTTATCTCTGCAAAGATAGAAGAGAAGCAGCCATGCCAGTTTGCTAATTAAGTCAAGGGCAAATGGCTGTAGTATCTGACTTACATGCCATATTGTGCTGCACGTTACTGTGTTCTCAGGATATTCTTTATGCAGACAGTCAAAGTAGGTAAATTAAAAGATATACTATACAAAACACATTTCTGATAGTTGTAGATGGGTTAAAAAACAGCATGTTACAACTGGATTAAAGGAGAATCTGTAGGACCTTTTATACAGTTACCTAACTCAAAGACTTAAGTAAAAATATGCCATGCAGAGTTTAGGTACTATTTTGCCAAGCGTTCAGCCTGGTATGGGATCCTTGACAGAAAGGGCTTATACAAGAACATGACCATGACATAGGCTGGGGTGGGAATTTCTGGAATGCCACGGCTCTTTCACGGGAGCAGACTGGCTTTGCTATGACCAGGTGATAGCTTGTTCCTGCACCCCATTTCCTAAGAGTTGTTCAATATAATCTGGAAGCAGTAGCACAGGGTAGCAATGAGCTGGTTGTTAGCATAAGTAGCAGAATTCGAGCACAGCAGCGCCTTCACCTTGTTCCTCCCTTCCAGGTTTCTGCTCAAGTGTCTACCACTTCTGTTTATGCAGAGAAATGTCCTTGCTCTCCAAGAAATTTGAGAACAAAAAAGGGGAATGTGATTATAGTAAGTATAATTCAACAGAAGTGATAGGGAGAGGATTGACCACCCAGCACAGTAGTATGTCACTACCTTTTCTTAGTATACCTTAGTTATCCTAGGTTAAATGGATGTGTTTCCCGAGTATCTCAAGAGTCTGGAGTATCCTGTCTTTTAAAAGTCTTTTTTCAGCTGTTTTCCAATTTTCCTTTCCTCTACCTCAGAGCAAAAAATAAAAATAGGTTAGAGAGAGCTTTGCTTTCCATGGGGGTTGGAACTGGAACATGTTAGCATGCTTTTTACCCACTCCCAGCATTTCTTTCATTCTTTCCACAAGTCCAGTGCTTTCTCCGCTTTTCAGAATCCTCAGCACTGAAGCTATTCAATGGTAGATGTTTTCATATTTTAGGACTTTAAAATAGAAGCAGCTTTAATGAATCCAATATGTTTAGAGAACAAACATTATGTTTTCTGATATCCTTTAGGGAACACTACTAACTTTAGGTTAGTATACTATTTGTAAACATCCACACCCACTGCTTTGCACAGAGTAGTGCATTTTCTGATCACAAAATAATGTAATAGTTGAGAAGGAGTATCTATTAACTTCCAAAGTCTCTTTTGAAATACTATATTGTTGCCAATTTATGCCCATGTCCTACTCATGTTAAAAAATAAGTCACATGAGTCAGAACAACCATGTCTCTATAAAGAACTGCCTGATAGGGTGTTGTTTCTGACATCTGCCTGAGTAAGTAAATGCAAGAATGCAAGGAGGGCTTGCTGTTGAGAAAGAGAAACATGAAAAGGAGACCAGTAGTAGCTGTGTTTGCTGAATTAGGGGCTTTGGAAATAAGGTGCTGCTGGACATCACCATACACTTGAGAGAGAGAACTCAGAAGTGCAGTTGAAACATTTAAGAGCTGGTGTTAAACTAAATCCAGCTGTCTCTGTGGTAAAGTCTATTTTGAAATTAAAGGTCTACAGATTTTCAGTATCACTCAGTTCCAAAAGTTCCAAAAGCGATGTTGATGTAATAAAAATATTAAAACAAGCTGGAAATTTCTTTAAAGCCTACTGTTCAATGAGAAATTTCGCTTGAAGAACAGAACACACAGAAATGATTGATTTTTTGTTTGGTTGGTTGTTTGGTTGGTTGGTTGGTTGTTTTTTTGTTTCAGTTTAACAGCAAGATGAGGTTGAATTAATCGATCTCAGTGTTATCAGGAGTATTTTCAAGGCAATCCTATAAACCCGCATATTGGCCTAAAGTAAAAATACATCCTCTCTAGCAGATTACGTTGAAAATCAGTTGCTTATTGCTCTTTTAATAAGATTTGTGCCCCTACCCCTTGTTCAGAGGTGTTTTGAAAACTGTACTCTCTAAGGTAGATGTTGGAACACAGTCTGCTTTAGTCTGCAATTACTTGATGCAGTAGATCTGAGAAAAGTCAATGTCCTGTTCATATTTCCTCAAAAAGGTACCTTAAAAAGAAACAAAACTGACAAAAAGAAGTTTCTTATTTGCATGAAAACACCAATTCTTTTGATTCACCACTGTATAGGTCAAGGTATATACATATGGGTTATGTGGTCAGCCAAGGCTTGGAGCCTACACAAAGACACCGTTACTATATGTATATGCTCAAAATTGTCTTGTATGCTATGTTTATATGATTATCCAGCAACTTAGCATTCTGCCACACTAGAGCTTACTCAGAAGACCATATCTCAGTGTGCCATATGATAATCAAAATAAACAAGAACAGTAACTGGTATTGGCTAGAGAATTACAAAACTAAGTTTATTTCATTCTTTTAACACAGCAGCATCTTCTCTGACATTTCTCCAATACATAACCTGAGTAGGGAAGAGAAACTCCCACTTCTTATTTCAAAATCTGAAAAGAGAAAATATCTGTTTATGCTACAGTGAGCCCATTACTGGGAAAAGCAAAAGATAATAACAATGTGAAAATTAGACAAGCATTTCCTTAATATCTTACAAAAAGTATGTATTAAACCACAACTGTCATAATGATTATGACAATTAAATGTTGATTATGTGTTACATTCCATATGCATTCATTTTGGAATCTGAAATAGTATTTATACCAAAATATAACATTAGAAGCCTTCCTTCACATATAAGATGTTGTAAATAATTTTCCAAATTAAAACCTCTCATATTTTGTAGCTGCAATTTTGTTAGACAATGAATATTATTCTGTGGGAGAACTGAGTATGCCATATAAAGTATTTTTTTTTGTTTTCATTTTTCTTGTCTCTATTTGTACGTCACTCAGATTGATAAAATTGTATACATGTTCAATTGCAGAGGTTCAGTGAATAATTTCTTGGGGCAGGATGGCACAGTTTTCTTGTTATTAAACAATTTAGGGTGGTACGCCATACCTGTGATGCAGCATTGGTCTGCAAGCGTTCCACTTTCAGCTGTTACAATATACAATATCCAGTGGCAAAGTTTCCTTGAAATTTTATCTTGCGCATAAAATGCAATTTATTTTTTATTTTTTTAATATATCTTCTGGCTAAAAAAGTTGTGTGGCCTTAGTACTGGGAGAAATTCTATTTTTTTTCTGTTTTCTTTCTTATTCTGCTACCATGCAGAATTTGATACTGATAAGATTATCAGTGCTTTCTTTCCCAAGAGGAAGAAACTGCTCCATACCCAGCATCAAGCTTATAAGCTCTACCTTTATAGTTCTATTTTCTTGTGTACTGCACTCTGTAATCAAGATACGAGTTCATGACAGTATCATACGGTGGAATATTCATGTTTTCGGTTTTATTTTACACACATTTCCTAATAATTTTAGGCACTTTATTTTCCTTATGCCTCCTCCTTTGAATTTCACATTTCTAGTGTTTAATTTTAGTTTTAAACATCAAACTTAAGTTAGTCCATTTCAAAATGAATGTGATGGACTCCCTTCTTCCTCTTCACATTAAGAAACAAGGAGATGCAGATCAGGTAGGACCACTCTGTGTTCAGGGTACTGACTAAGATTATCCTCTCTATGGCTACCACAGATTGTAATACATGTGTTGGCTGCGTGTTACAATAAAGATTGTGTACATGAGTCCAAAACCAGAAATCGTTCGTAGGACTAAATTGTCAGAAGTCAAGACACTGAATGGAGCAGTCTCTTGTGGGATTTATTGTCTAGGAGTGATTATTGATCCATATATGACACTGGGAATAAAACAAAGTAAGAAATTATGTGGAGAAGGGAGTGGTCTGCAGAGCTACCAGAGGTGATCTACAGCACATCTTTATCTGCAAGCAATGTGTCAGTAAAAAAAAAGTAAAAATCAGGAAGTGGCAATAGTTATCACAAACAATGTTTTAAGAAACTTAAGGCAGTAAAACAAGCCAATTGTATCACTGAGCTGTAATGAACTTCATGACTACCTGAAACAAGAATGACAGATTTTCAGCATGGGCCAAAGACGAACAACTGAAGAGGCTCTGATGAGCTGGAGGTGTAAAGTGAGTCTTACAGTATAGGGGACTGAGTCCCTGCAAAAAAAGATCAGGTCATAGCTATGACTTTGGTCAAAACATAAGAAGGGTTTTCTGGAAACTCAGAAATGGTTGCTTCTCACAAAACCACTTGAAGTGCCGAAGGAAAGGCAAACCACTATCTAGACTGATGTTAATGGAAGGCAGATGATGCTCTTGAGGAGATTGTACATAATTTAAAATATTGTGAATGAAGAGACCAGTAACATGAAGCTGGCAGTCTCAAAAAGCAGTACATGGACCTGCCTGCTAAAACTGTAGCCTGCCTGCTAAAAGTGTAGCAACACACTATAGTAATTGCTAGTTTTTGGAAGAAAATATAAGTACAATGGATTTTATCATGTTGCTGGAGGTTGCAGATACCAGCAGAATATGAACAGATAGCAAGGACAAAGAGGATGACTACAGAGCCGTTAGTTCAGAGCTGTTCTTCATTGTAGTAATGGCCAAAGTAGCAGCAGAAGATGAATGAACTGTCAGCCTGAAAAAAATTGGAACACTTAATTTTAAGTTGGACACAGGTGCTCAAGCCAAGGTGTTATCCAGAACAGTAATATTAGCTCTGCAAAAAAAGAGCCAGAGGCAAAATAATAACAGATAATGCTCAGGGTTACAGCATTAAATGTATATCTGTTGGGGGTGCCTGAATATTTAACATAAAGAATAACTAGAAATATACATGTATTACAACAGTATCTTGGAATGAATGCATATCTTCTGTTTTAAAGCTTGCCGTTCTGGATTCTTAATGGTAGGGTACAAACACTAGAAGGACAAGGGACCAGTGCAATTTTATTTCATCTGTCTTTCAGAGGTGAGAAATACAGAGGTGAGTTGGAAGAGCCTCATCACTCCATAGTCCCAGCAAAGGTTTCCTTCAGTCCAAGGCAAATATTCAGAGAAGAAAATTGTCTAAATGCACACATTTCTTGGCCTCTGCAGAGGCCAAAAGGATTTGAAATAAATAAATAAATAAATAAATAAATAATCCTACTTTTATGTGTAGATCTACTACCTGCAAGATAAGATATTGTGGGAAAAAGGAATATTTTTCTACAGCTGGATTCTTGCAGGTGTTTAGAAAAAACAGTTGAGTAAAGAAGGACCTTATGGTATGGTGACTTCATCATTAATCGTTAATTATTCTGCCCTAACAGAAGCAGGTAGACTATAAAATATTTGCCAGATTATCAACACAAGGGCAGAACTGGGCTAATTTATTCTCTGGCTGTCTACATTAACATATAGGAGGGGACTTTTGTAGTTGCAATAAAAAATTGGAGATGATGCTGCTGCCTCCAATTTCTAAAAATTTGTAAAAATATCTAAATATCTAAAAATATGGTCAAATAAGTAAAACCTTGGCCTGAGTTAATACAGAGTTTTATGACTGCATTTGTTAAGACCAGTATTTTTGAATATCAGTGGTGTCCGAGATTGACCTTGATGCAGTGCAGGTACATGGTGGAGGGTTGCAGGGTGTAGCTCAAAGGAAGCAGGAAGGAGTCCAGAGGTGCTTTCAGAGGAGTATTTACAAAATGCACATAAACATTTAGTAATCCAGCTTCTGAATTAAATAACCAGCAATAAGATTTAGTAGCCTCTGGGTAAGAGTCAAGCTCCTGAAGGCAAATCCAATAGTAAAGATATACGTATAAAGATCTTACACATACCGAGTTTATATGTGTTATGTATCTTAACAATGGTATATTTGCATATGCTTCAGATTTATAGCAATCCTTAAATAAATATACAGAAATATAATATATATAACATAAATATAATATATATAACATTATATTTGTATATATGTTTAAAATTTCATTACTGCATTGTCATAATGTTTAAATTATTGCTATAAATTTATATTTAAATGTACATATATATATGGGACTCTGTTGTACATATCATGGAATAGATTTATACAGGAATAAAGAAAAAAGAAATAAAAATATTTAATATGGAGAAGAAACGGGTTTAGGAAAAAGAAGGGTAGTCAGTAAGACATAAAAGCTGAAATAATATGCTCTCCAAGAGCTTAAAACTAAGCTCCCCAGTTCTTTTGAACTAGGTCCTAAAACAGCATTCTCAGAGAGGTTTTCTGTTATTACAGCACCAAGAAAAGAAAAGGGGACAAAAAAAAGATACAAGATCTAGAAATGTAAGTGACTTAGGAAAGCAGTAAATTCTCTGGACCTGTCAGCTACCTATACTGAGACATCACTAACAGCATAAATGATCTTAATCTGTGTTTAAACTGTGATAATACCTCTTTTCAAGCGTTTTGTACTTCCTTTTTACACCTTTATACTTATATTTTTGCTTTATACTAAAAAATCTAGAAGTAAAAGAGAATCAGGCCCTGTTGCTTGTATTTATGTAAATATGTCTTGTACCCTTCTGAACTTTGAACTGCACGTTTCAGGTTGAGATAAAACATGTGAAGCTGGAATCCCATGAGCCCAGGGCATAATGATGGTCACATAAACATGTTTCTCCCATTTAGTCAGTTAATGAGCAAGTGTTATAGATCTCTTGTTGGAGTCTGAAAAATTAATTATGCTGACAAAGGATTATTTCCCTGCATTTGTTTCTTGGGTACTGCTACTATTTCAGGTGGTGCTAAAATGTAGGATTATAATTCATATTCATAGGCAAGTTCATTACCAAACATTTAATCATTAGAATTAGCTATATGAATACTTCCCCACAAAGGTTACTTAGGATGAACAAATAAACATTTTTATTTATATATTTATTTTTATTTTTTATTGTGTTTGGCAGCAAAACTGCTCCATAAAATCACAAGCTGGATAAACAAGTAGAAATTGAACTGAAGTTATGGTAGATAACAATTTCAGATGCATAGAAAATAATTGGATTTACATATCTGAGTGGATTGAAAGCCATAGTTTAGGGTATGTAAGTGATCAATGCTCAGTATTCACATGTATATTATCATATGTCTTGATCAGAATCATATTGTTGAAAATTAGTCCAGAAATATATGTTTAAGTATTCTGAGTTTAGGAACATATCAGCAAAACTTATGTGTCATCTTAAGAGTGGGATATTTGAATATATCTCTTTAAATACTTTTAGATTCATATTATATGAGTTATATGGAAATATTTAAAAGTACCAGCAGCCACTGAGGATATGCATTTTTATTTTAATGGCAGCAAGAAATAAAGCAGGCAGAGAAAGGAAGGAACAGAGAGAAACTGCAGCAATAAACAGTAGAACAGATTCAGTCAGTGGCTGCAAGAATAATACTGTTTTCTTTACCATAATAAGCTTTGTTTCATGTTATTACAATAAAACGACTCTTCGCCATTGCCCTAAGCCAGATAACATGTTCATTTCTAGAATTCTGTAAGCAAGTTTTGTTGTTAGTCTTTTTAAAGCACATATGAGGAGTTTTCAAAGTCAAGGATAATAAAAATTATAAAATTTCTTCGTATGATATCAGTGTGAGCAAGTTTAAAGTATAGTCACTATTCCAATCATATTTTCATTTTAGAAAAAGAAGACATACCTTTCTGCCTATAACTCTGTAGATAGCTTATTTGTTAGAAGATTTATGCATTAGTATTGAAATGTACTTTGTCTAGTCAGTGCTATAAATCATTCCTAGATGATTTTTAAATACATTTTTAAAGGTCCAAGAAGAATAAGGTTTTCCAGGACTAAGAGGGCTCAGCTTAGCTCAGCTCAGCAGCACTTACTGGGGAGGGTCATTTCAGCAAAGTCACAACACAATACTGTAGGTTCCATTTCAAATGATAATAATTGATACAGGCCAAATTCTCACCAGTTCTGCGAAGTAGTAGTAAACAAAATTTGCTGTAGCAGCTTTGTGTGAGGATAGAAAGATTAACTCCTCTGACCTTAATGAAAAGCAGCTACGGGACATGGCTGCTAGACTTTGTGCTGTGCTTCTGCAAGGGACCACGAGGCTGGGGCACCTGAGAGACCACACTCGTCTGTCATTCTCTTTCCTATAGTGGAAGAACAGGGCACATTTACTACATTCTAAGTCATTTGTCAGGATTTTTTCCTTAAAAATTTTTCTAAACACATTCTCCAGTAAGAAGTTCACAAAGATTGAGGGACACTTGACAGTTGTCAGGGTAGAAGCTGCCTTCAAGTGTATAATTGTATCTTTGTACTGATGCATTTTTTGATTTTTCCAAGTCTCCAAGAAAGAGGAGGAAAAACCTTCACCATAAACTACTATTATTGTTACTGAACCTTTAATATACCAAGGTGCTCTATAATCACACAGACAATGCTGTGGAGCAGGTAAGTACTCTACAGGCGTAGATTCACCATATGGGATCCTGCAGCCCCCTCCCACAGGACATGCTGGAGCAAAACCTGTCCTACAGAAGCATCATCCCGTTGCCATCACAACCACATGCATTCCTGGATGTAGAGCATCCCAACAGTAGTTCCTAAAGAGCAACAACCTCAGCTACCAGAGACATTTTTGACTATGCAGTGCGAGAGAGCTGCCATAGGTATCATCATTCACAGAATATTTAGCCGCTACAGACAATGCAGCACATAAACACTGGGGAACTGACTAAAAATAATTTAAAAGTTTAGTGTGCAAAATTCATCCCATCCTATCTCAATTAACTAATGGAACCATGCTGAGAATGGGTTTTCCAAGGAAAGGATAAAATAGATGAGACATACTAAATGTACAAACTCCTGTCACAGTTTGAATTTTTTGCAGGTTTTCAAAGCCACTTAATAATGATATTAAAAAAAAAAAAAAAGATCAAAGCTGATCAGAAAAAAAAGTGATTACAGACCCATATTGCATTGACTTATTCAGTTCTGCCAAATTTAAAATGTTTGTGAAACAATGACAACTTAAATTGCTTCAGGAAAATGATTTCGAAAATCTAGCAGACATCTTACTATGCTGTCTTCATGAGAAAAAAATCAAATTAACCTTTGAATCGTATCTTTAGATGGAAACACTTATTTTATATTGTTGTATAGCATAGCACAAAAAGTCCAACACTGAAACAGTTCAACCTTACAGCAGTCCATTTTGAATAACTAGAAACAATCATTCTAATTCTCTCCTCTGTTCAGAAAAAAAGCCTAAAATTTTCATATGAAAAGAACAGGAACTTCTGTCTCCAGCAGAGTTCTAAGGGTGTAAAATGCATCTATTTACAAATTCATGGCACAGATGTACATCTACTATGCGGATTCCTCAAACATTTACGCTGTCTTTTTGTTTTTTAGTGTTTTGTTGTTGTTGTTGTTGTTGTTGGTGGTGGTGGTTGGTTGGTTGGTTGGTTGGCTGTGTTTTTGTTGTTGTTGTTGATTCTTTTAATATACTGACAGCAAGATAAGTAGCTTTCATAAACTTCCATTTTGACCATTACAGTGGACGGGGGCAATTAGGAGACAATTTCTTGAGGGTAGTTTATCTTGTACTGCCTCATTTGCTCTTTTCCATATTTTACTTACTGTTAACAAGACAGCAGACAACCAGTCAAACAACTGACCAGATCCAGTGTTGTCATTCTTGGTGCATACCTGGATGGATAATTTGCATGACCACATTTTAAACACCAAATTTCCTTATACAACTGTGCTTACACAGCTGTGAAGACATAGGTATACTACTACGATCTATTAACTCTCCTAAAGGTACTGAAGAAACAAGCACCCATCCCTGTCAGGCAAGGGAAAGAAAAAGAGAAAGTAAAAAGTAAAAACCAGAAACCTGGTGTAAAATTACGGTAATATAAATGCAATAGAAAGAAGAAAGTCATTGCCATCATGAGAAGTAAGTGAAGAATGTGGTCTTTATCAAGGATCTTTTTAAAAGATGCTTTCTTCTCAGACAAGAGATGGAGATCTAATGATCAACTTAAACCACAGCCAAGAAATAATCTTTGATTGACTTTCACAAGGCATCTTGACAGTGTGAAAGTAAAGAATAACTAGATTATGATACAATTCTTCATTTCCCAGAAACACTAATCCCTGGGGTATGAGCTCAGGCATAATACACTTCCATGAATTAATCAACCAATATTTTATTTTATTTTATTTTACTATTTTATTTTATATTATTTTATTATTTTCAATACAAAAGGAGGAATGTATCACATAGGCTATGGTAATGTACGAATTCTGCAGTTTGCATGGTCTATTCACATAGAACTACTGGCACTTTCTTTAGTTTTTAAAAAATGTCAAGGATACAGATTCTGTGGGCTTCTTCTAGCTTTGATTATTGCTGGTATGGGGAACATATACACATTTCCTTCCACACCTACAAATTTCTTATTAATTTAAAAGTTCCTGACAGCTTTCCATGCTATCTGGGTTTCTAATTCACTGCTCAGAGACTACTGATATTTGAAGCCAACAGATAGACAGCTTTTGTGTGAATTCTAAAAAGACCTTCAGTCTGCTGGAGCCAGGATAGGTACTGTGGAAATCTATTGAAGATAAAAAATGTCAGCACACATTTCATTTCTTCAATATCCTCAATTTCATTTAAGATTATGTCAGACTCTTCCAAGAAGTCAAGAATTTTCCCAGATGGCTTTTTCAATAAAGCACACTTTTATTTCTCTCTAAGTAGATTCCCTCTTTGCTGACTGGTCTCCCATTTAATCCTCAAGCAGAGAAAAGAAGTAAGTGTCTACTTGTTGTTCTGGCTTGCTTAAATTTCTCTAGTTACTGAAATATCCCCCTAATTTCTAGACTACCTTATATGCAGTGATTCTTAAATCCAGCATTAGCACCTGGTTTATTTGTTTACACATTCTCAGCTTTCTTCTAGCCTCTTTCTTGTCTGGGATAATGCAAGTGAATGGATTCTCTGTAGGGTGTGGACCAGAGATAGTTATCTCTTAGGTTTGAGGTAGTTGCCTCTCAGTGGCAGCCAGCGAAGATTTTTCCCTTTGTTCTTTGTTGGGGAGATAGGTAACACACAATATGACTGACCCTATATAACCTGAGACATCCAAAGATATTGTAATTGTGCAAGACTAGAACACTGTGTATGCATAAAGATGTGGCAGTTTGAATGAAGCTCTCCACTACTCACATAAGGCAGTCGAAGATCCAAAGGTGATTGCTTCTGTACTCATCCATCGCATCTTCCCCAGTCAAGTCACTGTAGAAGGGTGTGAAGTTGGTCAAACATGATTTCCCCTTTGCAAATCCATAATGACCACTCCCAAACACCCTCATGTCCTCAATACATCTGCAAAGGTTTTACTGGATTTTTTGCTCTGTACCCTTCCAGGGGAACCAAGTGAGGCTGACCAGCCTGTAGTTCCCCTGATTCTTCTTTCTCTTATTAAAGGTGAGTGACATTTATTTTATTTCAGTCCAAGGAAACCTCTCCTGATTGCTAAGATCTTTCAACGATAATTGAGGGTTGCCTTGCATTGACATCCACCAACCATGCATGTATACCCTCAGGTCCCATGGTCCTGTTTATGATCAGTTTTTCAGTGGTCCCCAATCTGATCCTCTTCCACCAAGGGTAAGTCTTCCTTGCTTCAGACTTTCCCACTGGTCTTAAGGACCTGGGATTCCAGAAAACAAATCTCACCAGTAAAGACTAAAGTGAAGAAGGCATTGAGTACCTCTTCTCTTTTTGTGTCCTTTGTCACCAGAACCCTACCTCATTTAGCAGTAGGCCAACATTTTTTCCAGTCTTCCTTTTGTTGCTTATATGTCAGTAGAGGTCCTTCTTGTTGCTTTACATGTCTCCTGCCAGTGACAGCTCCACATGGGCTTTGGCTTTCTGAAACTCATCCCTTTACATTCAGACAGTGTCTATATATTCCTTCTAAGCGACCTGTTTCTTCTTCCATCTCTTGCATACCTCCTTTTTATGTCTGAATTTAGTCAGGAGTTCCTTGTTCACCTGTTCAGTTCTCCTGATACTTTTGCTTGATTTGCTCATCAGGATGGAGCATTCCTGCACTTGGAGGGGGTGACCCTTGAGAAAAAACAGCTCACCTGGACTCTTCCTCCCTTCAGACCATCTCCCGTGGCATTTTTCCAAGTAGCTCCCTGATCAGGTGAAGTCTCTTAATTCTGCTATTGTTCTGCTATTTGCTGTGTCTCCCTCTCTCAGGATACTGTTCTCCACCATTGCATGGTCACTGCAGCCAAAGTGTCTGCATTCCCAAGTGACTTTTCCTTGTTTGTAAGCATCAAGTCCAGCAAAGCACCTCTCCTCTCTGGTTTCTTGATCATTTGTGTTAGGATGTTATCAATGCACTCCAGAAATCTCCTGGATTTCCTTTGTCTGCTGTGTTGTCCCTCCAGGGAGATATTTAAAGTACTCCATCAGGGTCAAAGCCTGTGAAAATGAAGTTTCTTCCAGTTGTCTGACAAAGATTTCATTCAGTTCTTCCTGATTAGGGGGTCTGTAGGAGAAATCCACAACAACATGGATGGCTCACTGTCCATCATTAGGCAGAGCTCTGGGCAATCCTGCTGCTCTCTCACACAAAGGGCAACTCTCCCTCCTTACCTTCCCTTGCTATCCTTTCTAATTCTCCTCTTTCATCAATTCACACAGCCATCAGCCAAAATCCCAAACCTGGTAGGTAAGGAGATCCCTTGAACTACTTACAGTACTAGGAAAACAGCCAGGTAAAATATACAGTGACATGATTTGAACACTGATGTGCCTATTCCAGGGAAAAATGGTCTCTCTCTCTCTCTCTCTCTCATGTGTGATTTTACTGTTGGAGAAATCTACTAATTGCTATTGGAAGTTGAAGAATGAGGTACTATATCAGGATTCAGGTTATGTAGAATAAGAATGCGTTAAAAACCCAAATAAACTAAACATATATGAATGAGACAGCTCATATTACTCAAGTAAAAGAGGGCAGCAATGTAAGTTAAAGCAATCCCAAATCAATATTTCTTCACTATGGAATTCATTACCAAGTTAAGACATATGGTTGGAATTTAAACAACGACCTTCAAAATGTTATCAGTAATAACAGAAGATGTTCTTGGCAAATGTATTACTAATTATACACAGAAACCTACTTAACTGTTCTTTATGACAATAATGATTAGGATATAAACCATTTTCAAACACAAATCATTTTCAAAATCAGGATTTTGGCCAGGATTCCTGCCTTGGGTTTAAGAAATTTAGATTTCAATTTAGTTCTTTTCTTTGCCATTAGCTATTGTTATGATCTTGAGTAAGTCATCTCACAGTCTCTTTCACTGCAATGAAGAGTCCTTGTTCTTTCTCCTATTTTGGTTGCAGGTTATTTGCAGTAGGGACAATCTCTTATTCAGTGAATATACTATGTGTAGATCAGTGGGGTCATGATCAGATCAGAGGGCCCTCAGTTTTCAATAATGCATCTAAAATTTCACTTACCCATCAAAATAGTGAATCCCTATGGGCACACTGAAACATTATTTTTTTTTTTGGTGACTAATATGAAAACTTAAGATAAAATAGCGATTCAGAAAAAATAATTATTTCTCAGAAAAAAAATATATATCTTATGCAACATGCTAACAAGTCTTTATATTTGTCTTGTTCTGTTATTATTTAAATCATTTGGTACTGCAAGGCTGTAGCAGGGTTTGTTCATCTTCCTTGGAGTCAAGAAGTGGCAGCTGAATAACATGTTTTTCAGTTACCTGATGTAGGAGGATAAACCCTAGGTTCCTACAAAAATCATGCTCTGTAATTTATGCACCAATCTGTTAGAACTAGACTATAATTACTTTTCATCGGGTGACCTAGGGGAAGTACATAATTCAAAATAAAAAGGAGGAAAAATACCTACCAAAAAAGAAAACATTTCATTTTTTAAATGATGGCCCATTTCTGACAGTTTTCTTCTCTGGCCAGTATAAAAAAGGATGAAACCAGTTATCTCCCAATAATAAAATTTTCTTAAGGTTTATTAAATACACAAGAACATTAAGAAAAGCTTATCTGATTTAAATAACACATTTGGAATTAGAATATGTCTGCAGTGAGCTTTTAAGGGTTTTAACTTATTGGCTGTAAATTACAAGATAATTAATCTAAATTAACTAAAGATATGACGATAATATAGGTGTAAAAAAGACCTCAGATAATCTGCTATGCCAAGACCCAAAAGGTCACTTCCAACATGAGCAGTCAGAACACAGAAACAGAAGAGCCAAAGACCAAGAGTCTCCAACATATGAAAAACCAGTACAGTATTTTGGAAACTTAAAGCAAGCTCTCTATCAGAGGAGAACCTCCCATACAAAATTTCTCTTGGAAGAAGCTGGTTTTGAACCAAATGACCACATTTCTTTCAACAGGAAGAAAAGTGTCTTTTCAAAGTCCATGATTATTCTGAATCAGATCTGGAAATACCTAGGGAATTAAGAGGCCATTTCCATTCAAATATACAGATACATTAATTAGCATTTTAGATCACTAAAGTCCATCATCATTCAAATCTCAGAAGCTCAGCTGTTGTCTAACTCTAGGGACTCCAAATGTCTACAGGAACACTTTTTTTTTTTAAAAAAAATATTTATTTATTTTTCGCTAACAAAGCTCAGTTAGTTCTGGGAATCCTTGGAAGCTACCTATTTTTGCTAGTACTGGGTGGCTCCATAGCTGCTTCATATATCTACTCTTAAAGGACAGTTTTTTTGGGGGAGGGAAGAGGTTGATCTGTCTTGTCTTTTACGGCCCAAGGCAAGGCGTATTCCCAGAAGATGCCTTATGGTGACACTCCACACAAAAAGCTTACTGGTGGGATGTGTGTGATAGTTTCTTTTTCATCAGCATTCAAGGAAGACCATTCTTTCAAATGTTAAAGGTTCAGTTCCACCCCTGCTCATATGAATTTATGATGAAACCTATTAATAGCAATTAATAGTGTGACTGGGACCCAGGTCTCCCCTTTAGTCAGGTTAATACTGCTAACATTGTTCCATATTACTCAGCTTCAAGGCTAAGAGGATCCATGCTGTCATTCCATTTCTTTCTTTTCACTTCTTTTCTCCTGACTGAACAAATAATTAACTTTACTAAGTAGAGTGGAACAGCTTTAACATGAGGGGCCGACAGCAGCCCCACTTATTCTCTGCACCTTGAGGCTTAAGAATCCTTATACCTTGTGATGACAGTGCTGGAAATGAACCCACATGTCCCATCAGAGCTCACTGAGTGACTGGACTGCTGACAAGCTGGATGGAAAGAAAGGGAGGAACCCCACACCTTGCTTCAGTGTTTTGCCATAGGGATCTCGCTACAACAGAGGTTCAGGGCTGTGAATCCCAAACTGGGTGAATCCTGAAGAAGAATACAGCATAAGAGAGTAGTCTGCTCCTCTGAATTTGCTATTGTACCCTTTCTGCTCATGCCTTCACTCAGGGGACTACTTTAGGCAAAAGACTCTTCTACAGTGCATAGGTACTGTAGGAGGATTTTGCCAGATACAGAAGTACTTGAGAGCTAAGTGCGTAAGAGGTAAGTTCTGCAATGTTTATCACAAATTCTAACTCCTTGATGGTTAAGGCCAGCCTAAAGCATTTCCTCTTTTGACCTGTATGTTTGTCTGAGCCAAACACAGATTGGCAGGCAAACTGGCAGGCAGAACAGGTCCCCAGGGATAGGGCAAGCTCTCCTCTAAAAGGACAGCCTGCCTAATCATGTGTGAAATGGCTACATCCTGTCACCCTGCTCATTAACTTGTTTTATAATGTGCTGACATAGATCCAGTGATTCTCAGAACATCGCCGAACAACTAATGTAGTGTACGCTAGTAAGGCCCATTTTTCAGCTTTTTGCACATCAGTTCAGGTGGGTATTTTAATTTTGACTTGAAATCTGTTTCTCTACACTCGTTTAAGGCAGGGAATAAGACAATCTGCAGGATGCCCCATGACAGGCATTCTGCACATTTTACAGAAGCTATAATGCTAGCTTATCATTTTCTGCTGCTTCTGTACAAATGCCTGGATCCCTTGGATTATTTTGGTGCATGCAGCTAATTATCTAGAAATTCACACACCAGCAGAATGACATGCTGGACACGATTCAGAATGAGGACTATGATATGTTCACTATATCAGGACTTCTTTTGGAACAGCATGGATTGTATTTGCCTGTCAATTGAACAAAAGAAAGAACAAATTCAATAGAAAATCAAAATATTTTTTCTTCCACTTTCCATTTTGAATGGGCAAGATAACATCATTAAAAATGGAGGGGAAGAAAAGGGGGAAAGGAAGGGAAGGAAAACAGGACCTTTCTTCTGCTTTTCTTCCTTGATCTTTCTCTCTTCCTAATAGGATTAAAAACTGATCTGTTCTGCAAAGAAGAACCCATCATTTGTGGCAAGCATGTACCAGGCTTGTCTAGCATGACAGCAGGTTTTTCACTATTTTCAGCACCTGTGTGAAGCTATGAATGATTCATGGTTTAAATGATTCACTATAAAAATATGGTAGTCTGTCAGTTTATTTTGTGATGAGCTGATATTACTGCAGGGTTGGTTTTATGAATTGGCAGTGCACTGACAACTCAATTTGAAAATAAATATCTCTGAAATTCATCCACTGCAGCATTTCAGAAAATCAGTCATTTACTAACTCTATGCATATTTGAACTTTGACTCTACTAAATCAGAGATTTGCATCAATTTCTTATTTGCCCTCAAAGCCTCACATTTATTTTCACACAGAAGTCACTTGCATGATGTGTCTGTGCAAAGAAACAGTTAATTCCTAACATTACCAGTTATTTTTAGCTTTAAATAAGTTATGTGAACTTTCCAAATATTCCTTTACCTCATTCCAGTGCTTCGGGCTACACAGATGGACCAATTCAGAATTCAAGAAGCAACAGCTTGTATCAATCACTTTCTTTCTGCTTCTCCTTATGGGCTTTCTTGAATTCAATATTACTTTGCCCTTCTCATGCCTTTTTTCCATGTGACATATAGCACGGTCACAAACATACCAATGACTTACCTCATGACCTTCACCATATTTTGGTAAATTAAAAATAAGACAGTAAACCTAAACAGCCCAAAGGAAATCATTTTCAGGCTACAAAAGATTGCTGAAAAATTAGAAAGGTTGGTAAAGATTATTGCAGTAAGATTTGAGTATTAGTTTTTGAGGACCAAGAAGAGAATAAGTTTAATGACCTAAGTATGTCCTGAAAATTTCAGAGATGGGCACCTCAGTTCTCTGAGTATACATACATCTGTGTGCTTGCACAGTGTAAGAAGGCTCCATTTTAGGAGCCTTGGGGACCCAGGAATTAGACTCAATGATCCTTGTGGGTCCCTTCCAACTCAAATATTCTATGATTTATGTTCCACTAAAATAACCAGAACCAATTTCCTGCATTAAGATTTGCATAACTGGGGCCTAGGCAAGCCTGTGATCAGAAAATATATAGATACTGACAACAAATTGTGGCAGGGGAACCAGAGTAGCCAAATGATAGGACAAAAATGAAGAAAATACTTCACATATCTAAGAGAGATTCCACTTACTGTATAATCTTTGTTTCTAAAGATTAAACATGAAATAATTGTTGTCTTGTAAGAATCATAGAATGACCTGGGTTGAAAAGGATCTTAAAGATCAACTAGTTTTAATCGCCCTGTTCTGGGCAGGGTTGCCAACCACTAGAGCAGGCTGCCCAGAGTTGCATCCAGCCTGCCCTTGAATGCCTCCAGGGATGGGGCATCCAAAACCTCCCTGGGCAACCCATTCCAGTGCCTCACCACCCTCTGAGTGAAAAACTTTCTCCTAATTTCCAACCCAAATCTCCCCTGTCTTAGTTTAAAACCATTCCCCCTTGTCACTACCAACATGTAAACAGGTGTTCCCCCTCCTGTTTATGCTCCCTTCAAGTACTGGAAGGCCACAATGAAGTCTCCCCGGAGACCTCAAGAAGTGGAAGACCTCAAGAAATGGAAGAGCTGCTGGAATGCATTAAGTATCGCAATGGCAAAACTACTATGATCAACGACTTTTTCTGGACGAAATCAAGACAGATATACATTGGTTCAAGAAGCTCTGCGGTAACAAGGAGAGAATGTTTTTTTAGTTCAGCTGACATTTGAACAAAAGAGGTCATTTCTAGATTGCTTCCTAATCAATGGGTGTTTTTTATTTGATTTCATTAAAGCTGCGATTTCGCACCTGGTGTGAAAAGTATTAGATAATGTCTCACAAATGTGAAGAACTGTCATTTTGGCTTAAGTATGGCTGCTATGTCATGGACCCAAAACCAGGCAAATCACCTTAAAAAAAGTAAATCAAACTGGAGAGATTTTCAGAGGAATACTTCAGGGTCTAGTCCTGGGGCCACTTTTTAAAAACTGCTTCATTAATGGTACAAAAGAGACTGGTGAAAACACTTGCAAATGTACATTAGGGAACAATTTTCCATTATCAGGGAAGTCAGTCAAATGAGTTTACCCTACTTTTCCATACTCAATATTTCAGGTCCACGTACAACAGTTCTCTGCATTGAACTGTAATTATTTATTATAAATTTGGATTGTATCAAAAGCCACAAGCAATGAAGCCAGATTGTTATGCAGTACTGCAGCATCCCTTCAAATCACCAGCACCATGGGCTGAGCCATGAATCTGTGACAATAAGCATCTCACCAAAAAATTGTTAAGGCTACGTGTGCAGTTATATAAAAATGCCGGGAATATGAAATAATGCAATTAAAAAGCCTCTGTCTTGAAAGACTGCATTATATGAAAAGTGACTGTCATTAGTTTTCAGCTTGAGTTAGAATTATAGAGTCAATTTCTCTGTGCAATGCAAAAAGCTCTATCTATATCCTCAGATCATTGTAAATGTGTTGTTATTTAAAATGTTAATTAATCATAATTTTAAAGTGTTCATCACTCAGCTAAATTAAAACTAATTTTCCCTGAGAATCTTTAAAGCATCTCTCATTCCCTAAATTCTTTTTTCCTGCCAAATTTCAACTTTTTACTCCAGTCTGCTGAAGATGTACTTAAAATAGGTCAAGATTTGCTTATTACTGTTTTTTGTTTGTTTTAAATAGACTTTAAAAATCTAATTTATTTTTTAAATGGATTATCCCCCAGTAGCATTCTTTAAAATTGACATGTTGAAACACTCATCTTTGTATAGTCACTTTTTTCTTGAACTGGATATTTTTTTTCTTAAGGAAAAAAAACTATTATCCTTTGGTAGAAAATGTGCCTCAAGAGCTGAAAGCTTTGGGAAGCTTAAAGCAGGAAGATACAGGCAACTGTAAATATAGCTGTCTGTTTAAAATACATTCCTCATTGGCAAACAGTTGCTTAACAACACAAGTTATCAAAGTGTTGCTGTCATTCAGGCATATGTTTTTTATTTTTCATATTCTCTTGCCTGTGCATCTGGCCTAGGCAAGGTGAAAAGTTTGCTTTCTCGTGCTTGATGTCAAGTTTCGTGCATGTGGTGGTTCTATGTCATTTTGCAGCAAATAACAACAAAACCACAGTTTGCCTTTAGAGTGAACTAAAATCTCTTCTTCAGTTAGAGGCATTGTTCCCTGATGTGACACATTTTTATTCTGACTTGGTGGACAAATGAACTCTGAGCTTTATGTAATTGTGCTAGAGATGCTGAGCATCTTAAATCAAACGGAAATTTTTGTTGTTATCAGAAAGTACAGGCTAGAAAATGTTCCATAAATTCTGAATTGGAATGTTCCCACAGCTCTGTGCGTGATGTCTGTCTTCAATTCATGCCATTTCTTCCACATTAGTCATTAAAGTTTTAATCATCATCTAGCAACTTTAACTGTTCCTCCCCCCACCCCCAAATATATTAAAATAAATAAATTAATTAAAATATAGTGAAAGCTTATTTTTCTCTTAAGACAATAATTCCCTCCATGTTTCAGATGACAAATTGGGCCATAAATTGAATTTAAAACCCGTGGGCAAATGTATGAGTTTGGAATGGCTTTAAAATAAGATGGGCAATAGTCATTCTGATTAGACTGGGTATTCGAGTTCTCCAAGCAGATTAAAGTTAGTTTTTCTGATTAGAATTGCTGGAAATTTAGTATCTTAAGAAGCGTCTGGAAATCAGATTTTGCTGGCAATGCACATAACGGATGATAAATCTTTGGAGACTACTGTCCATGAAAGTCTGTCATGTTATCAATTATTTACTTATCAAAGTCAAAATTATGTAGATTGAGTAATGTTAGTAACAAGAACTCAGCAGTGTCCTAGGACTTATTTCTTCTCTTAGAAACTTGGGCAGTTGCTAATACAGCTTTTGTGATTTCTCTTCCCTCCTTTCCTTCAAATGGTAGCAGTCAGCTATTTGTTTTCATCCTCTCTCCATTACATTTGTGTCTCTTTACCTGCACCCTGTCAGGGTGGGCTCCCTATGGATGGGCAGGGCAGGGGTGTGGGAACTGGATACCTACACTGAGGCAGGGGCTGATGTTCCAGGGGGTTGAAATGTGGTCCTGGGCCATGTGCACAGTGCAAGAGGCCCTTGAATGGGGGCATCAGTGCCGTCAGGGCCCTGATGCTTTATCATATGCTCACCACATTATATTGGAACATTACAAAAATGGTAATTCAAAACAAACATCATCTCCACTGAGCTTTTTCTCCTTCCTGTTCTGTAACATTTAAGTCTTTTCTTTGGTTCTTATTCAAAACTTGTTTGCACAAACTGGCACTGGCCTGAAAGATGAATTTCTGTCTGACCAGTTTGAAGTTAGCAACATCTGAATATGTCCAGAGACAGTAAACGAAAAAAGTGATTTGAAAACTTGCTGTAAAAAACAGCAATGCATTATCACGTAGATAATATTTAAAATACAACTAAAAATTGTAATTAAGTATTTAAACTAATTTTTGAAAAGATCAACCTGAGTCTTAAACTCAAAATAAATAATTTGTTGTCATCTCATTTGAGGATGTTGAGATATTCTCATACATGGAGAATTATCTGCAGGGAAAAATTCAAAGTCTCACACTTTTTGATTTTGATGGAGCTGATTTTTTTTTGATAAAAAACAAAAACAAACAAAAAAAGACCAACACAAAAACAACAACAACAACTAGCATCCTGAAGTTGGGAAGGTGAACATCATGAAATTTGGGTACAGTCATTGGGCACAGGTGATCTACAGATGACAATGAATCATCCCAAAGAAGGTACTGAAGATCTGAAGGAAATCCCAGATCCAAAGATTTTCAAGACAGTTTTGCCACTGACTTCAAGACAGGCAGGGTTTCAACTCTGCAGCAAAGCTTCAGCAATCTATCTACAGTTTATGTGTTGGAAATAAACAGTAAGTTTCCTCATTTAGTTTTTCTGGGCTTTGAATAAGAACCAGAATGAGAACCAGAAATTGCAAAAACAATGGCACATGAACATGATTTTCTCAGTGTGAGACATCTACACCTAGGCACAATATTGTGAATGATAAATGACTGAGGCACAATTCTGAGCAAAAAATTCATGCTGAAATTCTTGATGCTGTACTCACAAAATCATTGCAAACATTCTACTGGTTCCCAAAGCCTCACAAATAATGATATTTTAGATGAAACAACAGCTCCCTAACCTTATTTCAACAAAGAAATATAAAAGCTGACTTTTAAGCTCAAGGAAAAAGACATGGAGTACAAAGAAAATGTGCACAAAGACAGAAGTGAACAAGAAAAAGAAAACACCATCTGCTTCTGTATAATTTTTGACCATGACTTGGTGCAGCTATAACATGGAGTTCTTTCCCTCAGCAGCACCAGAATCCTCTGGTATCTCTACAGCTAATGAAAAAAAAAAATCAGAGACAGTCCTGAGGTCAAAATTTGTTACAGGGTTTTTCTTTCTGTAGCACCGTCAGTTGCTGCACAAAGGTTTCCCAGAAGTCATTAGTATTTCAGCATTCATTTTATACATGGCAAAATAGAGTAAAGTTCACAGTCAAGCACTGCCTGTAGCTTATGACCAGTTCAAATATAGCTTTTATTAAAACAAAATTGATCAAGTTATGTTACTTTTACATAGAGCCAGACAAAATATTTTTGTCAAGTAGTTAATTCATTAAAGAATGTGTTTAGGTTCTTCCAAATATTTGCAAATTCAGATTTTTCGGGGGGGGGGGGGGGGGAAGTATTCTGAAAAAAAAATAATTCTAGTGAAACATATTGGACAACAACAGATAAAATGACTCCTAAGGAAATATGGGAGACCTTGGGCCACATTCATATCTCCAGAAGGGGATCTGACTTCAAGCCTCTTACAGTGGAGTTTCTTGAATGAAAATGAACATGAAAATACGGTTCTTTTTTCTTGCGGACATTTTAAATAAAATGCACAAACAATTACTGGAAGACAGTGAGTTCTCATTCTAGCAGGGGAGTGTGAAAGAAGACCATGTTAAAATCCTATTTTGATTTAGCATGTGGTGACCCTCCTCAAATCTTCAAGACACAAGCTCAGATCTCTTTTCTCAGATTAGGGAACTAGATCCCTTCAACACAGTTCCATATTAAATGGGATTTAAAAACAAACAAACAAACAAAAAAACACTCATTTGTTCACAAACTTCAGCTTTTTGCTTTCTTTTCATTTGTTAAAAGCAACTGATAATACAACATATACTTTCAGATTAAGAAACTGTTCCTCAAAAAAGAACATGAACGAATGTTTAATTGACCTATATTTCTGGAAAGAAATATATATATATTTGTTTGAATCAAGAACATTTTTTTCCCCTGCAAATATTTTGGTTTCAGTGCTGAGGTTTTTACACACAACTTTAATCTGGTCTATAAAGTGTTCATCTGGACATGCCTTGCAAGCTTATATTCCTGAATCTGAGTAAGAAGTTCAAAGGATGAGCCTTGACTAGGTAATTCAAAGCAGAAATTTATTTCTGAAGCAACAGTTTGTGAACGGAAGTGAAGATCTTGAAGGTTTTAAGCTTTTCAAATATCTTCTTCAGTGGGAAGAGAGTAGATCTGCTGTATTTCTTCCCATTGGCTCTTCAAATAGTATTTATGATATTACAGAAGCATGAAGTCTGTGGCCAGGCCCCTCACAGGGTTTATAAGAGTGGTGGCATTGATCCAGTGGAGACGAGCAAAGGTAACGAATGGGACACTGCCACTGCTCTCTTCTGGGGCCCTGCTCAGCCTGTCGCTAGTGCTCCCTAGGGACAATGCAGCCACTAACCCTGGTCTTCAGCACCCTTGCACACTTGCTCCTTTCTCCCTTTAATGAGGACAGTCTGCTCAGTTGTTTAAATGCTCTGAGGAGCTCTTTCTGAAAAGCCATTAATATATGTGATAAAAGCACAAGGACCACCTTTCAGAATAAGCCCTGCTTCTCAGTGGTCCCAGACACAACCCCTTAGCTCATTAGCTTTTTAGCAGGCAGTTTTGCCTGATGAAAAGTTTCCAGAAACTGCTTCTCGTTTCCTCAAACATATAACACCGTTGTATTACTCTCTGGTAATTTTAGGAAGGAAGAAATTTGTTTTTATTTTTGTTGAAGACGATAATTATATTCCTTCCAAGATGCATAAGAAGTTGACTATTGAATGGGAAATGCAAAGCCTGTTGCTTTTCAAAATGATGGATTTTAGTCACCAGTAACAGGTGATCATGTGCTTCTATTACAAAGACAGTACGTACATATTTTAAAATATTAAGGATGATCTACTTTTGAGCTTCATTCTACTGAAGTGTGCCAAACCCATGATAAAGAAAGGCAGGTGGAGCAAAGCTGTCAAGAATAGAGATTTGACTCACATAGATAAAAATTGGAATTTAATGCAGTAAAAGACAAAGGCTTTTGTCTTGGGCCAAATTAATCTTTCACTGCAGCAGCACGACTGGGGGAAAAAAAATCACTATTTTAAAGAGGATAGCACATAAGAAGTGTTTTTTTATTCTCTGAAATATCTCTACTATAATAGCTGCCAATCTGTTATATAGTTTGAACTAGCAATTATTTGGGAACCTGTTTCAGTATCTGGTACACAAAACTAAAATAAAGCTGTAGTACTAGACTGTATAGCAGTGTGTGATATGATAAAGATTTACTTTTCAAATGAAGTATAGGAAGTGAGAATTCCTAAAACGATATTAGGAACTGTCAATTGTTAGAGACTGTGAAAATACTCAGGCTAGTAGTAGAAATGACTTCTTCAACTGGAGTCATGGAATAACATAGTTTAGAAGAGCTTTCTGGACACCACCTAGGCTAACCAATACACACTCAATACAAGTCCAGCTTCAAAGTACGATCAGGTTGCTCAGGACAATATTTAGTCAATTTTTGAATACTGCATACATCGCAGTGTTCTCTCATCTATGTTTTTGGACATGGATGCTGGATTAGGTGGAGTTTTAGTTTGACCTAGTGTATTTCTTGCATCCTTATTCAAAGAAGTGTCATATTTATGGTACTGCTAGTGCAACGGTGCTCTGCCAGGAACAGAGGTCTGCAACCTGACTTTGCTTGCAACAGCTTTTTTCTTTTTAAAAGCAGCAAAGCAAGGAGGCCATGCAAATTTCTTGTTCTTAGGGTGAGTCCCATCTGCAAGTCATCATTTTCACATGCATGTTTTGTGACAAGAAGGTAAAAAGCTGAAACATGAGCTTGGCTTGTCATGGGTGAAGTAGTAGGTGGAAAGTGGGCTGAGGCAATGGATGTTCAGAGCCTGCAGTGTAGCATCTGAGGAAGTTTTCCTCTATTCACTTAACATAAATCCCCTATTCCTGCCTGAAGGGATTATTCTTTCTACTCCCTCTTTTGGGAGACTCTTTCAAAACATTTCCCTGGCTGATAGTGCTACCCTCTGGCCAATTACCCTGTCAAATAGAGTTAGGAAAATTGCAGCTGGACTCCAAGAAGGGTAGCATTTCTCCTCCTGCAGCAATAGACAGCTGTTGTGCAAAAGGAGAATGTATCAAATAGAAGAGAAGAATAGAAACCATTTATGGATCAAAGACACAGTGGCTTTTCTTCTTTTCCAATTGGTATGCAGAACATACATTCAGGTCAAGCTGTTATTTTATTCTGTCTTATTTGTGACACAATGACTCATGGGTTTGTGTGTAACAGAATGACTCAGTGTCATCTCTACATATCAAACCACATCTCACCTTTTTCTGTGTGTAGGTGGCACAAATGACAAACTATTTTCCCTGTCTTATTTCAGATCTCAGAATCATACTTTCCTGAATACAGTTCCTGGGTGGCAGCACTCACTAACATTTTCCAATATCAACAGTTCATCCCCTCATCAATTCCCAAAATAACAAATTTCCCAGTCAGTTTCTCAAGGTTAAATGTCACAGAAGGGTGACTGCCTAGCTTCCCATTGCTAGGTAGTATCTAGTTGCAGGGATTTGGGGGTTTTGGTCAAAGGCAACTTGAATATGCATCAACAGCATGCCCAGGCAGCCATAAGGGCTAACCGTACCCTGTGGTACATCAGGCATGGCATTGCTAGCCGGTCGAGGGAAGTGATCATCCCACTCTGCTCTGGTGCAGCCTCACCTTGAGTACTGTGTGCAGTTTTGGGCACCATAATATAAGTAGGACATAAAATCATTAGAGAGTGTCCAAAGGAGGGCTACAAAGATGATGAAAGGTCTAGAAGGGAAGATGTATGAGGAATGGCTGAGGTCCCTTGGTTTGTTCAGCCTAGAGAAAAGATGACTGAGGGGAGACCTCATGGCAGCCTGCAGCTTCCTCACGAGGGGAGTGGAGTGGCAGGTGCTGATCTCTCCTCTCTGGCAACCAGTGTTAGAACCCAAGGGAATAGCATAAAGCTGCATCAGGGAAGGTTCAGGTTAGATATTTGGAAAAGTTTCTTCACTGAGAGGGTGGTCGAGCACTGGAACAAGTTCCCCGGGGAAGCGGTCATGGCTCAAGAAGCATCTGGACAATACTCTCAGACATAGGGTTTAATTTTCAGTTAGTCCTGTGTGGAGCCAAGAGTTGGACTCTATGCACCTTGCGGGTTCCTTCCAACTAGGGATATTTTATGATTCTGTGATGATGTCATATTCACAGTTATTACGTGCCAACTAAACAAGCCCATGATCAGCTTGATGAGTCTTATTCACTGATGAGATTGTAGGTAGAATTTGGAATTTAAGATATTTGGCAAGCTTAGCGAAAGATAAACAGGTAAAATGGAGCATGTCTAGAGAAAGCTATACAACACAGAACAAATCTCAATTCCTTACCAATAGCTGTGGTTATAACTCGGAAAGGAGAAAATATGGATTCATGGTATGTAATTGACTGTACAAATAACATGTGCAGCTCACATGGGATGTAGTACCCAGCTTGAGCTGGGCTTCTTTCACAGAAGACCCCAGGGCTGAAAAATTGCATAAATGAAGAATGCCTATTTATGCTTGCATTCCTCTTCTGTAGAAGGCATCAGACTACCACAGGTTGCTATTAGCCTATAAAATGGAGTCCTGAGTAAAGCATCAAAGTAGAACATGATAAACTCTGGACAGTGGAGACAGCTGCAGAACACTACATGACTTCAGGTGGCCAGACACTTAACTTATTAACACAGGTCTGAACCTGTGGTTTCAGACCCAGGGTGTACATAAAACTCTAGCTATCCATGTTGTTCTTTTGATTGCTCAGGCCAAAGTGCCTACAAATCCTATCTGCCACAGCAATAAGGATTTCAAGACCTTCCAGAAAGAAACCTTGAATATATTTCTGCCCAATTTCAGTCACTCGATATTGCCTTGAGAGAAGGCCAGTACGTATGCTGTAAAGGAGAAGCAATTACTCAAAATTTTCCCCTTGTAGAAGTGCCTTGCTTTGGTCCTGGCTCAGTGCGCTCCTCTGGGTAAGCAAAGTGCCCTGTCAGCAAGTACAGCCCTGAGCTGCTCCTGAAGCCTGCTCTTAAAGGACACCAGTGACAAAAGCACAGGGATATTTCCCACAAAAGGCATGCACAGCCCATTTGGAATTAGCACCCAGGTCCAGGGGGCTCCACCCACTGTAGGTACAGGAACTGGAATTTGGGTAACTTGTGAGGTAACTAGGGCTGGCAGAGGGATTCCTTAAATACTGGGAAAGGCATAAGAAATGTACCCGCTGTACAGGCTGTCTGGGGGCCACAGGGGCCAGCAAGTTCCCTGGCAGCTGGGAGCCTGGGGCTTGCCATGAGGGCAGCAGAGCCAGGCCAGGCCTGGCAGCCAGGGCCCATCCCACTGCCCCAGCCAGGAACAGGACAGTCAGGAGGCAGCCTCAGCCCTAGGCATCACACACCTCTCTGGGGGTAGGCCCTGAGCCTGAGGCAGCCCCAGCCCTGGGCATCACACAGCTCTCTGGGGATAGGCCCTGAGCCTGAGGTGGGGTCAGTGTCAGGTATAGCTGCAACGTGGGAGGAGAGATAGCTCAGGCAGTGGCCAAGCACTAGACCCTCCATCAGAGATAGCAGCCATGGGAAGAGGTGGTCAGCCCTGGCCAAGGCCTCTAGCTGTCTTTGCAGCAGCCAGACCCCTGAGAGGGTGGGATGTGCTTAGGGCTGTGGGAAGAGGTTGGAGGAATCTCATGAAAGCAGATGAATGAAAAAGGAGGCAGTGCCCCTCCAGAAAATCTGAGAAATGGTGACCGATGTGATCTTTTCTATGATTTGCCTGCTCTCTTCACTACCTGAACTGTAAAGTTTACGTCATCCATTCTCATCATACTGACCTCTATGGTATAGTATCATCCATCTCCAGAGTCTGTGACCATAATTTGTATATCTTTAATTTAATTTTTAACATAGGAAAGGGAGAGTATAGCGAAAGGAAAGCAGATTTAAATTCAAATGTTCCTATGTGCTCTGTAGAAATAAGGGAGTTGAGCTATAAAGGCTCAGAGGCTCGAACCCAGTAGTAATTGCATATAATCAGGCACTGATTCTGAAACTGTGTGAAAAGATCTCCAGCCATAGACACACCAGCTGCCAATCAGATATAAATGCTTACAGATATAAAGGAAAGCTCAGCAGCTGATAGATACAGGAATGAGATGTAACTGCCATGAAAGCTGCTACCCCTGTGAAAGGAAAGCCGACAGACTTCTGTCGCTTGTATGTAACCATCTTTGAATGCAAGATAGGAGATAACAGACAGTACCATAAAGATCACACTGTGAAGACTCAGGAATCCTTTCTGAAAGATTATGGAGGATGAGAGATTGTAGAGAATGCTATAGACAGTAGTATAAACATCGTATTCAATCCTTCATTTAAAATGCGGGTAACACTAAGAAAAAGGGGCTTCGTATGAGTACACAGCTGTTGAAGTCACTCTCTTCCACAGGCAATTTCTGGTCCCCAGGAAAGATTGTATGAACTGGCTACATGTACATGCCTTAGGGTTACTTCATGCCTAACCCTTCTCACCCTCCCTGGACACTAATAGACTTGGGTCTTATTTATGGTCCTCACATACTACTGTTTTGGAAGGAGTGGTCTCTGGAGATATAGCTGCCCCCTTGTCCACATCCAGCTTTCATCTCAGAAGAAAATTTAAATCTTAAAGAGTTTAGAAACTAGTCACTATACCTGCTGTTTAGAAAATCAGGAGGTCTGGATCTAGTTTATTTGACCACATACAACATGCTGTGTGTGAAGATAATGAGCAGGGTTACTATCTCCTGCCTAATAACAGTTATTATTAATACAGGTTTTATAACTATTTAAATATATACCAAAAGTATTTTACCAAATGATTTTTATTATTATGTTCTTCTCATTTTAGAAGCTACTGGTAATTATTGACACCTAATTTTCAAAATCTTATAAAGAAGTCTTATAGCAGGGTTCTAAGGAGGCCTTACTCTTTCAATTCTGTTCCAGCAATGAGCTACATTCACATGCAGCAAAAAGGGACTAGTTATATTAACCATTGACATTTAATACTGTAATTCTATCAAAACAAACAAACAAACAAACATTATTGCACAGCATCTATAGCTTTGTTTCCGCATCCTGGGCTGGGAATATAGACTCTTATCAGGAAGAGGAATGGTAATAAGTTAGGACATTGGAAGACATTTTATGCTTAAATGGGAGTGGACTCTTCCCCCATCAAGGAATGTAGCTAGTGTTGCTTCTGGAGCTTGTGTGAAAGACAACATTTTCCTTGATGGCTTTTTAATAGGAGAGATATGATTACTAATAGTTGAAGAAATAGGAAGATTTTTATTTGTTTCTTTTTAAATGGTAAAAGAGCTACAACTTGAGCAACTTTATGAAATTAACTAGCGAAAAAGCAAGGCAGAATATTCAGGGAAGAATTCCTACCAATAAGTTTTATGGAACAAGTTATTGAGAGATTGTAGTGGGATCCCCAACACTTGAGTTATCTAAAGTCAAACTCATACTTGAGTTATCTAAAGTCAAACTCATACTATTCCCCCCCCTAACCCCCCCAACTCTGAAAACCCCTAGGAAACAGTCTGGCAGCTTTTCCATCTGTAATTACCTTGATTTATGTACAGCTAGTCTCCATCTTCCAGAGCCACAGAGCTCGAAAGCAAGCAGAGGTTCTTTCATGCTTACTTTGACTCTGCACAACACAAAAGGCTCTTTGTAGGAAGACACTGTATAGCACTATATACCCTAAGGCACTCAGGAGCTGCTGAAGAAGCAAAATGTCAACCTCTAAAATTCAAGAGGAGATTTTTCTTAGGGCCACCCCTATCCCCACAATAACAGTAATTCAGCAAAACATTTGCATAAACTAAAGAATAACTTGTGGCAGATTTTTTTGCTTCCAAGCTTACTCTAACTTCATTTTTCAGAGGGATCAGAAGAGCCAAAGAGAGTACTTTCAGCATGCCTTAAAATCACAAGCATTTCCCTCAACTGAAAGTGACATAGATGTCTCCTGCTACTGAGGACAGGGCTAAGGGAACAACATGTTCCTCTATTTGTACAAAATACACTTAGTCTGTGGTTGACACATCTGTCTTCATTTTAGGCAAAGATGTAGCAGTCTTGATAGCTTTTCCTTTCCTTCATCCCAGAGATAAATGTTCTTTAACTGAATTTTTACCAGCAGAAGCAAACTGATTAACAGAACAGAATTACCAGAATCTAAAACAGAGGTCTGCATTTGAGCTGCAGCCACTTAGCCTGGGACAGTTTATTTTGGATTTAGAATGGTACAGTAAGTTTTTTAAGCTCTCAGCTGAGCTAGGAGATCTTTGCATGTATAAAGTGGCCTATAAGAGCACTGTTGAGTCTGTTCTGGAGGAAATCAAATAAATGACATGTTTAGAAGTCAATCCAGCATAGCATGAAAGGTGAAACACACACTGTTCAGGTTAACTTGTGATTTATTATCATGTCAGGATATGAGTTGGTTTTTTTTTTTTTTAATATTGTCCTTATTTATGTAATGATAGTTATACACAAAAGTATTCTTAGTTTTTGCCATTAAATAATCCTGAGCAAGACATCTCTCTTCATACCTGAGAATAGAAAAATAAAGAGTATTCTCACGATAACATATAGGTATTTTTGTTTCCTACTGGTAGCAGTGACTTCAATTGTCCTGTTGCCTTCTTACACTTAATACAATTAGAGAAGAAAAATAAAAGTTTATCATACAAGAATTTCATATCCACTTGAAAAGAAAAAAAATAAAAGGACCAAATTTTATGCTAATTACTTTTTTTTCTAAATTCAGCCAGACCAGCATCTTAAGTAGCACAACTGGAGAAACTGGAAAAATCCCAGATGTATATCCAGTGTTCAATTGCATGGCAACTCCAGTAGCTTCATTAACACAGCTGTGTCAATACCGGGGAAAAAGTACGGAGAAGTATCTTTTGGCAATTCTAGTCTTTTGGAAAACTCTGAGAATCTTTTAATATCTAGATGAAAATCATATGCTAGGTTTAAAAAAGGTGACGTAAAATTTTAAAATAATCCCTCTTTAAAAACACACAGGATCTTGACAACAGCTCATCATACATTGTGGTATGAAAACTGTTTTTTTAGGTTTCTGAAAGACCTGTGGCATCAGTTTATCAATAATTTAAAGTGATTATGCCTTAATATATTTTTAATTTCTGAGATTGATTGTAATATCAGAAATGGTAAGATGAGACAAACCCTTGGGTTTGGAAGTACGCAAGCACATTCAATCCTCTTAAATATTATCTTTAGAGCCATCCCTTCTCTCTTCCCCTCCAGATTACTCTAAAATAAAATATATGCCAGAAATGAGAGTAAGCTGTCTGCCTGAATATTTTTTTCTGTCTGATTCACTCACCAAATGCTATTCCCATGAACAAAGAGTAAGATCTAAGTAAGAAAAAAATCCACCTATAAATAAGGACTATAAATTTTGTGTTTAATCCTACTCCAGACAGCACGAACACTGATTCTCTGCCCCATGCCCTTTATAAGAGCATATATCATAAGGAGCAAGAGGAATCAACTTCAGACTTGTTTCCAAGGGATTTGCGCTGCCCAGCATAGTGGAGAGGCAACACCCAGAGGTTTTGGCTTCTTTTCTTTGCAAATCTCAAAAATTAATTGGGTTGCAAGGCCAAGCCCTGTGAGCTCTAGGAGGAACCCTGCAAGTTTCCTGAGCTCTCCTCCTCTGTGTAGAGGAGAGAAAACATCTATGATGAATGATGAACATCATGAATGAACACTTTACAGTTTGAAAATCTGTTCCCTAATGCCCCAGGTGAACATAAACAACAAAGGGACTCAGGTTAAATAAAGCTATTGGATTCCTCCTCAATAAAAGTACCACCATTTGGCTGATGTGAACCCACCTACATGCTCATTTGGACTGACTGGGCAAAGACAGACCAATGCAATCATTGAGCCCCCGCTCATTATTATTTATTTTTTATGATTACTTAAATATTTCAAGTACTGGAATGGACTTGACAGAATATATCTTGGTCTCTAAACTGTATTTTCAGAGACAAAAGATCAGAAACAAATTCTCTTTTCTCTTTTGGAAGAGGCTTTTTCTTCTTTTTCTCATGTCTAAGAGCAAACTAAATAAATCTTAAAAAGCAAAACAGCATACAAGATTCTGAAGTACCATGGAAGGGGTAGGTTGAATTAGACATCATCTGAGAGACACCCCCTAGTACCATCTCTACTCTATGGTCATGGAAATAATTCCAAGGACAGTAAACGCTTGAGATGACTGAGTTGCTGGGTTTGGGTCTGCAGCCCTGAATGATGACAGTCTGTTCCATCCTGGCCAAAATGAGTATACTCTCAGTTACCTGATGGCAAATGGGCATATGTCTGTACAACTGCAAGTGAAACCACTGTTCAAGCCAAGCTTAAAAGGAGCACTAATCTACAAAGGAGCATTATCAGTAGCAGCCCTAACACCAGTGGACTGGGGATAACTTGGAAGAAGATACAAGGGTGCCAGCTTTCAGTAAACCCTTTTGATTATGGATCCTAAAGAAACTGGTAAAACTAAAGAAATCATGAAGCCCTGGAGAAGCGTGGGATTTGAAACACTCTATTCTAAGCATTTCCCTATTGATTAACTGTAGCAGCATCTCTTATGAGGGTCTTGAATTTTCAACAGCTTCTTCTAATGTCATCATGCATTGTGCAATAAGCTCTAGTACCTGGCCATGATTCCAATGTAGCTCCAAGGAGCAAGTGTCTAAAAGACAGGAGTTTTAACAGTGCTGCTACGCCAGTCATCTCTTAGTCTGCCTGCAGAACTAATCCATGAGACAGTCTCGAGGTCTAGCCAGCATATGGTTTTGGTACAGTGGTCATTTCAACTTAAAGCCTCCTACTACCTTCATTTATTTTTAGTTGAGAGTTTGGAGCTACTGAGAAAACATTATCTTGGATTTTTTTTTTCTCTTGTCTTTTTACAACCATAGTGGGGAAAAAAAAAAAAATCTGATTTTAATAAATAGTCAGTAAATACCAAGATTACACAGAAACATAACAAAGATAAATAATTGTGCTGCATTTAAAACCACTATAATAATCGCTCCAGTCATAAACAATACTTCGTTCATTTGTAGATCTCAGTTGTTTTTCACTTGCAGTGTTGCTCACTATTAACACTAAAATTAGACTTTCCAAATACATTTGAATGATAATTTAATGGTACTGCAATTAAATACTTTCAACATATTTAACAACCATTGAAAAGGCTTATATACTTACTTTACCTGTTCATAAATGACAGTAAGTCATGTCACAACATCTCACATTAAGGCAGAAAGCATTTTTAATGGATGATAATACTATGGTAGGAGCCAACAAATAGTAATGGATTTAAATATCTTAATTATAAAAATTTGAATTTTAATTATATTCCTTGGAAAAATTGCATTTATTTATATTGTCCGAAGCTTTCAGAAAAACATACATTGACAGCTAAAACTTATCTGAACATAAAAAGAATCCTAACTGTATAACACTTTTCACCACCACCCCACCTGCCACAGTCTTTACATAGAAAAGAAAGTAATTTTTTCTATTTGTTCAGCATCACTCTACTCTGTTTTCTATTGTATTTACCATTCATATACCTCTTCTACAAGTAGAACCATAAACCATCTCACCAGAGAACAAAGAAATTTAGGCCTAGAATAAAGACAAGAACCCAGCCTTTCCCTTCACTTATGTATTGAAATCATACTGTAAGAAATGAGGAAATAATATATAGAAAATAGGAATAATATCATTGGTCACGAAGCAATCTGACTAAACCATTATTGGTTTGACAGACACTGGTGACCAATACGGGAGAAGAGACTCAGGCTGGTGCTTGCAGAAGATAAAAGGGAAAGACATTGGTTAACAAGACAGTAGAGTACTTACTTAATCAAAATTGTACAGTAAAACACTTTGCTGTACTATGACTTTAAATGATTAAAACGGGAACTCACCAAAGGTAAGTTGTTTGTTTGATTTTTGTTTTAAAGCAATAATTAATTATCTTTCACTGGAAAGATATTGGAAGTGCTTGTAACCCTAAATCATGCTTTGTTCAACAAGTAAACTTAAAGTATTCCTGAATTCAGCTGCAGTCTATTTCTCAAATGGTTGTCTCTCTTTGAAGTACCTGCAGCTGGAGATGCAGCAGCTCTCAAAAGAGAGAAACAGGATGTTTGAAAACAAATAGCCTTAAAATCAATTTGCAGTTTAGCACCTGGGGCAGCAGCATCCACCCAGCCGTAAGCAGATATAAAGGATATTTTGAAAACCAATAAAAATAGGGTCTTCTGGTACTTCAAAGGCAAAAGATGCTATGAGGAGTGTGAACCATGTCTTAGTTTTGAAGTGTTTGACTCTTCTCTAGGACTCATTCTAAAGAGCTCCCAATACTAAAAATGAATTTTTTTTTTTCTTTTGAATTAATAGGATGATAAACTATTGTAAATGAGTTTCACTATAACTTTAGTACGGATCAGGTTCTAAAGGTTATAGGTAATCTATACACTCTGAAACTGCTAAATTTGCAGAAGTAATACTAGGCTATCTTTTGTACATTAAAAAAAATAAAAATTATGAAGTGGACATAAGTTGTTGGTTACCAAAGTGTTTGATTTCTGAAACTCAGAAAACAACTTCTAGCACATCTGTTCTTCATTTGATGTTGTTATAAAGTAGACCAATGCCACAGCCATGAATGATTGGTGAATTAACAGAGATTCATAATCAAAAGTTAAGTTAAAGAGCAGTCAGGAGTAATTTTACATTGTAGTGTTTACTATTTTCCTTTTTTTTTTTTTTTTTTTTTTGATGCTGTTCTCACTGCAAGTTTCCTGGTCAAATGCTGATATTCACCTCTTAAAACCTACAGTTGCAACCCAGATTATATTTCATCTCTTTTTATTGGAGGGTGAGAAATAAAAATAAGTATAGCATTACTCTATTTAATTAGAAGGAAGGAAGTTGTTGGATTAAAAATTAGGAGAAAGAAGCTACTAATGTCATTGTATTTTCCCAAATAACTCAAATGTCTAGGAGTAGAATTTTTTGCCTTATCACATTTTATCTGAAAAACTGTCTACTTGGTTTCAGAAGGATGACAAAAGAATGGAATGTTCGAGATATTGAAGAAGAAGAAAAAGAATCATAGTGACTGCTTGTTTGTTTTCAGAATGGCTTGGGTTGGAAGGGACCTTAAAAATCATCTAGTTCCAACCCGCTTGCCATGGGCAGGGATGCCACCCACTAGATCAGGTTTCCTAGGGTCCCATCCAGCCTGCCCTTAAACACCTCCAGGGATGGGGCATCCACAACCTCTCTGGGCAGCCAGTTCCAGTGCCTCACCACCCTCTGAGTGAAGAATTTCTTCCTAAGATCTAATCTAAATCTCCCATCTTTCAGTTTAAAACCATTCCCCCCTGTTCTATCATTATCTACACAAGTAAAGAGTCCCTCTCCATCCTTTATATAAGTATTGAAAGGCTGCAATGTCTCCATGGAGTCTTCTCTTCAGGCTGAACATCTCCAGCTCTCTCAGCCTTTCTTCATAGGAGAGGTGCTCCAGCTCTCTGATCATCTTTGTGGCCTTCCTCTGGACCTGTGTTGGAGGCCCCAGACCTGGATGCAGCACTCCAAGTAGGGCCTCATGAGGGTAAAGTAGAGGGAGACAATCACCTCCCTTGACCTGCTGGCCATGCCTCTCTTGATGCAGCCCGGGATGCTGGTGGCCTTCTGGGCTGCAGGCATGCACTGCTGGCTTGTGTCGAACTTCTCATCCATGAGAACGCCCAAAGCCCCCTCTGCAAGGCTGCTCTCAATGAGTTCTTCTCCCCGTCTGTACTCATGCCTGGGATTGCTCTGACCCAGGTGCAGCACCCTGCACTTATACTTGTTGAACCTCATTCGGTTCACGTGGGCCCACTTCTCAAGCTTAACCAGGTCCCGTTGGATGGCATCCCTTCCTTCTGTTGTATTAACTGCACCACTCAGCTTGTTGTCATCTGCAAACTTGCTGAGGGTGCACTCAATCCCATCATCTATGTCACTGATGAAGACATCGAAAAGCACAAGTCCCTAGACAGACCCCTGAGGGATACCAATCGTCACTGGCCTCCACCTGGACATAGAACCATTGACCACTACTCTCTGGGTCTGTCCATCAAGCCAATTCCTTATCCACCGAATGGTCCACCCTTCAAATCCATATCTCTCCAATTTAGAAATCAGTATGTTAGGTGGGACTGTGTCAAAAGCCTTACAGAAGTCCAGGTAGATGACATTGGTCGGTCTTCCCTTGTCAGCTGATGCAGTCATTCCAACATAGAAGGCCATCAGATTGGTCAGGCATGATTTGCCCTTGGTGAAGCCATGCTGGCTGTCTTGGATCACCTCCTTGTCTCCCATGTGCCTTAACATTGCTTCCAGGAGGATGTGTTCCATGATCTTGGCAGGCACCGAGGTGAGGCTCACCAGTCTGTAGCTCTCCGTGTCTTCCTTTCTACCCTTTTTAAAAATGGGTGTGATGTTTCCCTTTTTCCAGTCACCAGGGACTTCCCCTGACTGCCATGACTTTTCAAATATGATGGAGAGGGGGCTTGGCAGCAACATCAGCCCATTTCCTCAGGACCCTGGGATGGATCTCATCAGCCCCATAGACTTATAGCTGTTCAGTTGCATCAGGAGGTCCCAAACCTGCGCTTCGCTTACAGTGGGAGTGACTGCTTTCCCAGCCCCCATCTAGAAGTTCGGGGACTCAAGAGATGTGGGAAGCCTGACTGCCAGTGAAGACTGAGGCAAAGAAGTTGTTAAGTACCTCAGCCTTCTCCATGACTGTTGTTACCAGTCCTCCATATACATTTTTCAGAGGTGATATACTCTCACTAGTCTTTCTTTTCTGGTCAATGTACCCGTAGAATCCTTTCTTGTTATTTTTTGTATCCCTCGCCAAGTTTAGCTCTGTCACTGCCTTGGATTTCCTGATCTCATCCCTGCATGTCCAGACAGGGTTTCTGTACTCTTCCCAGGGCACACGGCCCTGTTTCCACTGCCTGTGCAGTTCCTTCTTTTGCCTAAGTTTGACCAGGAGGTCATTGCTCAGCCATACTGGTTTCCTGCCTTCCCTGCTTGATTTATTGCACACAGGGGTGGAGAGCTCTTGCACTCTAAGAAAAATATCCTTAAAGAGTTGCCAGCTCTGATCAGGTCCTCTGTCCCTAAGGACAGTGTCCCATGGGATCTCATCCACTAATTCTTTGAACAACTGGAAGTTTGCTCTTCTAAAGTTGAGGGTCCTGACTTTGCTCTTTGCCAGGCCCACATCCCTCAAGATCACAAGCTCAAACAGGGCACGGTCACTGCAACTCAGACTGCCTCCAATCTTGACCTCTTTAATGAGGTCATGCACATTGGTGAACACCAGGTCTAGAAACGCTTCTCCTCTGGTTGGTTTGTCTAATACCTGGACAAGGAAGTTGTCCTCAGTGCACTCCAGGGGTCTCCTGGATTGCTTATTGCCTTCCATGTAGCTTTTCCAGCAGACATCCAGGTGGTTGAAATCCCCCAGCAGGATGAGAGCCTGTGAGCACAATGCTTCTTGTAGTTGGAGCAAGAAGGGTTCATCAAAAGGCTCCCCTTGTTTGGGCAGCCTGTAGTAGACCCCAACCACAAGGTGCCCTTTATTGGTCTGATGCTTAATTTTTATCCATAGGCTCTCAGCCTGCTTGCGGCTGTTTCTCAGTGGCAACTCTTCACAATCTATCCGCTTCTTAACACAGAGGGCAACACCCCCACTCTTCCTTCCCTGCCTATCTCTCCTGTAAAGCTTGTAGCCCTCCATTCCAGCGTTCCAGTTGTGTGATTTGTCCCATCACATCTCCATGATAGCAATTAGATCATAGTTTTCTACTATGCCCTACTAATGAGTCCAGCCAGCTTGCTGCCCAGGACGCTCTTGCCCCACTTCGTCAGGTGTGCCCCATCTGGTGTCAGCATTCCTGGTCTCTCAGAAAAATGCCCGAGATCATAGAACCCGAAACCCTGAGCATGGCACCAGCTATGCAGCCAATCATTCACCTGATTTGTACATTGCCTCCTCCATGGGTCCCAGGCTCCAATTGGGAGGATTGAGGAAAACACTACTTAAGCTCTGAATCCCTTCAACGCCTTTCTAAGGGACATAAAGTCCTTTTTGATATTTCATAGTTCCCTTCTTGCAACTTCTTTTGTCCCTACATGAAAGAGTAGGAATAGGTGGTAGTCCTGTGGCTTAACCAAGCTTGGTAGCCTCTTTGTGATGTTGTGATTACAGGCCCCAGGCAGGCAGCAAACCTCTAGAGAGAGATTGTCTGGGCAGCAAATGGGCGCTTCAGTGCCTCTCAGAGAGGAGTCTCCAATTACCAACACCCTTCATGCTTTCTTTGTGGCACTGGTTCTTATATGTGTGGTTTGCTGGTCCACCTTAATACTGTTGCCCTTTCCTGGGGCTTGACCATTACCATTGTTGTTATTATCGTCCTCTCTTTTTTTGAGCTCCAGAGCATCCTATCTATTGCGTGGAGGCACTTCGGGGCAAGGGGGAGATTTCTCCTTCTGCTCCAAGCAGAGGTGAGGGTCTAGCTTCCCTTGTCTTGCAAGTCCATCAATTGCATCAGTTCAGGGTCTGGGGCTCCCTTACCAGTCCCTTGAGAGGACTTCAGACAGGGCTGTTGCTCAGCCTGTGCCAGCGCTTGATACCACGCATCAATCTCTCAATCAGATACCCGGATGCTTCGCAGCCTGTTGAGCTGCTCTTGCAAGACAGCAACCTGTTCAAAAAGCTCATCCAGCTGGGCACACTTGCATCCACAACACCCAATTCTGCCATTGGGCCCTGGGGTGACTTCCAGATTCTGGAGTTCCCCACAGCTGGGGGTCTGGGAAGCTCTTTCAGTCCTCAGGGGCTTTGTCTGCATGTAGGCATCTGCCATGGGGGTTCATGGCCCGTCCGTCTGGGTTTTGGTCTCAGTGTGGCAGGTGCTGCAGGTGGACGCCCTTCTACGTGCCCTGCCTGCGCCAACTGCCGCTCCATGGCCGGGCTGCCTGCTGTGCCCACCGTCCTCCTGCCGCTCGTGTTCCCTGGGGACTGCTTCTGCACGTGAGGGGGGAATGGCCGCCACTCCTGGCTCTGCCCACGTCTCACCAGCCACTCTCGCGAGGGCAGCCAGCTGCCTCGAGGGGCATTGGTGTGGGAAAGCCCTCTCACATTGCCATCCACTGCCCCGGTGCAGAGCACATCTGCCCTGGAGACGATTGCCTCATCAAGTCCGATCACCTTTTGTATCACATTTCCCAACTAGCTTTCCCTCTCCTGCTATTGTGATGCGTAATGGGTGTGATAGCCATGTGATAGGTGTGGAGGGATGTCCCCACATGTGAGCATCTGCTTCTCAAGAAGTGAGACCTGATAATTACCTATGCAGCTCAGCTGTCACTTCCCAGTGGGCAAGTGTGAATGATTTTTTCAGTGTTACATTGCTAACGCACATTCTTGGAGGGCTCAGCAACCATTGTTCACTGAATAGTGTATTGTTGGGAACTGTGTTTAGATCAAGATGGAAGTTGTTATTCTCTTCCTACATGTATGACTAGGGAAACTTACCTTATTATTTATCCATTTCATATTTTTCATCTTGTTTTATTAGCACTAGTTTAATTCCATCACTACCAGATGTAAGTTGAGGCCATGTAAAACCCAGAGTCACATCCAGCCTTTTATTACCAGAACGGCAGAGGCTAGAGCATACAAGCTGCTAACAGCTTTTAAAGCTAACCCCATTACCAGAAGAGCTGAGGACTCCAGGTTACAACATTATGGTGATCTTAAAGGGATATATCATCATTATGGAGGTCAGCCTAAAACCAGGGGGGGTGACAGAATGTCTTGTCAGCAGTACTTAAATGTGGCTTACGAGGACTGCAGTTGGGATTGAACTTGATGAGAATGCTCTCGATTCTCAAAGGCATCATGTTCTTAATGGAAATGAAAGTCTCAGGGATAAACACAGGGGTAATAGGAGGCAGGGAGTGCTGGCTCTTCAATATCAGCATTTGGAACATGACTTGCAGCTTGTTCTGAAAAATAGCTCTTATAGACTCCAGGACATTTTGAAGGAGAGCTCTGTGTAAGCAGTCTTCCTCATTTCTGAATACATATGGCTTTGGGAAAGAATAAGAGCAGAGATGATGAACAAGAGTTTGGCTTGATATATATAGCAGGCTGAACAAACAATTTCTAGGCTAAAAGCACAGAAATTATCATAAAAGCCTGCATATGGACATTGGCTGGACTAAACATAAGCAGTAAAATAACCTCACAGAAATGAGGGATGGATGCACTTGTTGGAACTGTCATAAATTTATTCATGTACTCTTTCAGGGAACAAATTCAGAGCTCCACTACTCTCCACACTTGTTAATGTCAACATATATATTAATTTGCACCTGAAGAACACAAATGGCCTCTTTGCTGGATGCCATATGTAGTTGGATGATGACTGATTACAGTACTTGATTGCTCCACACTTTGGATCTAAAGTCTATGTTTAAAATGTGTTCTCCATACTAGTGATCTGGTGGAGACTGTTTTGTAAAGCTGGCCGTTCAAGGCCAAATCAGTTTATAGTAACTTCCTTATACCATTGCTGCCCCACAGCAAGTAACATCTCATGGCAAATGTGCCAGGCCCTGTGTGCATGCTGAGTGCCCTGACCAGCCCCACCAGGGTCTCCCACCCAGCCACACTCTGTCACTTGCCCTGGAGCCCTGGTGGGACTTAAGCAGGGTAACAGGCTTGTCTGTGGCCAGACCCTTTCCTCAACTGTTCATGGGGCTTTACAGATTAACATTATATCTTAGGTACCACCTGGTCTTCACCTGAGGATGTCTGAGAAGTTGTTGATGGGACCTGTCACCCTGAACACCCATTCCTGTTTGCTCAGCCCTGGTGCTGTGGGATGTTACCCATCCTTGAGGACGTTGCAACTGCCTCTGTTGTTGCCACCCTTGGCTCCGAGATCAGATCCCTGCCTGGGGCAGCCCCATGGTTGTACATCAACTTACAGTCCTTCTTTCTGCCAAAAGCACATCCATTCTCTAGTAAAATAAAATTGCAGCGTTGCTTTTTGGTTGCCACAGTGGGGCTTTTCTCAGTGAGTGACACTGAATAAATCGTAACATCATTTACCACAAGGATGCTCCCACTCTCCAATGCTGCAATGAGCTAAGGGGAAAGAATGTGCAGCAGCTCTGTTAGTAGACAAGAAAATAGCAGGAAACAATGAGGTCACTGATGAACCTCAATGACAGCATAGCACTTCTCTTGCTTTACTTTTCCCTCTCTCTCTGTATTTTTACTGAAACTTTTTTTTTTCTTCTCAAATAATAATTGTTATAGATATTCTGAGTGACTGCGTGTGGTCTACTAAGGTCAAGGGCCTTGAGAATGGATGGCATGCAGGCAGTTGTAAATTGTTAAACAATAACAAAAATACCGAATATCTGTGAGTTATGACCAGTTTTCTGAGCTGGCTGCACAAACTTTCTGCAACACAAGAGTATATGTCCTATTCATCTATATTCATTTTAAATAGATTTATTATATGTTGTCGTTGTGACAATAGCTTCCATATATTTACTACTCTGCATACTATCCACCAAAATACTAATGTAATATATTGTTGTCTCCTAGTCAAAGACTTTGCATTCAAAAGAGAAAATAAAAATACTTATAAATAATTGGGTTTGTGGAGATGACTTGCAGCTCTATGTAATGTATTGTAGCAAGTTGCTTTGTTTTGGGAACAAAAAGCAGACATCTAGATTTACTTTTTAGAAATACTTGGCAGAAAATAACCCTTCATTCCATCAAAACAATAGAGAGTTATGATTTTAATTTAGTTCTGTTTTACTTCTGTTTCAAAACAAATCTTCAGAAGATAGGATATTCCTAAAATATATCAACTATTTTCATCTGAAAATGTACACTGGAATATTGACAAAGCTTACATTACATAAATGAAGGCTTGGTTCTCATGCCTGCACACCTCAGAGACTCTCAGAAGTTGTATTGCACTTCCACTGGAACAGCTGAAATAAAAACTCATTTCTGATCATCTCCCTTAGATACCTTATACACTACCATGCTCACTAACCCTCCTCAATACTATTTGTTGGCTTCTCATGAACTTTGTGTAATACTCTTCTCACAGTGTCCATTCCTTTGCCTGCTTTTCTACCACAATTTTCCTTCTGAAGTTTTTTCTTCTCAGTCTTTCTTTATAAACCCCCATGTACAAAGCAACATATTTCTCACATGCTTTCTAGCTTTGTTCTTATATCCTCCCACTGACTCTGTGGAAATGGTGTTAAGGATATATTAGCCTTCCATAGTAAGCAAGCTAATATCTTGACCCAGTGGCCTGTGGATTTTATTTTTTTAAAATGCTATACAGAGATACAGAAGGCCAGAGAGCTGACTTTCAATTTATAAAACTAGGTGATGCCACTAGCTTAGAGGAAGCAATTGAAAGATGTAGAGAGAGAACTGTGCCTTTAAATGAGCTGGTACTTTCTGCATACAAACTAATAAATACCTGTTGATTTCTGAGGGCTATACTGATATAGATTGAATTTGAAAATCACAAGAGTGATTTTCCTCTACATTTTCTCAGAAGGCAAAATCCTTTAGGGTTTCTTTGCTTGCCACTGTACAGGCAATGGCAGGTAGACAAATCACAACTGAACCCACTTTTAGTGGTTCAGCCATATGAAATAAGTCCCTACCAGAGGAGGAAGCTCTTGCAGATGCTTTGCTGTAGCACAGATAATTACCCAGGAGATGTAAGCAGGAGCTTCTCTAGGTATTTGCTGAATTCAATGTTTCATCTACACATCTCATACTTAGTTATGCCTTGGTTTTCCACTTTATTAGCAAAGAATTGGGAAACAGATTTTGAGGAGTTAGTAGTTAATCAGTATGCAAGTTTTGACTGTCTCCTTTACTCTTTTAGTTTTACAGACTAAGCAGAGTGTGATAACCTGCTAATAATTCTGGAGTCTGATTAGTGCTGTACAAAGTTGCTAAAATCTAGACACAATGGAATTTTGAGGTGCTCCGTCTGTGGAAAAAAGGGATTTCATTATGACTTCCTCAAGCTTTAGAGATTTGTCTACCATGGACGAACTTGCAGCAAAATACCACCTAAAACCTGTAGTTCAAGAAAGTATCTGTTGAACACTTTATGACCAGTATTTCTCAGTAATGTGCAAGCACTTTTCTACTGCATATCAGGGCCCCAGCAAGATGCTGTTATGAGGGAAATGCAGCTTGGTTTTGATTCCTTCTTTGGATTGAGATATTATGCTGATTTTATGTTTAGGTTATACTTTAAATGTTATTTAAAAATAGAAGTTTAAAGAGATGAGTTTTTCAATATGTAAAACTGCTCAAACTTTTATTTTCTTCTTTATTTATATATTTTTTAAAGGAATCTGAGAAGTGCAGTTAGTGTCGTACAAGGAGCTACAATTAGGCAGGATGTTTTGGTAACTGTCAAACTGAATATATTTTATCTCAGAGGATTCCACAAAATGTGACCTTTGAAGCTTCCAATTACCATTCAAACATTTAGCAGTACCATTATTTCTTTCACCTCAGTGACATTGGGCTCTTAAAGTTGATTGTAAAATTATTTTCTTAAACACTATCCACATTCCTTAGGTGAAATCCAAGCTACAATAAATCAACCCGTCTGCTTGAACCTGGTACATGTCACAACATTGGTTATTACATATGGTCTTCGCAGAGAGTGTTTTACCTGAATTTGTTTAACCAGCTGGGGAAATCACATTAAAACATTGAGTTTACCCTATTTCTGCTTTTCTAGTTCTGCTAATCAGTGCATTGACACCAGCATCTTTTTATTGTGAATTACATCGATTAGTATAAAACAAGTAAGATTTTATTTGGTCCAATTAAAATTAAGGTCAATCTGAAATGATTTCTGAGTAGCTGTGTTACACTAGGGGCAAGTAAAGCTGTTTGCCCCCAGATGATATCTTGCTGAAGTAGTAGATTACTTGGAACTTTCTCTCCCTCACTTCTTGGTAAATACAGCTTTACCTAGGTCTTGTAGGCATTATTACAATAACCACTAAAGAAACTCAAACAAATTTTTCTTGATCTATACAAGTGAAATGCGACCCCATAAATTTGCAAGATAGCTAAGGCTTTTGGGAGGTGAAAAAGCACTCTTAATTCTCTCCCATTTATTTCATTGATTGGATTTGGGAATCCGACAGTTGCATATGTTTTATGCCAGAGAGAAATGCTCTGCTTGGCATATTACTCCACATCCATTATTTATTTTAATTGAACTGAACTCTTGTCTTTCTTTTGGGACATTAGAATTAGAAAAAAAAGGTCTAACTGAAGGATACATGAACTAAGAAATGTCAGGACCAGCTGTACTAAAAGATTGGAACACAAATATCAGCTATTAGCACTAGTTGCTAAATGTCTCTAAAAACATGTTAGAAAGAGATATGCTAATATGATAACTACCAGAATATAGCTGATCTAATAAGTTCCACTTGAATTTTCATTGTGATATTTAAATATGGTGTAAAGTGAAAACTGATTCTTCTTACTTATTGATCATCTCTAATGCTGTGAAACTGGATATTGTCTGAGTGTTTTTCTGTGAAAACTCTAAAGTCAAGAGATTATATCTAAGCCAGATATCTAGTCTTTTGCTTCTCTTAGTCTTTCCACTGATTTGGGCCGGTTCCCCCTCCAACCTCAGTTTCTCAGAATTTTTCTGTATTTGGGATGAATTTTACTTATGTTGAAAGGAAAGGAAAGCTTTCCTTATTTGTCTAGGTAAACTATTGCACGTATGGCCTAAATCAAAGCAAATAGTGATGTAGGGCTGTCAGAAAATGGCCCTTACCAACACAAGTTGTACTAATTGTTTGTTCCATGGCCAGACAATGAGAATTTATTTAATTTTGAATGGTGGGAAAATTCTTGTTAGCTAAGGGTCTTCCTGGCTGCAGTATTTGTCCTGGCTTCAGTAGGATATGGTACAGCTTGATACAGAACCACTGCAGAGTTTTCCCTGCCAAATTTGTGCTGATTTGTTGCACTTGTAATTTAGAGAAATTTCAGGACTCCTACAAACCAATGTTTAGCTTCCTTCTGCCAGATGGATAGCCCATGAATTTCAGAGTCATGCACAAGCACATTAGGTGGCATTAAAATGTGCAGCTGTAAGCCATGAGAGGCTACTTGCTGTGCTGCTAAGATCTTCTACTAAAACAGAAGCAAACAGAAGCTTTGTCTCTTTGGAAAACCTGGCCCTCGGTGTGTGTAATGCTACTAGCCATTTTTATACTCTGGTCTCTATTTCATGTACGTCCAGCTGTTTTATTTCACATAAACATTTCTTCCCAGCATATAGCCAAAATGTTTCTGTTTTTATTACTGCTAAGTCCAGCTTGATATCTCACACAGATTTATTAATAAAAATAAAGGTTTTATTAACATTATTACAGAAGACACAGCTCAAACCATTCACATAATAATTCTCTTCAAAAGAATCAATATTGCTTAATTATTACTCAATATAGTATTTTTCTACAATACACAATGTTACTATATATACATAAATTTATTCCATAATTTTCAATTTAAGTTATGTTAGTGAAAAAATGTCAGCTGCTAGTTAGGAATGTGTAAGATAGAGAAGGACAGAGTTAAAATTGGCTGTCTGGTCTTGGTGCATGCATTCTCTTATGATCTGTAATTACACGCATAGCTTATATTTTTCCTGCAGGACCTCTGCCTTAGCCAGTGGCACAGGTGGTTACACCTGTGCTAGTGGATGCAAGATTCAATGTCAGTCTTCATTATTCCAGACTTCTTGTTTCTGTCTGTTCCATGGTTCTTCTCCAAATTAACTCCTCTCATCCTCAGTAAGTCCACTTTTCTTCCCTCTGACCACTTTCATGGCAGTTCTATTTCTCCTTCCTGCATTACAGAATTATTGTTAGGCTGTTGGCACATGCTTGACCCATTTTGGTCTATGGCTGTCAGATCTGCCTTTTTCCTTTCCCATGAGCTGCAGATGTTACAGTCAATTTAGAGTTTGTACTATACTTTATAGGCATATAGGGATATGAAAACTACATCTTTCAGTACAGAAATCTTTCTAATGCTTATAATTTGCTCATAACTTTGTGTGAACATGGAAAAGAATGGGAAACAAAGAATGTGTCTTTGCAGAATATCAAACCCTTCAGTTTGATATGTGAATATCAAAAGTATTCAGAACTATGTACTGGAACTCAAAGGCTATGTAATTTTACTTGATTTTATTTTAAGTTGTCCAAATAACAACTTGTTCTTGAAACATTAGTCTCACCAACACCTGAACAATTTTGTCTGAAATATTTCTTAAAAAGAATTAAAAACACAGCTTGTACCAGTACAAAGGATTAAAGTTTGCCAAAATCAAAAGAAATGGTATCTAGTAATGGAAGGGGGTAGTCTTAGGAAAAAGTTGTACCTACGCCACAACTTGTAACATGTTTTCTTATAAACACATATGTGTTGAATGCACCTCAGTTATATAGATCAGATGAAAACAACAATATTCAATAGTTAGCTTCAGTAGTTGAAAAGTAATTAAAAAAAAAAAAAAGTCTTGTTGGAAAACATTCTCAGAACTTTAAAAATCTATCCTTCATTCAGTTATCTCGTTGTTTTTTGTTGTTGTTATTGCTGTTATGAGCACACTAGAAATTTTTTTCTTTTTGCCTTGGAGTGATTATTGCTTTACATTCATAACATTTGAAAAGCTTGTCATGCAAAATGTTGAATGCATACATGAATGATGATTGATAGTTTATTTTTCCCTAGCATGAATGAGAGAAAGTAAATCTGGTCAGTCATATATTTATGCCGTACATATTTTTTAATTGCATGAAAAACAGCTGTAGCTTAAATCTTAAGGTAGATTTAATGATTTGCTTCAGCTGATAGACATAGCCTTGCAACACTGCAAGAATAACAATTTAAATTTATATTGCTCTGCTCATGACTAGGCTCCAAAAGCAGTAGGCAATGGAAAAGAAGAAATGAACAAATGAACAATGAGAAAAGAAACAATTTAAAACTCTGTCTTTAAACAGAACTGTAGCTATGAACTCCCCAGGCAACATATTTGACAGTATGCACTGAGAAGTGAAAGAATTTACAACAGCTCAGACCTGAACAACTAATCAATAAGACAGCAAACAAGTCCAAGGTAGCGGACCGCAGTACACAGCACCTTCCCCGTGTGTACAATATATGACCTAAATTTAGTACAACATATTGCAGTCAGTTGGTTACCACAGTGTTTTGCCCTACATAATCTCTCAACTGTTGCTGTGTGTTCTCCGTTTATTGGTATAGTCCACTTTAATTGGATTCATTTTAGTTTTTATACATGCCACTGAGAGAGAATATTTCCAACAGTAGGAAAGCAAGATTAGTCATACACCCTCCTACTTATGCTCACAGACACTGTGCCCGTAGCCTGCCCGGAGGACGGATGTGGGCTGGGGATCATCTGGAGTCCTATAAGAGTCCTGATCTCCTCTGAGATGGAATGAGTTGTACGAAGGAAAACAACTAGCCTCAGGTAGTTAGAATATGGAACCTCAGGAACCTCAAAAACAAATCCAGTCTTTCTGCATACATGATATTCAGCCTTTGAGCTTGTGATGTATATGTGCTGCTGCCAGGAGATCATGGTTATTTAGGACAGCCCTCTTGTCCAGTCTCCCAGGTAGACACAGTGGTCACTGTGCCATTTCTCTTTTGGACATGAAAATTTAAGTTGATCACAGTTCTTTGGTAGAAACAAAAATCAAGCCTCATTTCATTTTTATTAGGGACTTAATATTAGACGTTATCTTTTAGCATCATAGCCTTATATTGTAGATTAATTTTTCTTTCGTATGTCTCTTTAACTAAGAATTCCTAAAGGCACTCATTTCCAGCTGTGTGTGAAATTATTACGTAAAACAAAAGGAACCATATTGCTGACCCAGTCCCTTAGTTATGATGGGAGGATGTTAAACACAATAAATAAAGAAATTATTTACAGTACAAAGTGTGTTTAAGAAAAAATTGAAAAGATATATGCTAATAAGTAATAACAAAATACAAGTCAATCAGAAATACCACTGGAAACCCAGTATTACATCAAAACAGCTGATTTACAGCTCCAAAAATAAATGGAGACAGATGATCACTAAGTAGCTCTATAACAAACATTTTCTAAAATCAAGGGTTGGAGTGGCTGATAGAAAATTGGATACAGTTTGTATGGGCTGCAGTAAAAGTAAGAAATAAGCAGCAAGCACAATTTAAAAATGTAACAGATCTACTTGAAATAAATGAGTTCTCAGTATAGCAACAATGTGTTCTAACTTCAGAAACTAACTGCTTCTTTAATCAATAATTATAAATTCTCTGTCCTCAAAACTTATTATCTTGAATATATTTTTGTTGCACTATTTATTTCATATGCAATTTAAATTACCTAAAAATATCCATTGCATATAGGGAAAGCAAGGTCATCATTTCATTTATCGATCTCCTCTTCTAACTAAATAGACATTTGTATAGCGCAATCCAATACAGCTGTCAAATCACAATTGGTTAATATTATACAGCAAATAATCAAATCAGATTAGATAGATAGAAAATTATTCTATTCCACACATAAATCTGTTTCTGCCTTACAGACAAGATCAATGCTTCTCAGCAAGAGCTTCCACAAGTGCAAGATCACATTGAAAAGGAAGAAGGGTGTCTCTTGTGCCCAGGTTTCATCCAGTTTGGGTAAAGAAGCCTGAGCTTTGTCAGGGGACAGGATCCATTCGGTACCTTTGAACTTGATTACAACTGCTCATGACTGCTGAGACCCTGCAGAAATTTTCTAAGGACCGCAATTGCACATAGCTTTTCAGAGGTACTGTTTTTGACTAGTATCTCAAACAGGAAATAAGTTCAGCTTCTTTGTCACTGTTCACCCTCCAAAGAGGAAACAAATGAGATTCATCACATGGCTGTTAAGTTTTGAGACTGAGAGGGCTACAAGAGCACAGGCTTGGGGTGAAGGAAGAAAACACCATATTCTTGTAATCCTCTAGCACTGTAGTTTTCTTTCTTTCATACCTGGTCCCAAAACTTTGTTTGAGAAACCTGTTAAATAATACTGTTAATAATATTAAATTTAAGAAAAAGAAAAAGAAGAAAAAGAAAAGGAAAAAGAAAAGGAAAAGGAAAAGGAAAAGGAAAGGAAAAGGAAAAGGAAAAGGAAAAGGAAAAGGAAAAGGAAAAGGAAAAGGAAAAGGAAAAGGAAAAGGAAAAGGAAAAGGAAAAGGAAAAAGGAAAAAGGAAAAAGGAAAAAGGGAAAAAGGAAAAAGGAAAAGGAAAAGGAAAAGGAAAAGGAAAAGGAAAAGGAAAAGGAAAAGGAAAAGGAAAGGGAAAAAGGAAAGGGAAAGGGAAAGGGAAAGGGAAAGGGAAAGGGAAAAAGGGAAAGGGAAAAAGGAAAGGGAAAGGGAAAGGGAAAGGGAAAGGGAAAAAGGGAAAGGGAAAAAGGGAAAGGGAGGGGAGGGAGGGGGAGGGGGAAGGGGAGGGGAGGGGAGGGAAGTGGGGAGGGGAGGGGAGGGGAGGGGAGGGGAGGGGAGGGGAGGGGAGGGGAGGGGGAGGGGAGGGGAGGGGAGGGGAGGGGAGGGGAGGGAGGGAAGGGAAGGGAAGGGAAGGGAAGGGAAGGGAAGGGAAGGGAAGGGAAGGGAAGGGAAGGGAAGGGAAGGGAAGGGAAGGGAAGGGAAGGGAAGGGAAGGGAAGGGAAGGGAAGGGAAGGGAAGGAAGGGAAGGGAAGGGAAGGGAAGGGAAGGGAAGGGAAGGGAAGGGAAGGGAAGGGAAGGGAAGGAAGGGAAGGAAGGGAAGGGAAGGGAAGGGAAGGGAAGGGAAGGGAAGGAAGGGAAGGGAAGGGAAGGGAAGGGAAGGGAAGGGAAGGGAAGGGAAGGGAAGGGAAGGGAAGGGAAGGGAAGAAGGGAGAAAAATTCCCACAGTCCTGGAGGGAAAACAAGTTTTATATAGATGACATTTAGTTTAAAGGGAATGAGAGAAAGAAAAGAAGTAAAGGAAAAAATTCAGTACGTTTCTCACAGTTGAGCCTACATTTTGAGATCAATAGCAAATATGGATGACTATGAGCCATCTGATTTTTGCATTTCACAAACAACGTTACCAGTTGACATATCCATGACTTCTATACCCAGCTCTTTTCTTTACTCTTTTCTTTACTAAAATCTGGACCAGTAATTGGTGCCACACCTCAAGGACTCAGTGCATTGTCTGCATGATTACAAAAGATGCCTTATCTATTTATACAGAAGAATGAATCAGAGCAAATCAAACGTCTAAGCCTTATGAAGTAGGTTAAAATTTGCTCAGTGCTTTTTCTATAGAAACTTGAAGGAAAATTCTGATCTCTTAGATAGCACAAGATGAGGTCTTTAACTCCGTGTTATCTGAAGGTACTGGAAAACAGCATTTTATATACTCGTCCATTTACCCTATATTCAGGTCTCTAACAATGGACAGCTTGGTATTTATCCACCCCACTAAAAATCCGGTTCAAAATCTAGGGTCTGGAAACCTTATCAGCACCCATAGCAAGACAATGGCCTAGGAGCAGTCCTCTTTTTCTCAAATGGCTTCATGGAGTTTGAAACACAGCTCAAATATTTGCTTCAAATCCATGCATGCAGGCAGGATGGACAGATTTTTATAAATGATTAATAACATACAACTAACACTTAATATGCCAAAAGGTATTTAATAGTCAGGACAAGGTGAAAATGTATCATTTCTATCAAAAGACAGCACATGTAAGCAATATATATATATATATATATATATTTGAAATGGGAAAGTAATTTAAGAGGAAAAATACATATTTTCTGTTTTTCTCTCTGGCATGTTCTCTTGTTCTTGTAGTTCTCTTTGATTTAGATTATTTATCTTCAGAATTAAGTTAGGGTTATTATATTTATTAAACGTTGTGCAACATATATGATTGTAAATTGATGCTGAAGTATAACAGATGTCATATGATTTATACACTATTTCAGTTGCAGAGATAATGTTTTTTTAATCTAGTTATTTTATCTTGCATATAAAGAGTGATTCATATTTACACAGTGCAGTTAAAGGCCCAAGTGAGATTAGCATATGTTACAGAGAGATTCTTCAAGAAGCTTTTGAATTTAATCTCTAAATATGTTGGAGCAACAACAGGTGGAAACAGGAGCAGATACATAAGAGGCTTGATCAAGTTCTCAATTTCAGTGCCAGGAGCCAAAATAATACATATATATCATAATATATAGTCTTTTGCTCTATGCTGTACACAAAGCAATCCCTCCCTCCCAGTAATACTACAAGTACCTTATATATACCTTAAGCCAAAGAAATAGGTCCTGCTGTCAGTATCCTGTATCAGCTTTTTCCCTGTAGGTGCCTAACTCATCTCTTAGTTTCCGTCTCTTTTGAGACAGCCAGGTATGTTACCAAACCAGATGGTTTTAGGCTATAAACTATCTGGAGTAGTGGATGCTGTGACTTAGTGTAGCTGAACATACAGAGCCTTGGCACATTGGAATCGCAGCCTAGCTACAGTTTTCAGGGCAATGCATATTGCTGTTCAATAGTAAAAATAAAATTTCCCTAGTTCCTACGGAGTGATCTTGGTGTTTCCCATGCCCTACTTATTGGAGATAATATTTATTTCGTTTGACCCACTTTTCCTTTTGACCCACTTTTGACCTCATCAATGTGTATAAATATCTGAGGGGACGGTGTTAAGAGGATGGAGCCGGTCTCTTTTCAGTTGTGCCCACCAACAGCACGAGAGACAATGGCACAAACTGGAGCACAGGAAGTTCCGTCTGAATATGAGAATTTCTCATATCAGTTCATGACAGTTTCATAAACCTAGGGATAACCTGTAGGGTGCTTTTCTTTGTTTGCATGTTTGTTTGTTTTTGAAGTTAAAAACTGCTGGGTTCTATGTGAGCATCCATCTTCATTTAAAAGAACAAAACAAACGCTCACAATTACTGGGCAAAAATTGGGCAAAAATTTCTTATTGATGACTTTAGGTAAGTTCTTAGGAATTTTGAAGATCTAATGATATGCTTTGAACTATTGGAGTTGGCAGTAATATCTGTTTGTCAAATAAGTATCCTTAATATGTTAAAGTAAAATTTCTGGGTCTACTCCTACTGCAAGCAAAGTTATCCATTTTCCTTCTCCTTCTGTCATACTGTCATATACCTGCATGTAAGTTATGTCACTGTACCTTGTCTACACTTATTAGTTAAAAATAAATAAATAAATAAAAACGTTATGGGTAAGGTGAATGGTAAAACAGTATTAATGTTAGAAGTAACCAGTGACTGGCACAATACTGCCATCTAACAGAGGGGGAATGCAAAACATTTTGAGATCTTTCAAATGTATTTACCAAACACTGAAACACTGACTGATATTAGAATGTATAGAGAATGAGAGCTTACAAAACCCAGTAAACCTTCTTCATATTAGTACCATCTGATAAAGGTTTGGTTTTTGTGTCAGCACATCAGCAAATTCATCTACTATATGTCAGTTTCCTCTTTTTTTTCTTTTTCATTTTTTTTTTTAAGTTAAAGGACTTGCTGAACATTTGTTCTTGAAGTTTTTGGCTTCTTACACTTGCCAGTTTTACTAAAAACAAGTTATTATTTGATATTATTTACAGTCTGTTTAAAAGAAATAATTATTTCAATTTTTTTCCAAAATTTTCTTATCTTTTCCCCCCACCTATTCTAGGAAGTTTTCAAGTTTGATCTAGTACCATATCCTCAGATATTGAACCCAATCAACGTCTTTGTTTTTATGCACTTGGAGTCACTGAATTAATAAGTGAGGCAATGAAGAACATCTGTGTGTCTGAGGGTGAGAATGAATGAGTGAACCATTTATGTTCGCTTTTCATTAAACATAGAAATAAATATTTTATTCCTTTATTTTCCCTCTGCAAGACTTGCCTTTTCAGACATGTTGACCACATTGTTGAATCATCTGTGTAGTTACCATTTACTGCTGTTTATTCTGTTCCTAATTGCTCTTTCCAGATCTTCAGTAATAATGTGCAATGAGAAAAAAAAAAAAGGCAAAAAAAAAAATATTATATTAAGCAGTCCAGATCAATTATAAGACAGTAACAGGACTCAGGACTGTAAGATTGTCTTGTTCTTCCATCACCCACAGCTAGTGTTGGACCACACAATTGAGACCAGTTTCCTGTTTTAAAGTCAACGGGGTTCCTGTATGATTTATATAACAGCCTGAATTGAGTGATCATCTTTTTGCACAATTCACAGTAGCTTCACTTCACCACCCACCTCACTCATCTTCTCTAGGGTTAGTGTATTAATAATTCACTTCTCACTGAGAACAAAGCCCTTGTAACTTAACTTCAAATGCTGTTTGGTTGAACATTATAACAAAAGTAGTGAAGGGGCATACCGAAGAGCAGAGTTGCTGCATCCCAGAAGGCTGCTTCATTCCTCACCTTCCAGACTTTTCATAAATGGCAGTCTGGACTTTAAAGCATGTGTGTAAATATGGTTTCAACTCTCCAGCAAGAGTACTGGACAACACCTGCATTCTCCCACCCCATGTTTGCTAGAGCATTCATAGCAGTTGGGCTTCCCCAGGACCCAACATCACAAGCAAAACATGGAGGATGACAAAACCTCAAGTCTGGCCTTCAAGTCTTTTTTACATAAATTGCTGTGGGTCATTAAGGAAGACAGGGAAGTTGGAAAGGAGCATCAAACAAAATCTGATGGTGATTATTGATAAAGCAATTCTACTTGAATTTTGAACTTTGCTGCTTCACAAAATCCCCTTACCATTCACGTGAGGTTGACTGAGGAGAAATCCTTGCTCCAAATACAAAGCAAGGCAAGACAGAACAGTGCACACCTGGAAAGAGAAGGAAAATCAAACCTCATTTTACTCCTCTGATAGTCCTCTGACAGAAATTGAATGGTTAGACTAGATAGATCTGGCTGATTGGTTTTCAGATACTGGCATAATCTGGGATCTCATCAGTGCCATTGATACAACAGACCCCAGAGGCATGGATTCCAGCTCTGCTGTACCTTGCATTGCTGGCTGTGAGCTGGACTCAGATCAGAAGGAGACATATTGATCTTTAGAGAGATGGGTATGCTCCTGTCTCAGAGACCTTTATGCACAGAAATAAACACATCATGGTGCACTTAGTGATTAATTGAATGTGCTACATCTGTTACAGATTTCACAGGTGAATATTGCAAATGAATCCTCATTTTAGGGCACAGTTTGACCTACACAGCCTAGCAGATAGTGGAGTAATGTATGTAATTCACAACAGAATACAAATTTAACATCAGAAAATCATGTAAAAATCTGTAGCTGGTAGGAATATTCTGATCGTTGGGTGCATGGGAAACATCTGTTCGAATATGATCTTGATGATTAAGCATTTTATAAGTTGATTAAACAGTAACCACCGGTTCAGCTTCAGGGTTTGAGAAGCAGTGTGAAACTGATCCATATTTTCTTGGATGCAGAATTATGAGCCTCTGTGGGACCATATAGTACCTTGTCTCCAAAAGATGATGTTGCATTAGTTTAAATTCTGTTCTGTTAGCAAAACATTCTTCCTCCAAAGACAGTTGGTTCACATGGCATTCAGCTCCACACCAGTGCAATCACCAATTCCAGCTGGGGCTTATCTGCTCTCCTGTTTCAGTCACCTGGGGTAAGGTCTTTCCATTTAAAACCTGGTTGTACAGTCCTGGAGAGGATCTACCGCTAATTAATAATAAATGGGTGACTTAGATGGCTGTATTTGGCAGGGAAAATTTCTCTCACCCATTAAAACCTATGACTAGGATTTTCAAGTTATATTTTTAGAACCACTTACCATGATTTTCAAAGTATTAATTTATTCTACATTTTATTTCCTTTTGGTTATTTTCATTTTTTCTCTCCAAGCCATAACTTACTGACTTGAAGCTTGTGCTCAGCCTTGTATACTCCATAATGAAAAATGCTGTGTTTGACTCAATGGAGTAATGCTTCCTCCTCCACCTAAGTAAACTTTCCAATTTCTTTGGCTCGAAAAATCTCGTTTTATTAAGACTGCACCCTGAATCAGCTGGAAAGTTTTGATCTCACATAAATTACCACCATTCATTTCCTTCAACAGGAGGCCATTGCTGGTAAAATCACTGTTTACCCATCATAACTATGCTACATCATAATATTTTATTGCATAGACATACGCAATAGTTAGTGTTTTTCTTTTGCTGGGAGAAAGAAATTTATTATTTAGTGAGTATACAGAATCTGAACTTAAATAAGCAGCCTGATTGCCTGCTCTCAGTGAATAGTTTAACATGGTGGCAAGCTACAATTTTGCAATGTTTGCCATTAGATGTTTTACAGGTATTTTCTCGACACAAACGCATTTGGTTTTTAACTTCTACAACATTAAAGATATTTTTGACCAGTTTATGAAAACCAAGGAAATACATTTGCTATCTATGAAGTCTGAAGATCTGGATGAACGAATCATAAATCAAGTGCCTGCAAACGCCAAAACTAGACCTGCTCAAAGTTAAAAATGCAGACATTACACAGATATGTAAACAGTGATTTTCAGAGAGAAAACTTCTAGGTGGAAGAAAAGGAAGTACAAGGATGTAAGGAGACCTTTTGGAACATGAATAAAATCAAAACTGTGTTTTTACAAGTTCATTCAAAGTGTTAATGTTGAAAAGAGAGCAAGGACTGAAAAAAATAATTTGTTCAGCTTAGAATGTGAGTGATGGGTTGCACTCTGTATTTCACATAGAAGCTGTGAACAAAATCTTGCCTAAAACAAAGGTACAATAACTGAATTGAAGATACTTTTTTGAGAATATCCTGCATAGCAAGTCCTCTGACTTACCAAAGGTGTTAGACTGTTCTCAGAAGTGAAAGGTGCTATTCATTTTTTTTTTTTGATGTCTTTCAGGACTGAAAGATCAAGCTTCCCAAAAGACATACAGTTATGCCTGTGTAGGAGCTTCAACTCAAAAATAAATAAAAGGATTTTTTTAAAAACAGTAAAGGATCTTAACAGGTGAAACAAATAAACAAACAAACAAACAAACTTTAGAAATTAGGACTTCCAATTTAGAGGCAAAAAGATAGCAATTGTTTTGCAAAGTATTAAACACTCATACAGAAATGGATCCACCACTATTTTTAGGATAGCTTATTCTTGCCTAACACTCACTAGGAGTATACATTAAAGAAATGTATTAGCACTCCCACTTTACAGAAGAAATACAGGCATACGCATGTTTATTCATGTGATCATTGTGATGCATAAATTATAAGAACCTGTAAGAACCTTTTTAGATTATAACCTTCCAACAAAGTGAAGCAAAAAACCTGTGTATTGCAAAAGCATTATGTTACTCCCTACATTATTAGGAAAAAAATGGTCACATTTCCTCCCCCTCCCTACCAAGCACCCCTACCCCAAATACATAAAGCTATAAGTTGCAGATAAAAGTACAGTTTTAATAAAGGTTCCCATTTTCCACCTTAGCAGTTCTACCCTGAAATGGCATAGATCTTGTGAACAGAAAACTGAGCGCAAACCAAGTTTTCCATTTTGTCTAATATTCCATCATTTCTGTTCCACCAGGAAGAAACACTCTTCTCCACCCCAAACTACACTCTGAAATGGAACAGGAAGAAACCAAGTGAATGAAGATTTCACAGTCAACAAAAAAAAGAGCAACAAAAGCCTATCTTCAAATTCTTGCACAGAAACAGACCTCCTTAAGGCCAGTAGGACTGCTAAGGGTAAGCACATGCCAAAATGCTTTGTGAAATTAGTTTGCCTTCCAAAGGTCTTTCTAAGACTAGTTTGAAGCCTCAGTTTGGGAAAAGAAAAGAAGAAAAAAAAAAAAAGAAGGAAAAAGAAAAAGAAAAAGAAAAAGAAAAAGAAAAAGAAAAAGAAAAAGAAAAAGAAAGAAAAAGAAAAAGAAAAAGAAAAAGAAAAAGAAAAAGAAAAAGAAAAAGAAAAAGAAAAAGAAAAAGAAAAAGAAAAAGAAAAAGAAAAAGAAAAAGAAAAAGAAAAAGAAAAGAAAAAGAAAAAGAAAAAGAAAAAGAAAAAGAAAAAGAAAAAGAAAAAGAAAAAGAAAAAGAAAAAGAAAAAGAAAAAAAGAAAAAGAAAAAGAGAAAAAGAAAAAGAAAAAGAAAAAGAAAAAGAAAAAGAAAAAGAAAAAGAAAAAGAAAAAGAAAAAGAAAAAGAAAAAAAGAAAAAGAAAAAGAGAAAAAGAAAAAGAAAAAGAAAAAGAAAAAGAAAAAGAAAAAGAAAAAGAAAAAGAAAAAGAAAAAGAAAAAGAAAAAGAAAAAGAAAAAGAAAATGAAAGAGGAAAAGAAAGAGGAAAAGAAAGAGGAAAAGAAAAAGAAAAAGAGAAAAAGAAAAAGAAAAAGAAAAAGAAAAAGAAAAAGAAAAAGAAAAAGAAAAAGAAAAAGAAAAAGAAAAAGAAAAAGAAAAAGAAAAAGAAAAAGAAAAAGAAAAAGAAAAAGAAAAAGAAAAAGAAAAAGAAAAAGAAAAAGAAAATGAAAGAGGAAAAGAAAGAGGAAAAGAAAGAGGAAAAGAAAAAGAAAAAAAAAAGAGGAAGAAAAAAGAAAAAGAAAAGAAAAAAAAAAGAAGAACCTTTCTTCCTTGCTAAGAATTTTGGGTCAAGTTGACAGGGGCTGTGGAACTAAACCAGGGGTATCATGTCCTTGATGTGGAACTAAACCAGGGGTATCATGTCCTTGATGCTCCAGTGTAAAGACTGTACAAGTGCTGCCATTCCAGAGTTCAAAACCTTTTGCATCCACTTTGCAGAGACAGGAACAGAAAAGGGCAACAGAGATTTGAGTCGTTTATGTTTTGTAATTTCTCTTGATTTATGCCTTTATATTAATAAACTGCCCTGGGAAATATCAGTTTTGTTAATACAGGAAGAAAGACATTTAGTTTGGAAAAAAAAAATTATATGGGCTCTTTTGGGTGATTATATGGGCTCTTACGGGCTCTATGGGTGAAAATTATGTGTTCATTACCAAAGATAAGTAGGAAATTCTTAAGAACATGTATAGTTTAAGTGTAACTTCAGAACTGGAAATATACAAAAGTTTTCTGTGGGAGGTTGTGCTAAAATGAATTTTTTTGTCAGTAAGTTGCTACTGTAGTTGACAAAAAAAATTCTAAGAAAGTGGAGGGAGAAGAATTTAAAACGATTTAATTAGGGAATTCCTTATAAGAACAAATCTGAAATAGCACTTCATGTACTTTGAGACTACAAGTCAATAGGAGATTCACAGCTTCCAAATTCATAATTGTGTCCCATAGCTAACTGTTTGGCAAAATGATCTCATCTCTCTGAATGAAGTGTCCTGCTACCAAGAAAGATCTTGGAAAAGTCAAGAAATGCAGAAAAGTCCATCATGTCAAATAAGATTTGTTCTATTCTTAAAAGCAAACAATGAAACAAACCAGTCTTTCATTGCAAAAATCCTTTCTCAGTTTTCTAGCCATATTTTTCTGTGAGTAGGAAGATGAGGTTGGGGTTATTACAGATAAAAAAAAAAGAGAGATTCATGGTGAGGAAGAATTAAGCCTTGTGGAAGAGGTCAAATGTGTAGTTAGGTTCTTTAACAAATTCAAACTCAAGTTTTCAGGCAGAAGAAAAATGTTATTGAAGAGATCCCCAAGAGCACTGGAAAATAATAATAATTATTATTATTATTAATAATAATAATAATAATAAATCTCTCTGGAAAGGGGTTGTTACAATATTCAAATCTCAGGTCCGTATATTGCTTATATTAATTCAAATTAATATTGAGACTCTCATAAATTGACAGTAAAATAATCCTCAGAGTTACCAGACATGGAAAAATCTTTCTTCCTTCTACCCAAAATTTGACTTTATACGAGGTGGTGCATATCTTTGCCTTAGTTGGTCTCAGACAGTGCCTTATTCAATAACATTGGTGATCATAGCACAGTTTCAGCTAGAGATAGAGAAGATTAAAGTCAAATGAGTTGACCATGTCAGAAATTGTCTCCAGTGGGCATTTAGATTCAGCCTCTTGAATTTATAGCGGATAAATAATCTTCAGGATGGGCAGAAGGCCTATTAAGGCAACTGCTTCTTATAACTCACTGGAACTACACTACCCTGTCTAAGAGCTTGTGCACTTATCATTGAGATAAACGACTTGCTACTGGTATGATGTAAAGACTTTATTAAAATCATAGTTAAAGTCTGATCAGATTAAACAATGGAGTAATTCTTGAGAATTAAACAGAAGTAAAGAAACATGAAAAAAAATGTAAAATAATACAGAAACCAGTTTTGATTAAAATAAATAAATAAATAAATAAATCATTGAAAACAAATACAAAATAAAATGGAAAAGAAAGCTCCCTATGGTTCACAGAAGAAATCAAAGTTACCTGAGTACAAAATAATAATCAATCATAATAATTTGTGAGAATTCATAGAAAAAAAAAAAGGAAAAAAAAAAAACAAAAAAAAACAGTTTTATTGAGAAGAGGTAGGTTGTGGTAAATGGGAAATGTTTCAGGATAACAGGAAGACTACAAGAAATTTCCTTCAGGATTAGGCTAATACTCCATCTAGCACAGGATTTGGTTTCTGACAGTGGCAGATATTATGAAGCTGACCATTTTCTGCTGTCCTTTCTTCTTGTTCCCCTGATTCTGCCATCTTTGAATTAGGGATATTGGAGGTTACATTCTTGCTTGTTCCATTTGATATATGTTTATTCTGTTATCCAGAAAATTTAACCTGCTGATATGATCTACTGTCCTCAATCTCTTGTGGCAACAAGTTCCCAAAATTGTTTAAAGTATTTCTTAATCTGTTTAAACCTATCTCAGTAGTATCCAGTGTCCTCAGATTCTTGTATTGTGAGATTTGGTTAACTACATATCTGCTTGCAGTTAACCACCACCTGCATGATTTCCTTGGTCATGCTTTCCTGCAGCAATCTCTGCTCCCAAAAAAATATGCCATTTTCTAGCCTTTTTGTGTAAGTCTTCTGCATGCCCTGGATCATTTATGTGCTTTCCTTTGCATATTTACTATTGTCTCTACATCTCTTGAGAACGTCACACAGGAGTTTTACACAGAGGTTTTACAGTGGCAAAATGACACTCTGTCTTTTCCCAATGCTCTAGATCTTCTGTGGTGTATAACAGAGATATAGAATATCATTTAAGATAACTTTTATAGAAACAGTATTAACTGTCTGCTGTCACTTAACCCAGCTTTACCACAGAAACGTGAACAGAAAAGTCTTCAGGAAATCTGAAAACTATAGCCATCAGTGGGACACAGGCACTGCAGTCAGCTCTATGCAACTCTAAGCAGGAAGAATTTTGCCATACAATTAGAGAGAAGGTTGTGATCTTTCTTCAAAAGTCACTGCTGAGTCATCTCTTCACATGACTGCCTAAACTTTTGTAATTCAAAACTAAAACATATAACATCTCCAAGGAAACCCCACACATCAGATTCAGAACAGTCCTCTGGGGGCCTATCTTCTTTTCTCTGCATAATGCCTGGAAAAACAAGCAAACAAACAAACAAACAAAAATGGATTTTGTACAATTTGTGAATATCAGAAAGGTAAGATGAAAAGTCTCCCTCCAACCCTAGAGCTGGGATGTGGCACAACTTTTCTTTCTTTCTACTGTAGGGAAGAAAAAAAAAAAAAAGAGCTAGAGAAAAAGAGCTAGAGCAATGGCCAAGGGCTATTACATTTACTACTTACACAATAGTTTTCACACATGTAGTCACATGCTGCCAGTTCAAAACATCACTTACAATATATTCATCCTCAAACCAAATAAAGTAACACAGGAATAGACAATGATATTAATCTTTTCCATGTTGGAGCTTGTTGCTTTTTGAATGAATGAGCAAACAGCCAGATAGCTACCTCAGTCTGAATGAGGTAAAAAACAAACAAACAAAAATAGGCAGGTGAACCAAGCTTTTGATAAGATCATAGCATTTTGGCAAACTTTGTGGAAGTGAGTTTGGAGTGAAGAACCATCCTTCATTTCAGTACTGTCCAGGTGAAAATTCATTTGTTGTGCTCAAGCACGGACTCGTTGCTTCACATTTCCTCAAGGAGAGCAGGGATGAAAAGAACAGACAAAACCCGGATTTATCTGAATCATTCCAGCAATGTGGGGGGAAAGGTGTGCTGCAACCACCCTCTGAAGTGGACTCACTGTGAATCTTTCCCTTCTGGATCTTCCAAAGGCATTTGGGCTTCCCCAAGGCACAACATGCTCAGTGGTGGAAAGCAGAATGAAGAACAAGGCTGCACTGACCCCACACCCTCATTGCAAGATGTAACCCATCCCTGAAGCATCCGTCACAAAAAATGTGGGTGAAAAACAAGGACACACTGAAATCTTATTCATATAGCTGACTAGCTATTTTCTTTACTCATCCTTGTTATGTAACCCAGTTAAAAGGAAAGTGTTTATCTGTTTGATATCACTGGTGCAGAGACTACACTGATAAAATTAGTTTTTTCTGTTTCTGCCAACACTCTCTGCGTGTTAATATTTTGATCTCTGTAATTTTCATAAAAGAAGGATGTGCAGCATGCCTCCTCATTTCCCACAGACTCAAATCCTCTGCTACCTTCATGCACTGTCTTCATGCACTCCCTGGCAATAAAGATTTTTCTCAATATAGTAGCATGAATCATTGTTGATGAGCATAGCTAATAATGTCAGATTCACAGAGAGCAGAAGCAATGACTCTTATTTGACTAGTGTCCTCAGGACATGGTTCAGCAAACAGATAAGAGTATGTGGGGGAGAAAGATGTAAAAACCAGGCACACAACTGAGCACAAAAAAAGAGAAAAAATATAAGTCAAAATCCAAGATATTTGAGGAAGTCCAAATCTTAGTCCTATCAACACACCCCATGTTGTCAAAATAGGGAACAGAAAGATATTAATTTCTTCATATTCTCTTCCCCCTTGTTGCCACATATGTTGTACCAATGTGTTGTGCTAATCATCCATATGGCTCTAGTCACAGCAAGGTGTCCTTATCAGCATCCTTAGTCCTATCATAACACATCTTCTCAAAAGATGATTTGATTTCACTATTGTGGTCCATTTTTTAATTACATGTTTACTTACAGTAACTAGGGTGCACAACAGTGATTTCTAACAAAATAATGATACACTTCATCTTTGGAATATCAATGAAATAAGCAAGAAGCTATGAATCTAAATAGAAATTAAAAGCCTAATTATGTTGTTGCCACATTTCTACAATGGACGGAGTTTTCTGACAGTGTATGGTCTGTGATTAACAGGGGCGTAAATATGGAAAACAAGGTATGTAGATTTCAGATTGTTTTGGCAAACAGCACCTATTTAAAAACAAACAAAAAAGCAAACAAAAAAAATATATCTCCTTTTTGACTTGTATGTACCTTATCATGTATGCTGAGATATTCCAAAGAAACTGTCAGTCAGGTTTCAATGAGTGTCATTCAGAATGACAGGAAACACAAGATACAGACCTAAACTTTGCACTTCTATGAAACAGGACAGAAACATGCTACCAGAATCACTGCTGAAGGTTTGAACGCGTAAATCCAGCTGTTCATCAGCACTTTCTCAACATTTGAGAAGACAAGGCTATTTTTTTACATGAACAATTATTAGCCTCAAATACATATCCAAGGTTAGGTAGTAAAAAAACTACTAGTTTTGTGTGTGTGTGTGTGTGTGTTTTGGTTTTGGTTTTGGTTTGTTTTTTCCAAGCCAGCTGACTACCATCGATTATTACATGTGGCATACATGTGGATTACTGAAACAGAAAACAGAAAAGCCGTACTAAAAACAAACAATAAAAACCAACAATAACAACAAAGCAGAAAAACTTAATTTCCCAGTTTAAAGACTTTTGTTTCAAAGTCTATGTGAATTCTTTCGGGAATTAAGATTTTGCAGGTAAAAGGGAAAAAGTAAATTGCCTACCTAATTCAGGTACATTTTCCTATAGCTGCACAATTTTATAAGAGTATTTAATATAAAAATGTTAAAGATTTTCTGCAGTTTTGGTTTTCTGAGATATTTATTTATTTATTCACTTATTTTAGTTTATTATATTAATAAGACACCATGCTGCTTGGTAATGGCTTTCCACATAACTTTACAAACAGAAGCGTAGTCAACATGTTATTTATTCACTAAAACTTAGTTTGTTTTCTGAATTTCATTTAGAAAATGAAAATTTATTGTTTATTCTTGCAGTATTAAAAAAAAAAAAAGGACTTCATTTTCCTTTCAAACTTGTCAGCAAAATGTCAATTTGTCCAGATGACAAGAATTCTCTTATTTAGAGAGAAAAATAAAGGCAAAAGAAAAATACGTTTAATTTGTTCACAGCTTTTATGCAAATACTGCAATAATGTGCTTCTGAAATTGTATTAATTCGGAAAGCATAAATGTTAAAGGCAGTTTAAGAAGCAGCAGGTATTGTGCCAATTCAAAATTGCTACTTACCTTTAAAATTACTTTCTTTTAGAATCTAATGCAATGTTCATTGGAATCAAAATGAGTGTCTGAAATGCAGTAAGTTGTATTTCTTGTGTAATAAGTGCATGCATAGTATCTGTGGAAAAACATAAGAATTAACACCTGAAAGAAAAAACACTCTTCCTGTTCATAGACATTCCAGTAGTAAATAAAAATACATATGATATATTTTTAACCTAGATGCATTTTTCTCATCAGTAGCTAACATTTTCACATTAGGTCTACACACTTTTTACTGAAGTTGTAAATGTCTGATCCTCTAGATATTTGATTATCAAGGAAACATTAATTTTCTCATAACATTTTTTTTCTGAAAAAAATAAAAAAGAAGTATGTAACTATTTTGATGTTACTACACAAAAGATTGTTTTTGAAAAGAAAAAATGATATATTTAGTTCCAGAAATATTGATTTTTCTTAAAAATCTTTCACCATTCCTCTCTCTACTATATGAACTTCTAACAGCTATTTTGACTATTTTTTACTTACTTAATTTTGCTGTTGAAAATTATTTTTTATATATATGTATATATTATTTAAAGAGATGCAGGACCTGATCCAACAAAGCACTTACTTACACGTATAATTAACTTTCGTTATGTCTGTGGCTCCAGCAAAATCAATGGATGGCTTGCACACTCCTAAGCACTTTGTGGAGCCTAGTCTTAAAGTACATTTGGCAATAAAATACCTGCATTAAGGTAGCTCTGTCTAAGAATAGGATTTTTTTTAAGACCAAGAGGAGAACCAGGAGGTTGATAGCATAAGACATCAGACATAACACAACAGAACTACTATAATTCTACTGATCTCTTCACATCACAAAATCAAAATGCAATTTGTGTCTTCAGAAAGACCAATTGCTACAAGTTTATTCTGGAGGATCTATTGTTTTTCAGTGAGCTTCTGCATAAAAATCTAATCACACAATGGTAGAAAACAACGTATCAAATGACTGTTCACTACACATTAACACCTTCAAGGAAAATTCAAAACAGGTTTGCTATGAGATGTATCAAAGGCCATATCCTCTGTGAAATGTAGCATCCCAGGCAAAATAACCTTATCTTGCTGTTGAAAGCAAGAAAAAGCAACAGCTAGTTTCCTGCAGAAAACTGTATCTCAAAGGTGCTGGCTAGTCATACTGGTACAGGAAGGAGACTGCACATCACCAGGGAGGTTGGTGGTGGCTGGGGAAGGGGTTCAGATGGACTGGGAGCTCAGGATAGGAAGAGGTTTCATGGGCAATGGCAACTTGTAAGAGTTCCTCTTTAGAAGTTTTATCTTATTTGCATGGGAAATCAAGGTTGTTTGTCTACCGACTTGGATACCATAGGAACAGTTACGTCTTCCAGAAAACAGCCCTACATTCTTGAACGGCTATGTGTACCATTTTATTTGGTGGAGCAGCTGTGAGCTTAAATGATACATTAAAAAATATTGCAGGGTAATTAGAAGCCAAAATGACATCCATATCTTCATGTCCATTATATCGTAGGTCCTCCTGGTGCTTTTCAGACAGTGAGTTTCATGGATGTTACCAAGAAACAAAGGGACCTACACCTTCTTATGATAAAAGCTCATGAGGGGCAAGCTCTACAGTGAAAATCAAGATAGTTCATCAATAAGCTTTCCTGAATGGCAAACTGTGTCAACAATTGTTTGAGCACCCTAACACTAATTGGGACTAACAAGCTTCCTCTTGAACTTCATCCCCAAACTGCCCTCAGATTCCCTGTCTCCAGGGCAGGTACTGGCTTTCCTGAAGAATCACAGGGAAGAAAAGCTGTGGGTGCAACTTGCAGGCACGATGTGAAAATGGCTCCAATGTGGCCCCCTCTGCTTCACTGTAGGACAAAACTGGGCTGGGCATGCTTCCAGTGGGCTCCATTACAGACGCATTATTAGCTCAGTTTCTCTTGCAGAGTCTCCCAGGTCAGTGTAGCTCTTTGCTGGTAACATGATGTGAGCAGCACAATTCATGGGGCTAACAGCTGTATCTAGCACACATCCCTTGGGTGGCTACTCAGACTCTCTAGAGAATTTTCGTACTACAAGCCAAGCCACTCAGCTGTGGTGCTGTTCAAATTCCTGCTGAACTCTGCAGGGGTCCTGGATCAAAAGGCAGCAGATTAACAAATGCCTGTTGTGCATCCTGAAAGAGAAATTTTGGTGAGATGTGACCTTGTAATGCTGCAATGAACACCCAAAGGCTCTACTAAAAATGTTGACAAAGTTGCCTCATTTTTCAGTCAAGGATAAAGATTTTGCCTCAAGGTTATATTCCCTGACATTTGGTTACTTTATTAATCCTGCTTGATTTATATACTAGCTCTTAGGTATCTTTGTTTAGCATTTATGTGCTTTCTTGAGTACTATCTTATGGATAGAAAAGACACTATCACTATATTTTAATAGACTCTTCATAGGCTATTTTGTTGTGGATGAAACAATATGATACTGTCATTATTTAAGTATTGTGTCAAAGCTTTCTTTATGATGGCTGCATTAATTAATAAGCAAATTTTCAGAACGAAAAGACATGAGCCTATTTTAAATTAATTTTCTATGTAATCCCAATGGTTACTTCCCTTGTTTTATATGCATTCCTTCTGCCTTAAATTATTTTTCAAATTCCAGAGAAGCAGAGAATAAATATCTTTGAGTTATGGATATGCTCCTTTCACATCCCTCAAAGTTTAATAAGATGAACTTAAATGTGCTTACAGCCAACACTGTAATTAGGAATTCATTTTCTAACTTATTTGTAGAACTGAGGCAGATGGGGGGGGGGCGGGGAGGCATTTCATAATATAGGTAAGGATAATTCTTAAATCAGTTACTTAATGTACAGTTAAAATGGGGTTCGGGAGAGAAACACATTCACATATGCTTGTGCCCCCCAAAGCTAGAAAACTTAAACTATTTAATAAAAAGTAAGTGGAAAGTAATAGAAAGATTCTGTTGCATTGTAGAATGGACAAGGCTTGTAACTGTTCTAAGGATCTGCCCCTTCTGACATGATTTGTTTATTTAAACACAAAGTTCAAGAAGCATTAAGCAACAATGAAAGCCAAGGGCAACAGCAAAGGATTCATATACTTAGAAGGGTTACTATGTGTGTATGTACATTTTCTGAATCTTGAAAAGCTGTTTTGCATATGTAGGGATTGGGATTCTTGACACAGCTTTCATTAGGAAATTAGTTAATGGTGTTGGTATTGTAACAGAAATGATTTTTAGGCAGAATCTGAAAGAGGACGTTGTAGCAGCTTTAGGGATTAATCCAGGGTAATGAAAATATGCACAAAGTATTGGCATGGGTGAGTGTGAAGACAGCAACAGAAGTCAGGCACCAAATAAGGATTCAAAGTTTGACTCATTGGCAGAATGGGTCAGAATGAAAGTTCATGCAGGAAGATAACACCAGAAGCTAAGCAGCAAGAAAGAGATGTGTAAAATGTCTTGAATGTTAGAAGAAAAACCTAGGATTTTTCTTTAAAAAGGTACAAGAAACAGAAGGGAGTGAGAATTCTTAGCATGATTGGTAAGAAATATGTTGAACAAATAAGACTGTTTGGACAGGAAAGGAATTTATGACACAAGGTTTTGAGTCAAATAATTAAATAATTGCAGTAATCAAATTCTTACTTTGAATCTCACAAGCACAGAGTATTACAGAAGCGAGAGAGGTCATCAAAAACTGGACAGAACAGCCCATACAGGCGAAAGGGAAGTAAGTGCTAATGAGGAGCCCCAGGCTGGGGATGAAAAGGAGGATTAGGGGAGACTGTCAGCTACATTCAGCAAGGTAGAGCCTGCATAGGCTGGAGGTGCACAGGGACAAAAGCCAAAACAATTATATCAAGGAATCTTTCTGTTCTATATAATATTTAAAATAGCTTAAAGACTTTCATAAGAAAGAGAAGGAGACTGCAGTATATCTGGAGAGCTGAAGATGGGTAAGTGCTCAAAGGTAATTATACGAGACTGTATTGAAGATGCAAGGGAAGATTAGACTCCTAAAAAGAAACTGAAAATTGGCAGGAAGAGAGAGGGCGGAAGATTTCACAGGGAGCTGAATAAGAAAGACCGATGTATGCTTGCTGCTGATGGAACAATGCTATTGAGATCAAGAAAAGGGAAGTACAAGATGTTATGAAGACACTAAGGTGTTCCTACTGCAAATGCAAAATTTGTCCTGAGATGATTTGCATAATACTGTAAATACCAGAAAACAAACTGAATAATCTACACATTATTTTTTTAAAAATTGATATGTATATAAGCATCCCCACGGAGAATATATTCACAAATGCATCATTTTCTACAAGCAAGAAAATAAGAGAGGAAAGGACCTCATCATCCTGTACCCTGAGTTGGACTTTCTTCAAAGTCATTCTGTGGAGTGGTTTATGCAGGGAGACTAGAGGCCTGTTACCTGAGGTGAAGGGGAAATAAAGCATGTTTCACTTCCCATCTCTGCGTACACCATCACAATCCTGTGACCTACCTTTCCCACTGACAGGCTTTTTGGGTGTCAAATCTTACAGAGTAGTTAATCAGTCTTCAGACCTTCTGGTCTTTTTTTCTGTTAGCCTCCTCCCAAAGTGATCCCTGGAGGCTGGTTGCCAAACCTCAGTGTGTGCCTGAGGAAGGGCGCTGGGATACACCGTGCTCTCCTCAGCACAACTTTTCTCCTCTAAACTCTTGATTTGTATGTGCTTGGGGCAGAGTTTTCTTGCTAGTCACAGAGATATATCCAAACTATAAAGATTTGGGAGTGACTTCACCATCTACAAGATGTAGGGCCAGCCCTGGAGGAGCCTTAGACAGATTCCTGTTATTGAATGTGCCTATCTGTTGTCCATGAAAGGAGGTAAAAGTTTGTCTTCTAGCTTGGCAAATACCATTTACGTTACATGGAATGGAATTTGCTGTGACCCGCAAAAAATATTACCAACAATCCTTATAACTTCATGGAAAAATATTTCAATTACTATATTGCCAGAACATTGGTATTTATAGACCAAGTAGATGGGACACTACTATTAAAAATATAGTTGTGCTGAGCATGATGGACTACTGTATTTAGAAGCAGCTTGTGGTAAAAAATACATCTAAGATGAAGAGACTAAAGCACACTCAAGCTGGTGCTTTCAGAGGCTTCTAGATGAAGATCTAGTGAGGTAGAATTTAGCACAAATAAAAACTGAAATTGTGGTCTGCAAAGTTTTGAAAGGTTTAGATGCGATCACCCTTGTCACCAGATTCCAGAAGCCAACCGGATTTAAGCCAACCTATATTCCTCAGTCCCCCTTCAGCTTCAGTCTTAAATGATTCAGCAGATGCAGCCTGATTTTACAGCAATTGCACTTTCCAGGGACAGGATACAACATAATGCAAAGTTTTCCCTTTGCTGGCTTCTTAACAGCAGCTCCTGGCCCCTAGGAAGAAATGTGGACAAAGAGATCCCTCTTGGGACACATGCTACAGGTGAGGAGTCACAAATCCCTTAGCAGCTTGGCAATCACAATGTACCAGTGCATAGGACTCAGCAAGAAACCTGGCCTATCAACCTGCTAAGAGCCATGTCACTGCTGGGTCCTGCCCTCACCCTGGCTGCACGCACAGGCTGCTGGTGAGAGACCAGGCAACACACTGGGGCAAAGGTCTCATTCAGACATCATTACATCCATGACAGACAACATCCCATGACAAAAGCTTTAGCTAAAAATGAAAGCCTACATTTTTATTTTTATTTTTAAAAATGCATACACTCATCTTTGTTACCTGACTCCAAGCACCATTCTCTTGACATTTCTCAGCTTGGCTCTCGGGAGGCTCTTTGCAACTATCCCCCAACACCACAAACAAGCATCACTCTAAGTGCAATCTAGGGAAGCTGCTGGGTTGTTCCTGCTTTAAGAAACCAGAAAGGCTCCCACCTTTAACTCCACTCCATGGGAAAGTTAAATGTAGAGTCTGAGGCTTAGCACTGGTGTGATGTTTCAAATCAGTTATTTTTAGATACAAGCTCCGATGTTTCTGATTAAGAAATAATAAGGTTTAATTATTTTTTTAAGCCAGGCTTTGGCCTTCATACTCAAGAGACCACAACCTGAAAATTATGCTGGACTGATGCTCAGGACTCAGTTCAAACAAAATACTTTGACTGCAGTTTCAGGATGCATGATCTTCTGCAGCAGCTGTAAAAAAACATCAAAAGTATCTCTCCCAGCACTCTGAAAGGTCATTATTAGAATACAGAAAACAGTTATTAGCCCTAAAGCCTCTCTTCCCTCATTTAATTTACTACCATATCTTCCCCAGGGCTCCTGCTGCCTGTTTTCCCAAATTTTAAAGAAATATCACACATCTCCATAGATGTCTTTAAACTGTCTCTGTGACTGCTTGTGATACACAGCTTCAGAGGCTCTCCACCATGGCCCTGGATTCAGGAAGATATCTGATTTTAAATTGTTTCAGTTCAGCCATTGCAAACCTCTCCTTACATATTCACTTACCCCAGTTTAAGCTTTGATTAAAACTTTCTCAGCTTGCAACAGGAGATTACTAAATTACACTAAATTGACTAAGCAGGGGATAAACCGGCTTAACCGGGATTGTCTTTCAGTGGTCTTAAGCAGACCAATTCAAAATCAATTTAGGTGGATGGCTATAATGTTTCAATGAAGATCAACACGAGCAAGGATATACAGTAATCCTTCTGATTTGAGGCTAAATTGCTAGGGGAGCAAATACCTTATTTTATCAAAGTAGGGACACAAAGAATACTCTCTAAGCAGCTGACTTTAAGTAACAGAAATGTGTAATTCCCTAGTTAACCCTTTGCCAGTTTTCTGCCTGCATGCACCAGACCCAAGGTGGTCTTCTCATATACCTATTTCTCATACCATAGTATATTGTATCTATGGGGGGAGAGGAGGGTGTCTGGAAATTACAGCAAGCAAAATATTTGGTGAGAGTTGTTAAAGACATGCACTGCTGAAGAGAGAAAGAACAAGACCGTCAGTTGAACAGAGCCTGTTATGAAGATCATATAACAGTGAACTGTGGTCAGTGAAAAGAAATGTTTTTGAGACATCACAATGGATCTCATGGGTAACACATACTTTTGCGTCATTAGTATCTTTGTACTTCCATGTATTTCTAATACCATGTTATGTGTCTCAATTTAAATATATATATATATAGGGTAAAGAAATTCCTTGTATAAAAGTAAAGTGTAGAATCTCTCTGCCACTTAAGCTTCCAGTAATATCTGATGTTCATGGTTCTGTCTTTAACATTATGAGACAGCGTGAGCAAAGAAATTGACTGGTATAGTCCTGAGTGGCTCAGCAGAACAAAAAGTATGTTTGCTTTTTTTTTTTTTTCTGTTTACATGATGTCACTTTGAATATGAAATAAATATAACTTATAGCACCTACTCACATTTTCAGATAACTGCAAAATTAATCATTACAACATCGTAAGTTTAGTTCTGAAGATAAATAGTATAAATGTGTATTACTGTAGGTAACAGAACTTTTTGGCCTTTTTTTTTTCTTTAAGAATGAAAAAAATAATAATAAAAAGAGAGAGAACATGAATATAATTCATCCACTTTGCCTACAATCTAAAGAGAATTAGTGATAAGAGCATTCCAGTACCGATATGTTCAAAACTGTGTCCCAAACACTGGAAGAGTGATATTTTACCATCTGCTGCTGAGTGGCTCATATCAACATCTCATCCATCATCTTTAGCCTGTTATGCTATGATAATTTATAGAGCAAGAGTCAAACACCATCATCAACAAGCAGAATTCCTTTGAAAACACTGGGAAAATTTCACACAGGCAATCCTCAGTAACACATACTTTTCATAGAAAGGGCTTTTTAAAAATATGATGTTTATGAGATGATCTAAATTTTGTATCTGAACATGACAGTCATTGGATGATTTTCAGTGATTCCACTGTGTTTTTAACTGATATCTGCCAGGAGATCACACCTACCATGACCATATTGCATCAGTGCACTGCACACAGAGTGTCTTCACCCCTTCCACATCCTTCATCTTTCATCCTCCACCCAATTCATTAAAAAAAAAAAAAAAAAGATGCCAGCTACAAACTCCTGAAATCAATATTTGACTTAATTAGGAGGTCAAAGAGACAGACTGTTTTCACAAAAAGTGAGTCTGACCCCAAAGTATTCTGCCTTGCTTCAGGCTTCATGGGTGCAGATGGCTTGGATGGATTCCAAGCAATAGTCTAAAAGCTGCAACATGCTCCCAGTGACTGAGTAGGAAAACAGAACAACCACTGGCACATTTTTGCTTCATTTTTTTAACAAGGTATCATCTGGTATAGTATCCTGTCAGTCCAACAACATGTATTGCAAGGGACCTTTTGCATCATGTGTGATAATTTTCCCAGATTCCCAGCACACACTTCAATATATAAATATTATATATATGTATATACAATATATAAATCCTATATCACAGCCAGGTAGAAATCATCATCTGACAAATACCAATGCTATTTTTGTTGGCAGTACACATGATACATTTCACTTATCTCTGTAGGTGAGTAATAATAAGCACTTACATAATACTTTTATGATTTTCATTACCTGCTGCATTTTATGCTTTCTTAATATATCACTTTACCTGAAACTGGAGAATTGGAGGTATTGGAGATCTATGAAAAATAACAGCTTCAGTGTATCATGAGTCTGACTTTTCATTTGAAATGTGAGCTAAGTGGGTACTGTTCTGATCTTTTTTTTTTTTTTGTACCTGAGATGATCCCTGCTGAATTTCACTGAATTGTATGTTATCATCACCATAGCACACAGCATTTCAGTGAACCTACAGTGGGCTGTAGGTATTACAGCTCAGGCAAAGCAAGCTTGAGGTATTGACATATGTATGCTTCTAGATTCAGAGCCAGACAGGGGATCACCTGAGAGCTCCTTGTTGTACAATATTTCACTCATATTAAAAGTACCAGGGAGGAAGGATCCACAAAAAAAGAAAGTGTTTTTCAAGACTTCTGAAATGTTTTCCTTTGCTTTTTTCCTAAAGGACTGAAGGCATCCACATTAAAATTTAAATCAAAATCATTTCACTTTGTGTGTGCTTTCACATTACTGTATCCTTCAACCTTGGCTGCTCAAAGGTTCTTAGGAACGTAAATCACATTGATTTCAAAGAAACATGGGCACCAAAATAGCTTTGCAGATCTGGACTTCAGTGCTTTTTCAGCAATGCTTTTTGAAATATATGTAAAGGGGTGGAAAGAGGCCACAACAAATAAACAGAATCTCAGATGGTTTAAATGAGCAGCGCTAAACTGTTGTTAATTCACCAATTTACACCAAAAGAAAATGTGATCCTTTGAACATGAACCAAGTCTTGAACACTAAGCAAAATTTACTGCTTTCACTATCCATAGTAATAGCAAAAGAGCCACACAGGAAGAGCGAGGAAAAAAATATATTGTCTTCAGCTAGCACAGTCTTCATTATGAGAAAGCAAGTCTTATAGTATTGGCTGCACTCAATAACTGTTTCCAAAAGCAAATACATGCAACTGGGTCAGTAACTAGCTGTCCTTGTTAAGTATGGTTCTTTATCCCATTGTATACTTTATCTGATGCTTAAACTTTAAAAAAAATACTTCCTAAAGAAACATCACAAAATATATTTCTTTATCTGTGGAAAGTTTTAGAGGTTACAGACAGTGAAACAGTACGCTATTACTTATCACTCAACTTTACATGTTAAGGGAAAAAAAAAAAAAAAACAGCTTCAATTACACCACACAATTGCAAGTATGCTTTCTAGTTTTTTGAAAGTAATGAATTTAAATAACCACTTCGTCAGCCTCCAGTTAGCACCTAAAAACCTATTGGGATAAAATTGTAAATGAGTGGTTGAACAGTCCACAACACTTGTCTGGGAAAGGGTGATCTTCAGTAATTACTTTTTTATCCCCTATGAGACAGTAAGAGTAGAGCTCCTGCCCTAGAGGGAATGCAGCATTCTCCAGACTCCACCAATTTTGAAACGAGGTAATTTGTAATAGATAACTCAGCAGGCATGCTATAGAAGTGAGATTTGCTCTGCAAATTATTTTGTCAATTAATTTTTTACCTTTTTTTTTTTTTGGTCACAACACTTACTAAAGAATGATGTGTTAATATCACAGAAATCTTTCATCAAACATTGACTATGCTAGCATTGCCTTGGTTTTATGGGGAACCTGTAGATTTTCTCACACGGAGAATGGTGGCTTGATTAAAAAGCTACTAAATTCAACAACATTATTAACTTCAGTGGTTTCTAGGTAAAATAAATAAATAAAGAAATAAAAGCAGATTATAAAATTGCTTTGCAAAACGACTCCTGCAGATAGAGTCACTATGAGAAAGCAGTCCCCCAGGTTCCCCATGTAGTAGGACCTACAGCTGCATCTGCTCAGGGATTACAGGTGGTATGAGGAGGGTTTCCTATTCTGTTTCTATGTTGTCACCTAACAGAAAAAATATATTTTAATTCTTTAAGTTCATTTTAGTTAATGATACAGAGAGGAAAGTTTGTAGAAGGATCCCTTACAGTGCAAATATGTTTACAACTGGATGTGTCTGCAAATAAAGGTTTCTGGCAAGAATCTTAAAACAAATCCTCTTTGTGCCCCACTCTTTCAGGCCTCTGGCAGCACGCTGGTATCTGATTTCTGTCCTCTTTGTCAGAACTTCTGAATTTGGCACTGTGGGCTGAAGGTGGCATAATTAACACACCAGGGGATAAGTGAAAGGAATCTAACAGTAGAATCTTGGAGATAATACAAATGGCAGCCAGTAATCTGGCCCAAAGGAAAGAGAAAACATTTCACAGGTATACATCAGTATATTATCCTCAGCATCCTGGAGGTTAAGTTCACTGCCACAGACTGCAAATTGCATTGGGAACTCTCCGATCATGATACACTATCGCTTCTCATATATAATCGTACAGTTGATTGAAATTGTAAAAATCAAGTATTATGTTTTAATTTCTTTTCTAATCATTTTGAAAATAGTGGATTACTTGGGGGGGAGCGGGGTGGGGGAGATACCTTGTGTAATAGTGGTTGGACTTGATGACCTTGAAGGTCTTTTCCAACCTAGATGGTTCTATTATTCCATGTGACTGCCACTGCTAACAAAAGCAATGCCATGTCTTTTGTGTACTTTTGAAGATTTTCAAAAAGACTCCAGATTACAAATCATCAAATACTTACTGAGATAGTATCTGATCGGGGAGATAGAAAAAAGTAACTCCAAACCATACCTGTGCACTGAACTAGCTCCTCTCACAGGCAGGCACCCCCACAGCCAGCTTAGATACTTGTCAGTTTTGGCTTTAAATCTTTGAGGCTCTTAACTTTGACTATTTCTCTTGACAGCCTATTTCCTAGGACTGTATCACTTTACATGGCAATAAAGTCTTCTGCATATCAAGTCTACCTCTCTTTCCTCAATTTGCATTGTATTATCCTGTTCTGAAGAAAGGTTACTTTCCCAGTTCTCTGTGGGTTGTCATACATGCAGTATTTGTACACCGTTGCTAAGCTTCCTCCCAGGTGCCTTTGTTTCCTAGGGTCACAGTCAGAATATATGGAAAAAAACTTGAAGTTCATCTTACTTATCCCTTCACCCATACAAAACTTCTCTGTGTAGTATATAACAGTTCCCCTCAGTTCAATTTAAAATTGTTTCATGCAATAGGATTTCTGTTTCTTCCCTTGAGAACCTATTTCACAGCCTAACAGAGCAGCATCTCCCTTGGACCTTCTGAGGAAAAAAATCTGTTCTAAGCAAGGGTCCTGGTTCCTCCCTCACATGGGGTTTGCTTTTTCTAGTTCCATTTGTTTCCTGATCCATTTTTTTTTAGTGAACGAGCAAAAGGAACTTTACGGGAACGAGAGAAAGAAGACCTCTAGGATTACTCCTGCCCAGATGTCATACTGCTTAAGAGTGCCTGGAATGGGCAAAACTAAACAAAATAAACGGCAATGAGAAAGTGACCAAAAGACAGCTTGCCTGAACTATCCTTTTCTCTAGAGTGTGCAGGAACAAAACACACTGAAACACAAACCAATAAAATAAAATAAAATAAAATAAAATAAAATAAAATAAAATAAAACAGGTTATGAATAGAATTCTAAGCTGTGTCTATCTCCTTGAGCTGTGAAGCAGCCTCCTACCATTCCCGTGCTGGGACAGCCCAGGAGCTTCTCCAATTTACTCTTCAGCTGTAACCACCAATGTCAGGTCACAGGTTTAAAAGATACATCAGCTACTCCTCCAGCTGACAAGCTAACAGGACACTTGTGGCTGAACTGTGGGGACAAAATATCCCCACAATGGATCGCTTCTTCCAGAAGCTTTTCCTCATACCACTTTGGTTTCTCTCTCCTTTTTCTACAGTGACTCCTTCCAGGCCACAGGCACCTTCACCCAGCACATTACCAGCAGTAGCAGCTATACCACTGCTAGCAGGATTCTTCTGTGTTGCTTCACCATTGCTGTGGCTTTGGAGCGGCTAAGTAGGGTTCATAGTGGTGTTATGCCAGTAACGCAGTGCCCTGAACTAGGGTAGACTTATCTAAGAACATAATTGCTATAGCCAAGGGCACCATGATCATAAGACTCCAGATCTCTGTCTCATTCAAATACAATTATATATATAATAAAGATAAACAGACATTTATTTTAAGTAAGAAAGTTCTTTGGATATCCTAAACATTAATTTCACAGTCACATCTCCATACTAGCTAGCTCTGTACCTGTTCTGAAAAAGACTGAGGAGTTCTTTACCTTTGTTAGATTAACTGTCCCTTTAGTGAATGATGAAATTCAGCCTTATGCTACAGGAAATATGAGTTAGAACTCAGCTCCTAAATTAAGTGTATGTCAGGCTGATAGATGTAGTCATAGATAACACACATAAGGACTGTGGTTTTCTGACGTAACTCTAAGTTTATGTCAGTAAATGTGAGAACTGTCCTGAAAAAATATTATAGCTCATCTCTAACTTTTATGTAGTTGACTATCACTTGTGTTCAGCTGTTCCTCTATATCTAAAATATATTTCAGCTTTGAATAGGCAAGTGAAACTTCAGTCTTAGTCATATATAAATATATATGAGAAGTTATTTATGTTCCCGTTGAAGTCTGGTCTAAGGATGAGGATATTTTTTCTCTTTGTTTTAGAGGCTCAGCCACAAAAACCTTCTCAGCTTTGCTAATTAATCTTGCCCCAGCTGCTGACTCCACAGGTGATGAGACTCTCCACTTGTCAGCTAGGAAATACAGCTTCTGTAATAGAGAAAAGTTTCCATCTGTGAGAGTTTTAAAACCTTTATTAAAAGGTTTAAAATAAGTTCTAGGGACCTTGCCTGTGTAACTGAAGAATATTGAAGCTTTGAAAAGTTTTGCGGTAGAAACTACTAAAAGGTTTTTTTTTTTTTTTCCAAAACCTAACTTTCTTTTCAAACCAAGGTAGTAAAAGCTGCTTAATGTATACATGTATATATTTCCACATGCTATGTAGTTATTTACCTGCAGCATCAAAGTTTTCAGTTAGCAAACTTCCTGAAAAAAAAAAATAACAACAAAACCATTTTCTTACTATTTCATAACTGAATAGTATGTAATGATAAAAGATGCATTACTAGATATGTGTTATTTTTCCATTAGCAACCAGAGGGAATGCTTTCCTCAAAGAAATACCACAAGTATTATTTACTACACTTCTGGTGAGAAGAGAGGGTACGTGGTGATTCACACCCAGCAAGATAACTTGATGATGAACCTCAGATAAACCATTGTGACACTTTCCCTGTATAGATGGAATGTTCTCATTCATTTTCCACCTACACTATTCATTAGGAATTGATTACTAGCAAACATAACTTGAGACAGCAGTCTGAACTGGCCACTTCCAGAGTGAGCATTATTGCTCAGTTTTATTCTAAGCAGACCAGGAGGTCAACATGTGTATTCCATCAGCTACTTGCTTTGATTGAGGGGAATAACATAATCTGACCAAATCCCTGAAGACCTGACAGCCACAGGGCAGGTGGTGACAGCTTCTTACTACAATGCCCTTAGCTACAACCCTCCAACAGGTGCTTCTTCCTCCCAGTGGTAGCTGCCCCCCATGTCATTTCTCAGTTTTGCTCCAAATTGCCATAGTGTCCCTTTGCTTCTACTTCCCTAGGACAGGGGGCTGCGGGTGCTCTAATATCACTAGTTGATGACTGGTTTGCCTTTCTGCTATAGCACTGCTTTGTGATATTTTTATTTTTTTTCAGTAGCTAAGTTCCTGTGTGCATAGGCTGAATTAAACCAAGAAGGAAATAGGAGCAGTTAGTTCAGAGGTTTGGGATTTTGAAAAGAGGATTTTGTGTGTTTTTATTTTATTTTATTTATTTTATTTTATTTTATTTTATTTTATTTTATTTTATTTTATTTATTTTATTTTATTTTATTTTATTTTATTTTATTTTATTTTATTTTATTTTATATTTTTTGTTATTGTTGCTTTGTTTTTGAGGTTAATTTTTATAACTTAAGGATAATTGGGGAAACTTATTTGGAGACAGAAGCAGTTGTCAGAGGTAGTCAAGAGCAGCTCACTAACTAATCTAGATGAGCCTACAGTTGATGTGTAATAAAACAGACGGTAAATTTGCTTGGAGCTCTATAAAGACACCATGCTATTACCTATGCTAACAAATAGAAGAGGGAATGGGCTGCTCCTAGGCCCAGAAGAAAAGGGCAAAGTACAGTTGTGCTCCTGGAGCTGAACTCTGCCCCTGTGAACTCACCCCACAGGCCCCAGGACAAGGTGGTCTTGTATACCCATCCCACTGGGAGCAAGTGCTCTGGCAGGGTTATGTCCCAGATGCCTTGGTATCATAAGCCTGCCCACCAACATTAAGCGTAATGGATGGTTACATACCAAGGCCTGGGCCTATGCCCCTTCCCTAGTTAATTTATCAGTATTGGAATAGTCAATAGTTCACACAAAGGGTACTAGTCATGGAGAATTTGGGGTAAGAAGTGATGGTTTCTTAGAATATCAAGGCTGCAAGAGCACTCAGAAAGTTGTCTGGCCCACTCCTGTGCCCCAAGACACACTCTATACCTATGTTATTCTTAACATGTGCTGGGCAAATGTGTTCCCAGAATCAAAGAATATCAGCAAACATCTTGGATGGTGTCATCACTCCTACAGAGTATAAAAGGTATAACCTCAAACTTCCCATCTTCATCAAAATTTCTGACCTTTTAACCATTCTTCTTGTTTTCCATTTTTAATTGGTGTAGGTACTTTTCAAATTCCACTACCCAAAGTTGTCTTCAGTTCTTCAGCTGAAGACTTACTGGTGCTGTGTAGTGAAAAATTATTTCAGTGGTTTTTACGTACTACATTCCTATTTATACATTCAAGTAGAACTCTGGCATTTCTCAGAAGTGCAACATTATTGATTCCTGTTTAGTCTCCTATTCAGCCCCTTAGATCTCTTTCTGCAGAACTGATACCCCACCAATTAATCCTCACCTGTTTCTGCTTATCAGATCATTTCTTTCTAGGTGAGCTGTCTCCCTCTTGTCCGTACTGAGTATCATATGATATGATTTTTTTTTTCAAAGCAAATTACCAAGATTAGTTTGAATTTTAACTCAGATCTTCAATGTAGAGAAGTTTTTAAAAATGCACCCAGAAAGCAGTTATTAATGGATCATTGTTAAAATCCAAAGAGGTATCAACTGTAAAATTACAAAAAGGGTTGTGTCTGTTAATGTTTATAGTAGTTAATATACATAATTTAAAAAAATATTATAGAAACACCACTTTTGAATTTATGCCCACCGACCCATACTGAAAACTCCCTTATTTGCTTGCAACAATGTCATGTGTTTTATGTCATAATTTTTCTCTACTGTCACATTAGATGACATTTTTTTCAGTTCTCCTGTCCATGAGCCCTAATACTATGCTTTCAGATGAAATTAGATAGGTTCATCAGCTTGTGTACAAATCCATATTAGATTGGTTTCTTGTATGCATAATTCCCTGACTACTTTGCTTATATTGTTGTTGGTTTTTTTGTTGGCAGAACACTGCAAGATGAACAATCATGTTTTCTACTCCAAAATAGAACTAATCAGTGAAAAATCTCATTAAGCAAAAGAATTAGCTTAAAATTAATGAAAATCCAGTGGGTGAATGAACTACCCTTGTTGAGTGTGGATTATCTTTACACATAGTCAAAAAAGGAACTAAAACCAAAATAGGAGTATTTTTTTTCTCTCTCTCAAAAATGTTCCCAAATATGAAAGAGAAATCCAAAATCTGTGCTTTCTGCATGTGTCTGACAGAGATGATTTGCAAGAGGATGCTACAAAACAAAATCCAGTTCCCTTTGGCAAAAACAAAAATTGAAAATATCTTGAGAGATTAACTGAATTTCTGAATTCTGAATGAAAAAGATGAAATAACGCAAAATATTTCATCGAAAGATGAAAAACATAGTAATCAAAAATTGTGCCAGATCTTCCTCCCACAAAGGAGAACAGATTGAAGGCATGGGCATTTTAGAATTGATCTTACTACATTACAAAATCTTCATAAAAATAAAAGCAAGCAGAATCTATAGGAAGAGGTTGTTACTGTAAAAGGAGAGTTTAATGTGCTACTTTGAAGATAACACTATTCTTAATGAAAAGCACAAGTTGGAGATTCTATGGAGAAAAGAGCAATAAACCTCATAAAATAATATCCTGTCAGTTTTCAAAGTGAGCCCACAGGAACATTGACCATACTAACTGAAATTAAGGCAGCCATTAAACACTTTTTGCTCTATTATGTATTACTCCCAGATAAACAGAGCTCATATCAATGACATCAATGGCAAATTAGAGCTTCCTGTTTTCATACCGTAACTGTAAATCCCTCCCTCTCTCTCTTTCTCTTTCTCCCTCTCTCTCCCAACCTCCTCCCTCCCCCCTCCTGCTGCTCCCTATTTATTTGGGATTCCAGGAAAGACAAATCTCCAGGGATAGATGGGTATAAGATCCATTTCAGTAAAGCGGTTAAAAGGTAATTGCTCCATTTCTGACTTTCTTTTACAAAGGGAAAAAAAATAAAATAAAAAAAGAAAATCGTGACGGTACTTATCGTTACGCCTACATGGTGACATCTCTCATCTTTTGTATAAAAATTCCTGGCCTGCTGAAATAAGTTATCTTTAGTGTAGCAAGAGACAAACTTCACAAGGATAAGAGGTCCAGTTCTCACAAATTCCCCTGTGGTCAGAGTTGAATTCTCTGCACACACAAGAAAAATTAATTTAATAATAATAATAATAATAATAATAATAAATAGAACAGATTAGAAAGCATTACTTGCTACATAAACAAGCTGGAGAGGGAAAAGAAGAATTCTGAATTAAAAACCAGGTTAACTTTTAAAAATAATTGGTGTGAAAGTGTACTTGTTCACAGTCAGAGAATGAGACTAGCATAATTTGACCAGATGGTCATATTTTAGCAGTAGAAATAATTGGATTATTTGTCTGAGTTTTAGTACACTCATGGGATGGAGAGATGTGAATAAATATATGAAAAACAACAGAAGCCTATTTGTAAAGGAAATGATTAAAATGCTATAGACCTTTTTCATTCTTCCAAGCTTGACCTCTAAAGTTATTACAGGCTGAATGGAGGATACAACCTGTGCATATTGCCAAACATTAATGAAAAGCAGTTTGGGCTGACAGGTGAGAGAAGGCAGGATGGGGCCTCTTCTTCCTACAAGGAGGATGTGGATTTGTTAGACTGGGTCCAGACAAGGGCCACGAGGATGATCAGAAGGCTGGAGCACTTCTCCTGTGAAGACAGGCTGAGAGAGCTGGGGCTGTTCAGCCTGGAGAAGAGAAGATTCTGGGGAGACCTTAGTGCAGCTTTTCTGTACTTAAAGAAGGATTATAAAAAAAAAGATGGAGAACAACTTTTTGCTTGGGCAAATAATGATAGGACAGGGGAGACTGGTTTCAAATGAAAAGAGGGGATATTTAGATGTTGTGGTTTAACCCGGCTGGCAGCTAAACATCACACAGCTGTTCGCTCACCCTCCCCCCTCCCTCTCTGGGATGGGGGAGAGAAACGGGAAAGTGAAGCCGGTGAGTTGAGATAAAGACAGTTTATTAAGACAGGAATATAATAATAACAATAATAATAATAATAGTGATAATGATAATAGTATTAATAATAATAATGTGTAAGAAAACAAGTGATGCACAATGCAATTGCTCACCACCCGCTGACCAATGCCCAGCCTATCCCCGAGCAGCCGGCCCCCCACCCCGGCCAGCCACCCCTATATATTTTTTAGCACGACGTCAGATGGTATGGAATACCCCTTTGGCCAGTTTGGGTCAGCTGTCCTGGGTCTGTCCCCTCCCAGCTCCTGCTGCACCCCCAGCCTGCTCGCTGGCAGGACAGAGCGAGAAGCCGAAAAGTCCTTGGCCTGGTGTAAACACTGCTCTTCAGCAATTAAAACATCAGCATGTTATCAGCGCTCTTCTCATCCTAATCCAAAACATAGCACCCTACCAGCTACTATAAGGAAAAATTAACTCTGTCCTAACTGGAACCAGGACAGTAGATATAAGGAAGAAATTCTTCACTATGAGGGTGGTGAGGCACTGGCATGGGTTGCCCAGAGAAGCTGTGGATGCCCTGGAAGTGCTCAAGGCCAGGCTGGATGGGGCTTTGGGCAACCTGGTCTGGTGGCAGGTGTCCCTGCCCATGGCAGGGGGCTTGGAGCCAGGTGATTTTTAAGGTCCCGTTGAACCCAAACCATTCTGTGATTCTGTGATTCTTCAGATGCAGATACAGAGATTATCATGGCTAAAGAAGGACAGGGAATGGGAAGCACTGGACACTGGTAGAAACTATGACTACCTATAGGCTTTTTCCAGTCAGAAGTAAAATATGGTTAATTAATCTTGGTAATTGTTTATTTTCACAAATAAGTTCAACAAATAAGTTCATAATTTTTTTTCATTTGTTAACACAGACACAAAGTTTTCTAGATACTCTACCCCCCGCAAAAAGACCATGAGCCTCAAGTATCATTTGATATTGATTTTGGCTGCTCGTGGCTTGGACTGGCGTACGCTTCATTGGGTTAAAAACTGGCTTGATAGCCAGGCCCAAAGAGTTGTGGTGAATGGAGTCAAATCTGGTTGGAGGCCGGTCACTAGTGGAGTCCCCCAGGGCTCAGTGCTGGGGCCAGTCCTCTTCAATATCTTTATCCACGATCTGGATGAGGGGATTGAGTGCACCCTCAGTAAGTTTGCAGATGACACCGAGTTAGGTGCGTGTGTCGATCTGCTCGAGGGAAGGAAGGCTCTGCAGGAGGATCTGGATAGGCTGGACCGATGGGCTGAGGCCAACTGTATGAAGTTCAACAAGGCCAAGTGCCCGGTCCTGCACCTGGGGCGTAACAACCCCAAGCAGAGCTACAGGCTGGGAGATGAGTGGTTGGAAAGCTGCCTGGCAGAGAAGGACCTGGGAGTACTGGTTGATAGTTGGCTGAATATGAGCCAGCAGTGTGCTCAGGTGGCCAAGAAGGCCAACAGCATCCTGGCTTGTATACGAAGCAGCGTGGCCAGCAGGTCTAGGGAAATGATTGTCCCCCTGTACTCAGCTCTGGTGAGGCTGCACCTCGATTACTGTGTTCAGTTTTGGTCCCCTTGCTACAAGAAGGATGTCGAGGTGCTCGAGACAGTCCAGAGAAGGGCGAACAAAGCTGGTGAGGGGTCTGGAGAACGAGTCTTGCGAGGAGCGGCTGAGGGAGCTGGGATTGTTCAGCCTGGAGAAGAGGAGGCTCAGGGGCGACCTTATCGCTCTCTACAGTTACCTTAAAGGAGGCTGTAGCGAGGTGGGGGTTGGTCTGTTCTCCCACGTGCCTGGTGACAGGATGAGGGGGAATGGGCTAAAGTTGTGCCAGAGGAGGTTTAGGTTGGATATTAGGAAGAACTTCTTTACTGAAAGGGTTGTTAGGCATTGGAATGGGCTGCCCAGGGAAGTGGTTGAGTCACCATCCCTGGAGGTCTTTAAGAGACGTTTAGATGTAGCCCTTAGTGATATGGTTTAGTGGAGGACTTGTTAGTGTTAGGGCAGAGGTTGGACTGGGTGATCTTGGAGGTCTCTTCCAACCTAGACGATTCTGTGATTCTGTGATTCTGTGATACTGACAATTTTGATGAACCCTCAGACTTTTAACATAAGATAGATAGAGCACTAAATATTTATTCTAATAAGATAGATTATTAATTTGAGAAGAGATCATAGAAAGCAACAAAAACAAAAAATCAGAAATCTTGCATTAGCAGTTTAAATCCTACTGAAAACTCTAAGGACACCTCACTTTGCAAATCACTCAGGGCTTTTGAAATTTTCTCTCAAGTATTATCTGTCTTTTTCTTATTTGCACAAGGAGAGGAAATGGCTAGAAAAATGTGAAGGTTGTTTTTGGGGATCCAGTTGGGTTCTTTCAAAAGGAAAAGATGACACATGAAAGAAATCACCTCCCCTTCAGCACTCACTGTTCTTGTTAATAATTTCTTACTAGCACAATCAGAATTATCTGCTGGGGAAATATTAGAAGCTGGGCACCTTAAACTTCCCTTCTTCCCTCTCTCCTCTTCCTGGCATGGACTGCTGAAAGTAAGTCACTCTGGTCCAGATAAGACACATGTATCTTGAGAGATTTTGCATTGTTAGATCTGTCTAAAAACATGAACAGACTTAACATGATCCCTTCAACGTTCCCCTGGAGCTTTTCAATGACCAGTTTCACATTCGGCAGTTTACTGCTGGATATGAGAATGGTACATGCTCAAGAATGCCTTAAAATATTTACCATTATTTCAGGTTCAGCCCTGACATTGAGATTGTAATAATTCATTAAAACCATCTATTAACTGTTGTTTATTCACTAGCAACTCTATGATGGAATATAATTACTTCATATGTCACTGTACCTGTGGCATACATGACAGAGCTCTAACTTGTCACTCACATTTTTTCCCGAATTCAAGTAGCACTGTGAATACAAAAATACAGATAGAATACACTCTGTCTGTTTGCACATATTCTGTATTTCCCCTGCATGAGCACAGCCCTACCTGCCGTGGTGACGTAGCACCATCTCTGTCTCACCTCTGCCATGCTCTGCCACACCTCTGCTGTGCAGCAGGAGAAGCATGCTGTCCTCACAAACCTCCTTCACATCATGACCACCCCAGCTGGTGGGAACACACATGAAGGACACCGAGACCAAATGCCGTTTTCTGCTGTTAAGCTTGAGATGGAGCCAGGCAGGTGCTCTTACAGATCCTTTCATCTCACCTGCTTGGCCAAGAGCTAAGCTTGGAAGGCCACTTCTCTTTCCAGCTCCCAAGACTTCGTATCATTCTGCCAGATGGACCACAGCAGTTTAAAATGGAGAGGAGAGGAGAGTAGGTATGATTAGTTTTTCAAACTACTTTTTTCTTCTGACAAAAATCACCCCAGTCTTTTCAAAGTTCAGATTCAGTCTTCAGTAAATTCTTTTTGACTCCCATTTAAGAGAGCAGAGGAAAGGACCTACCAAGTAGTTCACAAGGATACATTCAGTAATGGTATATGTGGCTTTGTAATACATTTCCACTCCTAAATCACCCAAGAACTGAAGAGAATGCTGTGGAGACTCTAAGGCTAAGGTGTCTCTGAGAGATGTGGAAGCTCATTTCTGCAAGGCCTTTTTGCTCTCCAGCATATTTATTCCAAGAAATAAGAACCTCTCCAAACCTAAGAAGGAACAGAGAAAACAGGAGGAAGAACAGGGGAAACATGAATCAGGTAGCTATTACAAGTGTGCTGCTGCTGCCACCCACACAAGCAGATTGTTAAAACAGATACTTACTTGTTAAAACACTAGAAGCAAGTTGTGTTGCAGAGGCAAAACTCATCCCAGAACTGGAACTATGGAAGTCTCTCCTGAAGAAGTAGAGTTTTCAGACTGAAGTTTTCCAGTCACTTGTATCACTGTGCAGATTTTGGGCTGGGGTGTGGGGAGGGGCTTGGTTCTGGCAGGGCACTACTATATGCTGCATTGTTTTGTTTGGGTAACTCAGGTGTTCTGGGTGACTTGTTTTATTTGGTACTCAGTATTCTGCTAAGAAGAGGAACCAAGCTGTTCCTGGTTCCTCACCCAGGTATACCTTGTTGTACCTCACCCAGGATAAGGCCCTTTTTCTCAAACTGCCCACAGTTGTGAATAGACCATCCAAAATTTCTGTCAGCTCTCATTTCTTCCTACCCCAAACCACTTCTCCATCTCCAGGGCAAACACTGCACATAAAACACACGTAAGGAAGTCCTACTTCTGTAATTATGTCATGTATCATGGACCTGACTGCAACTCAGTGCACATTGCTATCACTGAAGCCATTTGGCTTCTGGAACCTACAGAAGTTCATTAAGGAGAAGACTAATCTGCCTCATATGTCTCATAATACAATTTTCTTGTAAACTGAATGAACAGAATCAGGTAATAAAAGTGGTCTTCCACGTATGTTTTCATAAGAGGAATTATTTTTATCTAAAATCATTATTTTTATGCTTTGTTGGAAGCAGTTTGCTTACTCTTGACAGTTAAATGTAAAATGGACTCCTGTACATGCTTTATAGTTTAGAAGTGTGTTTCTATAATGGCTTTGGCTCATGCACTTAAAATCCCTACAAAGATTGAATCAAGCTCCTATTTTATTAAGACGTTTAGTTAAAAAGAAAAAAAAAAAAAAAAAAAACCAGAAAAAAAAAAAAGAAAAAAAATCTGCAGCAAATATTCATTTCCTAAAACACTAAACTGTAGTTTTAGAGATGGTTCCAGGTCAAAGAAACGTATTTGTTACTATATTAACCTACTACACCTTAACTGACTAAGAAGGCAGTATTTTAAAAAACTATCACTGTAGCCCAAATATGATCATTGAAATTTAATGGGTGTAACTATAGTCAGGATTTGGTCTCTCATTTATTTCTCTGCCATACATATGTTTTGCATTTCTCTTAGCTTGAATAACAAGCCTCGACTTCTGAGTTTCATATTTTCATTTGTTGATTTAGTCCAACAATTTTGTGCTTACATTGCAAGACAATTTTTCTTTTAACTCTCTTTCCATTAGAATGTATAAAAAAAAAAATAAATAATACTTCTGTGGTTCTAGATTCCATTAAAGACTAAATTTATCCAAATTGCTAATCAAAACTGACCTTATATTCCTATTAAAGGTTTGAACTTGCTCCTAGAATTGTTTATATTTATGATTCACTTGCTTAATTGTGCAGATTAGAGTTCTCCAGGTTGTAATACTTGCCTCAGTATTGAAATGAATAGAAAGATTAGGACAGTTTCATTAACTAATGATTTCCTGGAAAAAAGAAGAAACAAATAAACAAAAAAAAATAAGAATAATGCTGTAATGCCACTAGGTGGTGATTCACGGGAACTATGGCACATTTTAAATCTTATTAAGTAAATCTCATTAGAAAGATAGATGGATTTGGGTATCTTTGAGTCAGTTTTTTTCATGGACAATTAATTGATTTTGACTAGAACATTCATGGATTTTTACATTTCCATCCGAGCATCTTCAATGGCAAATTGCCTTCACACAGTCCAGATCCCATTATGGGTTTTAAGCCAAGTTAATTTTCTCAGAATTTGAAAAAAATGAAACAAAACAAACCACCACCAACACCAACAACAATAACAGGAAAAACACGTTTGCCATCCTTCTTCCTTATTTTCCGTAAGATTCTTCCCAGTACTTGCCTCAGCTCTCTTTACACAATGCCTTCTATATTTTATGCAGTTGCACTCATGGTCTCTACTGTCCCCTTCCAGTGGTCCTGCCCACACAGGTTGCAGACACTTTTTAGCTACCAGTAGCACTGCAGATCAGGAGTTAGGTATATCTATATTGTCTTTGCTAGAGGTGAAAATAAGCACATTGTTTTGTGCTTCTGAATTAGTCTTATTTATATTACTTGTTGTGGTTTAACCCAGCCGGCAGCTAAACACCACACAGCCGTTCGCTCACCCTCCCCCCTCCCTCTCTGGGATGGGGGAGAGAAACGGGAAAGTGAAGCCTGTGAGTTGAGATAAAGACAGTATATTAAGACAGGAAAATAATAATAATAATAAATAATAATAATATCAATAATAATAATAATAATGGTACTATTAATAATAATGTGTACGAAACAAGTGATGCACAATGCAATTGCTCACCACCAGCTGAATGATGCCCAGCCTATCCCCAAGCAGCCGGCCCCTCCACCCCAGCTAGCCACCCCTATATATTGTTTAGCATGACGTCAGATGGTATGGAATACCCCTTTGGCCAGTTTGGGTCAGCTGTCCTGGGTCTGTCCCCTCCCAGCGCCTGCTGCACCCCTAGCCTGCCCGCTGGCAGGACAGAGCGAGAAGCTGAAAAGTCCTTGGCCTGGTGTAAACACTGCCCTGCAACAATTAAAACATCAGCACGTTATTAGCACTCTTCTCATCCTAATCCAAAACATAGCACCCTACCAGCTACTAGGAGGAAAATTAACTCTGTCCTAACTGAAATCAGGATATAGTGCAACTAGACATGGATATTTTTTATAGTATCTATTGTGGCAGCATCAAAGCATTTCATAATATCAAAGATATATCAAAAGTACCACTAGAAGGAAGATCTTTCTTCTCTTATTCTTTTAATCCTGTTTGTTTAAATAAAGTAAGCTGCTGGCATGTTCATTTACATTCCATTTGACTATTAGTTGGTACATGCCAACTTCAGTAGAAAAGTTCTGTTGTGCACAGTAAAACTGGGAAGATTGAGGTTCAACCAGATCTATTGTGGAACTCTGATCAATATTTTTTTTTCCCTCTCCCCCATATTCTCTTTTCACAGTGGGATATTAGCTGTACTCCATCAGACCCTGTGTTCAGTGATGAATAGGAAACATGGATGGGAACAAAGAAAGAGAAATAATTCTCTACAGAGATCATAACAAAGATCTCGACTGTCTTGAAAATCTGATTGGCATCCAAGGCAGGTGCCAAGCAGCGAAGCATGTGTAGCAGAAACTCGTGCTGGTTAGCATCAGCATGTATTTTCTGGGAGAAGGATCCATATTGAGCGCCAGGAAAAGCAGTGCCTATCCCTGGCCTAGTTGTAAGTCAAATGGTTGCTTAGTGTTTCTCATGGGAAAACATAATGCTTGAAAACTCAAGAAAAATAACTGGCAACTATTGGATCAAAAGGCACAGGAAATCTAATAGTACAGAAAATTAGCACATTTTTTTTTTTTTTTCTTGTCCTGAAGTTTCAGAATGAATGTGAATGTAACCTCACTGCTTTTTTATTCAGAGGCTGCAAGCAGCCACAGGTGTCTGTTCTCCCCCATGAATACATTTGCTATATGGACCTGAGTTTTTCATTTGGCATGTTTAGCAAGAAATTTATGATAGTGTAAAGTTAGCATGAGGTACAACATCTTGTTATAGCAGGCAAACCTCTAAAGACACATCCCTTTTAAAAAAGTAATGCTTTTCTATTTGGTCTTGGAGATTGATCCAGGAATTTAACGAGAACAAATGATCATCACTTTGGTTGCTTTTTCACCTGATAGACCTGGAGCCAACCAATAGATAGTACCTTACATTCATGTTTTGAAAATCATAATTAATAATACTATAAGTAAAAATATCACATAAGACACAAACTCAATACAGAACTCAGAAAAGGAATCACTTTAATTCTGTGAAGAACTGCCTAACTTTGTGCTTTAAGTACAGAACAAATAAATGAAAAGTCCTGGGGCATATATTAGATTTGTACTAAACTCTAATTTCTGAAGATTAGATACTTTAATGTTCAGATATATGAATTTTTGTTAGACTTTTATTAGGCTAGTATGTATTCAGAAAGAACCTGGTGTGTCAACTCATGGAAACAAGTAGCTATCTAAAAATAAATATATTTGTTCCATTCTCTGAATTGTTTTCTCTTTTTTTTTGTTGTTTAAAAATATAGTTTTTTTCTCTTCAGATACTAGGATTTGAAATTACATTTGAAATATGGTGTTAATATGCAACAAGATTCACTTTTCTGCTAATTCTCCTCCAGAAGGAGAGAAGGGCAAGTCGACCTATCACTTAATTCCAAGTTTTTCTTCATGTAGTGTCTCAGCTTCTGTTTTACTAAAACTTTTACTTTATCATACAAAAAAAAAAAAACCAAAAAACAACAACAAAAAAAAAAAACACTGTAGCAACTCCTTTCAGTTCATTATGTAACTACAGAAATACAGTGCTCAGAAGGGAGTATTAGACACTGCTGTTGAAAACCGAGATGTCAAAATTTTGGCACCTGTCTACCCAGGGGAATTTGTAACCCCAGATTTGGCACCTTATTCATTGCTTGGAGAGCAGTGAGAGCTTGTAGAAACAGATACACAGAAGCCAATGAGCTGGCTGCAGATTCAGGTAGTGCTAGCCCATAGGAAAATAGAGAAGAACAGGGACTAGGGAATTTTTCCTTCAGAAAGTACGATGTTTCTAATTTTGGACTGGATAGAAATACTCATCTTTCACAGCCGTGAATCCCTTCTTGGACTGAGGTGTCTAAGTTAAGTCAATCTGTCTCTCTTTCTCTCTCTTTTTTTTTTTTTTTTTTTGCCAGAAATAGAAGGAAGAGTGGCTGTTGTCCTCCTTCCCTCAAGTGTAAGTTTAAAAATTCAATGGGCAGATATCTACTCAGAGTGATTCAAAAACATGCCAGCTTTGATACTAACCTAGGACACTTATATGCAGAGCCCTTCTCCAGTGAATATAGAAATATATTAAAAAGAGATAAAGCAGGATAGGCAAAACTTACCCATTCCACATCTTAAAAGCCAGGAGACCTTTCTGAGTAATGAAGTCCCTGTGATCAGGTTCCTACTGAAGATTGGTTGAAGGCGTGGCTGTGACTTGGAGGCTCTAATAATCTCACTTTCTGCTCATCACTGCTGTCCAGAAGGCTTCAAGTGCTGGTCTAGGGGCACCCTTGGGGGGGGGGGGGGGGGGTAGAAGTGGAGGGTGTTAATGCCAGGATTCCAGGAAGGTGGAATTGCATGAAAAGCTCAATCAGAGCAGGATGAAAAGATCAACCTCACGTGTGAGAAAAGTTCAAAAATGTTACTTGGTGAATCATGGCTACGCGATAAATCTCACCCATCGCACTTTGTGCAGCATTTAGGTGGCTGTGTAAAGGTCCAAAGGGGAAAGTGCAGTTGCTGGAGAAAGTGCCAGTGAAAAACAAGTTATCTGTGAATGTAAATGGGGGCAGTGCATGGTTTAGCAACTGAACACCTGCAATACCTAATGTTGTATTTAGAGATTAGAAGTGGCTTTTAGGTTCTCAAATGCACCATTCTCTGTTAGATAATTTTCTTATATTTATGAGAATATAAATCACTCAAAGTAGGTCAGGAGTGTGATTTTCAGAAGTACCCTGGACTGACTTTAAGAGAATGATAAATATCCCAACATCCAACAGGAAAACAGTAGGGTCCTTGGCCTTTCTCAAAATCCTCTGTCTTCAGCAAACTGCAGAGCCTTGGTTTTGGTAAAACTCGGCATTTCTATGTCTAACAAAAACACCTGAAAAATGAGCTGAAATGTCTTCCTTTTTGTTTTGTTTAAAAGCAATAAATCCTTTTTTCAATATGCTTTTTCTTCCAGTTTTCATGTAACTTAAAGTCTGACTCAGGAAGTTCTTGTCACATTAAACATTAAAAATTATTACTCACCCAATGACCACTAACATGAGAATATATATCATTAATTATGAAAATTAATCCATCTGCAATCTGGATGCTGAGCTGTTATTTTTCCCAGTGTTGCCACAATGGGCTTAAAGTGAATGTTCTCATATGGACCCAGTGGACCAGGTTCTGGAATTACTTCTTTAAAAATACAATTCAAAAGAAGATGGCAATGCTAGGAATATATATTGGAAAGATGAACTCAATTCATATCACAATGGATCTTCTTCCAGTAAAATAAATAAATAAACTTTATTTATTTATTTATTTATTTATTTATTTATTTATTCAGTTAGGAGGGAGATCTACAATCTATAAGAAGAAGCTAAAATGTGAAGAATATCAAGATATGGGGATGGAAATTCTTGTGTTTCCTCTTGTGTTACATATTTCAAAATTATTTTGTTTTTGCCAGCCACTGGAAAATGTCTTCTCCTCATAGAGGGGCTAATTTTAGGCTCACGGAACACATCATTTGCCTGAGCTTACGGAATTCTGACAACATTTGTAGGGTCATTCAGTATAAGAAGTATGCTTCTTTCTTGTAGGGTTACTTAGTAATCAAGACTACCTTCCAAACCTCCTGACATCCTGTTAGATGGCTTGAGTCACTGGTTTTGTGAGAATGTTCACCATCAACAGTCCTTTGATAGGTCTGTACACCAACTTAAAAACAAGCAGTCAGTGTTTCTGGGTGATCTTGTTCACAATTTTTTAATTATTTTCTTGGAAATGTCACATTTTAGTACTTAAAAAAAAAAAAAGATAAATTAAGTTAAATTTTAGTAGAAAAAAATATTTTACATACTTTTCTCCTTTCCTGTATGTGTGACAATATGCCTAGAAGCTGCAATTTAGCAGACTGAGAGCTTTTTTCTGATAGTTCTTCAGTCAATTTATCTTGGGCTATTAAAACTCTCCAACATGGAATTCAAAGGTTTTTTCCCTTACACATCGTGGCCTTGGAGTTTATTCAGTCTCCGTCTGAATTCATTCCTTTTAAAAATGAAGCACTCTTGGCTAATCATTTAAATAACAGAACGGCCACTTAAGTGTACAGAATGCATTTCCAGAAGGAAAGCAGAATTGATATTTTCTGAATCTCTCTTAACAAGATGAGTCAGAACGTAAACAAGTGTTACCAGGCTGTCTGTGCTAAGGCTAGCAGCAGAGGCCTTTGTATTAAAATCATTAGCTTCTGCACAGACTCAAAGGAAGAGTCCTAACTGGAGGACTGGGATGTTGTTATGCTGTCCCCATCCACCTGCCCTTACCAGTTCCTGACTAGATTATTACAAGATTTTACAGCTCTAGAAACCTTATAATGCCACCAACGTAATTAATGAAGTAGTCTCTTAAATGCCTTTTTTTTAAGTCAAATTATTTGTTCAGGCAGATAGAAAAGATCTTTTATATATATATATATATATATATATTTCATTAAAGACCTGCTCAGATGGGCTATGCTGCTGCTGAACTACATTTCATTTCATCTGGGGGACTACAAAGAAGAGAAGATAAACAAGAGGTACAGTGAGACGAGAATAAACTGAAAAATACCACAAAGAGAAAATGTAATTATAAGAGCTTGATCCTGAAGCCACAGAAATCAAAAGTGTCTGTAGCATCCTGGCCTGTCAATCTACTTTTAGTGCCAAAGCCTTGCAGTGTCAGTATTTCATACAGATAAAATTTTATGTTTCTGAAATAAAGTCTTCAGTATTTTACTTGTAAGTAAGGTGTTGTTGCTTTTTCATAGCATTCCAATGGAGGATTCTGACCGATATTTTAAAAAGCTTTGTTCTGAAATTTTAAAAGGCCTACAAAATGGACTTTGGTAAAATGAACTGAGCTACTCTAATTCCCTGTAGTTACCAGCTGACGACTGAATGCCCACTTGATCATATCACAGAATATATCTCATTTTGCTCCTCTGAGCAAGTTATTTGGTTGTCAAATTCATTAAAATATGCCTGCTAATAAAAGATGTATTCTCTATTGCATATGCAGTCCTATTGTTTGAAGTTAATAGAAGCCTGTTTGAAAACAGCAGTTTCCATAGGAACAGTTTTCCCAAATAAATCTTACATGGAGAAGTATGTCATAAATAATTGGTCCTGCCCTGAGGGAACTGTTAAATACCCAAAGAAAATGCATGGGTAGAGACAGAGAAAAGAAAAGCTATCAGAAAGGCATAAAATGATGGTAAATTGTGAAAAATACTTTTTTTTTTTTCTTCTTTAGAACACTTTTCAAAGATAAATAAATAAATTAATTAATTAATTAATGATCTAACTCAAAAACATAAAAAATGTCTGAAATATGAATGTCTCTTATTTATGGAACATTGCTGATATATAGTGTGAGAGTTCATGTTTTACCTCTTAGGATCTTAGTTGCGTTCAAGTTACACTTCATGCAAATCTCCTTTGATTGCATTAGTATTGCATACTGCTTCTTTTTAAAACACAGAGAAGATGTATATGCTTTCAGTATACTTTTAGAATGTAAATTTTAAAACATTGAAACAGTATGTAGCATCTTACAGAAAGGATAAAATTTACGTTATAACATCTCAGACTATGATACTGCAGGACAAAAATGTGCTTGCATCCAATAAATGCCCAGTCTACTTGGAGAACACAATGCATTTTCACTATCTAAAACTTTTCTAGAAAAAATAATAATAATAATAAAAAAGTCTTCTCACCTTTTAAAGCCTAGGAGAGTTCAGTGGACAAGTACCAAAACAAAAGAAATACTGGTATTTAACAGTGCCTGCAATATAATAGTGGCCCTCACTCAGCTCCTGCTCAAGCTGCTCAGTAAGCCGGTGCCACGTGCCGTTGTCCTCAGCATTCCCATTTATGGGCTGGGAAATAAAAAAATATAAATGTACTTGTTTCAGTTGATGCTTCAGGAGCTGGGACTTTGGTTACCTAATTCTATCTGTATGAATGGAGATAGTTGAATTTTCTTCTTTTCAGCAACAGGCTTGAAAAGCCTTCACTCAGTCACTGTTTCCAAACTATCAGACAATTCTGAGCATAATGTTTGAGTAATTGCTTGTTTTGAATTATATTTTAATTTTGGTTAGTTTCTGACAGCTAATTATAAGCTTGGTCTGAAAGCCTCTGCAGCAGTGGCCAAGGCAATGAGCTTCCAGCTTGACTAAAAGCTCTGGATAAGATCCGGATTCATCTAACTTCTGTAGACATGTGATTTAATTTCCTGAGATTTTGTCCTCTGCCATGATTTCAGGGTGCACAACACAAGGGCATCGCTTTGTAAAGATGTGTAGCTTGCAGGAATCTCTGTCTGGAGGAAAGAGCATCTCTATTTAATGTGAAGAGCTGAGTTTTCTGTTTCTTAGTAATTGAGCTAAATTTAGATAGCAAATAATTGAGAAGGAGATGAAACAGGAGTAAAAATATCATTTACCACAATATCTCTAATGGCCAGCTACCAATGATATGACTTCTATCTTGCTGCCTTTTAAAATAGTGGGTCATCTGGCTAAGTTGTTTGGCTAGGTTAAAATAAATAAATAAATAAATAAATGAAAATCATCTAAATCATCTCAATATATAACTAGATCATAAAGTTTCTGAAGTGATGTGTTACATCTTTCTGAAAACCTTTTCCTTATGACACTGAATAATGACATTAAATAATTGTTTGTCTCCTCTACTTATACTACTGAGGTCTGCAATTATATTCTTTTTCATTTGGAAACTTGAAATATTTTGTTAGACAAAGCTCTAAAAGAAAGGTAAGTTATATCCAATATGTGGTTGAATTATGGTATCCAGTAAATAACTGACCTCTCAGCTCCTCATTCATTGTCCCTCCACATTGGAGCCTTCACTTGTTCAAGGCCAGACTGACTTCAATATACTTACATTGATTTCTATCACATAAGAATTTGGCTCCACCTGCTAATAATTATTGATTCCTTTTGGTGAAAAAATATCCACATAAGATGTGGGGCAGACAGAAGGAATAGGACAAAGGGCATGTGATGATTATGGTGTACTCTAGATGGTGGTATGTAGGACAGTCAGTGGTCGTGAACTCAGAACCGTGTTCAGATCTGTAGAAATGTGCCTGTGATGTCTTACAGTCTTACTCCTCTGTATTTCACTGGGATATTTAAAAAAAAAAAAAAAAAGAAAATGGGGGGTTGGTGGGTTTTGTTGTTGTTGTTGTTGCTGTTTTTCACTGACTGAATTGCTTGCAAACCCACATACACAGATAAACATGACCAAAAAAATAAAATAAATCTTTAAATACCACAATACCATGATTGGTTTGTGGTATTTACAGCACAACAGTTTACAACAGTTTACAACACCAACTCCAGAGAACAATGCTGGAATGCCCTTTGGAGGCTGTGCATGGGTATCTGGAGCTGTTTTATGGTTATTTTTCTTGCATACTTCATTTCAAACAAAGGGATGAGGCTTGAGAGGGTAATATCTGTTTCTGAATGTGACACCATTGTGGTAGTCCTCCCCAGGAAGTATGTATTATATGTAGGACATTTATAGGTAGAGATAAGATGTAGTCTACCCAAAATCTGGCAGAAAGATGGCAGTTTCAGCTGTACCTGACTTCACCTATACCTGTCTTCACTTTAGCACTGTAAAACCATAATTCCCACTAAAATCTTGCAAGCCTGTGAAAACAAGGAGATCTCATAGTACCAGATGATCATCATGAACACAAGAAGCAGTGCTATCACCTGTGATTTGATATAAACGTAGCACAAACTGTTATGTAGATTCTATTATAGTCTTTCCAGATTATGGGCTGTGAAATTGCTATCTCATAAGCAATGCTGGAGAAAGGATAAAAAAGACAGAATTTAAAACAGACAATTTGGTTCTGTCCCAAAACACAGAATTGCTGATAGGAAACAATAACTGTTGCTAACAATGCTACTGGAATGAGAACTGTAGCATTTCCTCTGCAGGAAACGATCTTAGGATTAGAAAATACCTAAGCAAATGGCAAAATGGAAAAACCCCAACGCCTATAAAAATGTTGTTTCTGACAGGGAAACATCACATAATCAAGAAAGACAATGTTTCCGCAGTTACTAATTAAGCAGGGTAGCATGTGCACATCTAATGAAGGTGCAGAACTGAATTTGCTCTTTTTGAAACAAAAATGATGAAAATGGAATTTGCATGGTCTTTTTTACTTTTTGCCCATTTTTTCATTCCCTTCCTCAAAGTCTTTCTCCCAAGTCACAAACCTAGCACATCCAGAATAGATCCTGATACACTCAAATGTGGTTAGTTAATTTTGTCACTTAAACAGTAATTCCAATATTCACAAAAAGCACTGAAGAAATTCTGCTTCTCCCATTCAGTTGTTGCCATCCCTTAAAACTCTTTAAAAACATGAGTCACACTCATTCTTCTCTAGCAATCAGATGATTAAATAATAATACATGCTTTAGGGATTTCTTTTTATTTGTTTTCTGGTTCCTTATCTTGGCTTCACTTCACATGAGAAGCCTTTTCTTCACCATGGCAAAAGCTAAAAACTTTCTATAAAATTGAAAGGTAGGATCTGCTGTAAGATCCTGATTCCAGGAACTGGGACTGTGACAGATACCCCAGAGCTGCAATATTATAATAAAATCACAAGTGTTGGCAACAGTGCAATTTCTCAATAAGGATTTGTGTGTGTGTGTGTGTGTGTGTGTGTGTGTGTGTGTGCTTTTCTCATATTGCAGGGCTCAGAGCATGGAAGAGAGGACATCAGAAAGAGATTTCTTTTTCTTGAGCCCGAGAAAGGCATACAGATCACTTGCAAATCCCATCCCTGCCCTCTTTTTCTTATGCTCATGTGTGACAAGAGCTTTCCCTGGCGGTGCGTCCTGCCCAAGTGTCGTGGAAGTGAAGACTATGGGGAGTAGGAAGGAGGAGCAACCCTTTGAAATGTAAGGGGAAGTGAGTCCCAGATTTCTCATGCCTGGAGGAAGAACACAAGAAGAGATGAACAACTGAATGTGAATTTGCTGTGACTTATCCAGCCCAGTACAGTGGCCATGCTCCCATGCCTCATGCTCAGAACTACACAGAAACCTTTAACCATGGTTGAATACTACTCACAGAGAAAGATCTTATTCTGCTGGCAGTTCATGTGATCCAGCAGGCTGATTCAGTAAGAATGATGCATTTTAAAGCCTACATTAAGGTTTCAGGAAGATGTTTTTCCTCTTCTTAAAGGAATGAAATGTGTAATTCATATCACCTGGCTTAACTGTTAAAAACAAAAAATATGTTTGTATGTATGTATGTGTCTGTCTATCTATCTATCTATCTATCTATCTATCTATCTCTATAAAAAAGTATGATGAAACCAATGTATGCATTTTTATATTTTTTTAACAATACATCAAAGCTGACAGCATATATTTTTATAATTTTTGGATTTTATTTTCTTAGCAACAATGGTCTAAAAATAACTTAGCACAACTGATCAGTACTAATGTTGTAATTATAGAGGTGGTTTTATTTCGTAATAGTTAGAAAAATAGACAGCTACTTGCAACTTCACTCCCTACCCATCTCCTCATTTTTGCTAGAATGCATTATCTGATGGCCTTATTTGCACCGAATGGTAAAGTTTTTGTTGAGATTTTGTAATTTCTTCTCAGTGAGACAGGACAGAATTTGTGTTCTTCAAAATTATTCGTATTTTTTTTATCTGGATTATGTAGTGTCTTCTATGACTGTACTACAACATTCTCTAGGTTAATTCTGTCTACCAAAAATGTGCATGTCTACATTAAAACACTTTTTGGGTGTGTGCTTTTTTTTGTTGTTTGTTTGTTTGTTTGTTTTTACAGGATTTTTTTTTTTCATAATATTGTAGCTAAGCAGAATCCTGAATTCCTTTTTAGCATTAACATAAAAGTAGACAAAATGAAAAACAGTACGGTTTCTTTGACAGTACTCTGGCTTTCTAGTGATACTACATTGAATACTATGTAAATAAATATATAATGAAACTGAAAAAAATAATCCAGTAGCCTAAATCTCTACCTTAATCAAAGAAGACTACTGGATTTTGGAGTGAAGAATACATTCACCTAAAACTTTAGTAACAGGAGACTGTATTTTTTTGTGTGTGAATTTGGGAAACTGTTTTAGCCCTTTTAGAATGAGAGCTGGAATGTAGGGGAAGACAAGGATGAGAGGACTTCTAACCTTTTCTATGGGAATCATTTAAACTAATTTCAAAATGATATTTTCATTTTATAGGCATTTCTGTATCATGTTTTAAGGACTGAAGTGATCACGATCTGATACAGTTCATGATTCAGGTGAAAGGGTTCTATCTTTACGATACCTTTTCTGAACATTTTAATAAACAAACAAACAAACAAATAAATAAATAAATAAGACACTGCAGGGAGACATGAGAAGCTGACCAAACAGCCAAAAAATAGTCTGTTTCTCACTAATATCTATCCAGAAGTAAATAAAAGGGTTTTCATTAATTAATTATTTAAAATAACTAAATAAATAAATCACATACCTGTGTAAATTTGTTTATGCTCTGTTCTAGCAGTAAAAGATGTGCAGGTAGGCTCTTTGCTCGAGAGGCCTGTGATCTGTTCCCCACTGGCTGGAAATCAGGATGGGGATGCCTCTGCCCCCATCTCTCCAGTATAAAGTGCAATTTATGCACATAAAGTCTCCATAAAAATCCAGAGATCATTCCTTCCCAGATCCACTTTTTAGTCTACTCTATCCTCGGTATTTTAAAAAAACTTCCAAATTGTCAATATATGGAATTTCCCAATTAAGAACAACAAACAAAAAAACAAAACAGAAGATTAATCACTTAAAGCGAGATCATGCAGTCCAGGGAATCACAGCAGCATTTTACCTTCATCTGTTCCCTGGAGACCTTGGGCAGCTGCAAGATGTGAAATGCTTTTAACTTTCGAGGAATTCACAACTATCCTTGATGCACTAATAGCAGGGGAGCAGGTGGCAATGCAATTGCCATGAATGGTTTTATAAGGCATGCTTGTGTGACTGGTTCATGATTCTAATTCTCTAGGTCAGGATCAAGGAGGAAGAGTGGTTTCTCTCCATCACCACCAGGCTGTCATCATGTTATAAACTAAGTGGTGGAAGGAGGTCAACAGCTAATAAATCTTATGAGCAGACTCACTACTTTCAGACAGCAGTCCCTTTAGAGATTGCTGCTGTCGTTTTTCCTTTTCTTCCCCCCTATCCTCCCCAACCCCAGTGAACCTTTACATCCTCAGAAGTGTTTGGCTTTTGCTGGCCTCTGAAAAATAGAAGATGCTAGGTTTTGAATAGGGAGCTTCTGCAGTTGCCAGTTAGTCTTTGAAAGAATCAAAGAAATCAGAGAAAATTCATTGCCAGATTTTTCTTTTTCTTAAGGGCTCTGAGATAAAGCTTCAGATTAAAGACAAGACTGTGCAATTAAATGATTTTTTTTGAAGAGAATTTTTCTCTTTGATGAAATTATTGAAAGGTTATTACATTTAGAAAATGGTGCCATTTAGCTGTCCTCTCTAAAGGTGCTTTAGAGCTAGTTGTGAAAGAGCTGTATTACAGAGTCTATTATTGTATCGATGGATGTGTTCGCAGTGTCAGGTTCACTAGTAACTCTGCTGAGACTCAGCTGAGAAGCAGCCTAGAGACCATCACTTTATATATTCTATTCATTCCCCTCTTGTGCAAAAATGATCAGGAGAGTGCTAGATTGTACAGAGGACAATTAGCACAAATGTATTTGTGAAATCTTAATCCTAGACTGTTAACGTCTTGAAATATTTAGTAGTAGTGCAATACGTTTTATTGTTGCTTAGATTTCATACTTTTTTCTGAGTATTTCCCTTTCAGTTTGCTATTTGTACTGCAGAGGCAGTGTTAGGCTGCTTCTTGTTCCAGAACAAAGGAAGAGCCCCTAAGACAGCTGGTTTGAGTGGTGACAGCCAAAGAACCACTGTTTTCCCCAGAAACATATGTAGCTAAGTGACATCTATCTACTGTAGAAACAGTACTGCTGCCTTCCAGAGACTCATGATGACAGAACATGACAAGATTGCTACACTTCAGACAGTGTCCCAGAAGAAACAGGTATCTGAAAGGCTTGAAAAGAGATTACTGCATCTGCTAGGACAGAGTACTGTACTTCACACAAAGACCAAAGGATGGCTGAAGAAGCCATGCTCATTACTGAGCAGGATGTACTGAGCTAATACTATAAGTTGTAGTTCTCTAAATCACTTGTTTTCCTATATTTTCTATTAATTCTGTAGTACAGAGCCTCTACAATGTGTTGCAGCTTGAAAATCAGTAATACTATATCTGCTTTCTGAATTAACACATATCTGAGCCAAAGGTAAACATTTCTCAAAAACAACCTCAGGTGGCATCATGTCACAGCCTTATGTGGCATCATGCAGACTGAGGGCGAGGAGGTGAGGAGAATAGAGTACTCTGTGTTATTCACCCCAGCACAACTGGTCTCAGAAAGAAATGCATTTCTGACAATGGTAGGTTGACAAAAGCACCAAAGAAGCTCTTGTGGTTTGATCTCATGTATTTAAATAATAATAATAATAATAATAATAACAAATAAATAAATAAACAAACTACCAAAAACAAATAAAGCAGGGGAAGGTTAACATTTATTCCATTCACTTTTCTAATGGAAAAGAAAACATTCTATTCTCAGTCTCATGCCACGTACTCTTTTGATTCGTTTTTTGAAGATGTATAAACATTAGAAAGTATTTAAATACAGCTCTCTTCCTGAATAATTTCTTGAGGACTCCTCCAGTTTACCATCACAGAGGAAAAATGTCTGTGCTGAGTGGCCGGCCCACTAAGACCCTCAAAACTAACCCCATTAGCAGTCTACACGGTATAGTAAGAGGAATAGTCTTCAGGGCACTCACAGCATTTCAGCTGCTAAAAGAATTGAAATGTATCAAGACTGTAAATATGGAAGGCAAGGAGCTGCAGTGGTTTCATTGTTTCCTGCTGTTCTGGCAAGAGACAAGGTGTTCACCGGTACTGAAGAAGTACAGACCTGGCTGTTTCAAGGGTAATTTCTGCCTGGGCAGGCTTGTCCACAATAACTTCAGCTGTAGAGATCAGCTGATCAAAATATTAACACAGAAAAGTAAAGGCACCTTTATGAGGAATATCTGGTCCTATCTTAGTATTTGCTCAGAAAGTGCAAGGAGTTGCAAGAAGGCAGCAAAAGGACTGCATACCAGTGGCAGCTGGAATCTGGGAGCTTGTGAGGCTCTGTGCCTCCTTTCCATGGGTCCTCTCTTCCCCAGCTAACCATCCAGAAGGCAGCAGCTAGTGGATGTTCTGTCAGGATGTTCTGTCATATTTTGTCATTGGTATCTGACACATTTCCATGGGACTTTGGAAGGTGGAAGCAGCAAGAATGAAGGAGGTGCACCAGGAAGAGCTTTAGCATCTGCACTGGGCACCTTCATCCCAAGGCTATCAACTGAAGAGTGGTAAGTGAAGAGGACAAACGAACTGCTTCACCTAGAGGTGAGCAAAGGAGGCACATCTTTTGCCAAGGAGAAGGGATGTCAGACAATCGTCAGTCCAGTTCATGGTATAAGTTTTGAGGGTGGTCTTTCATACCAAGATACAACACTGATCGTGTTGGATCTGAAGGCCAGTAAGACCTATTAATGGGATAGTAGCTCTGTTATCAGAGAAGCTCTGAGAACAGTTCTCGTTTCTCAGTTCTCCTCTCAGCAGAGGCCAGAAACTTAGAAGCAGAGCTAAAATGGGGAACATTTAGCCAGGGTCACACATGGAACTTCTGACTGACAAGCAAGACTGGCAGCAAAACTGGCAACCTCATTACTCATCACTTCCCAGTTAACTCAGATAGTGAAATCTGACTTCTGCAGGACCTACCAGTTGCACACCTTTGCCCCTCACTCCCATCCAGGTGCCTTTTTTGTCATATTTACTTAACCCAGTCTGGTGCTCAGTGATACAAGTATTCCTCCAGCAGTTCAGCACCTCTGTGTTTTACACTAACATCTTTCAAAGGTCAGCATCATGGGCTGCCAAGTGAGCTTTTCTGTTTGCTTCTTAGCAAGAGGTTTTATCTCCTTCAGTGGTTCTGCTAATAGGAGCCTGCTGTATGGAGTGGCCGGAACTGGGAGGAAGGACAGGAGCCAGGGAGGTAGCAAGGACTTGTTCTTCACCAACAAGGGCTGGAGACCCATAGAGCCCGAACAAGAAGAATAGAGCAAATCCAGTGGTGGTACACTGGTCCCACTGACAGCTCATGCTGCCAGGCAAGTCCCCAGAGATGAGGTCAAGGCAAGATGCCAAATGACTCAGCTGGGGACATGTCCAGGCACTGGCACACTTCTAGCACAGCTGAAACAAAGCCTAAGGACCTGGGATTATATGCAAGCGTGCAGGGGATGTATGGACAAGGGTCTCAGATGAGGGACAATCAGGACCTCTGGTGCCCTCTGGGTGTCTAATGTACATTATGCCTTGCCACCTCAACTTTCAGCAACGTGGCTGTGTAATTCAAGGTAATTCCGGTTTTTTTCTGTGCTGTACTAAAGGGATGAAACCAACACCCATTCAGTGAGTGATGAATTAGAGCCAATATTACCAATTCCTTTGCTTAACAAAACAGAAGTAATGTTTTTGTTTTCCAGGAATACTTTCTGTGTCTTATGTCATTTTCTAATGAAACTTCAAGAACCTAAATTTAAATATTAAGAAATGTTATGTTAACTGTCCATATACCCTGTACAGTCTGGATTATGAATAATTCCTTGCTTAAGATTTTGGCAAATTTCCTGCTAAATACCTGTCTCCTAGCTGAATCTGCTGTAGCTTTGAAAAGACAACAAAGCTAACCGAAACTGTAATTTCAGAGGCTCTAAGCAGAACCCAGTGCAGTGACTACTGCAGAAAAAAAGCAAGCAAAGACAACAGCAACTATCAATAATGCCTGTCTCAGGGACTCCAAAATGAGTGCCTGCTGCTTAAATAGGGCAGTCACTGGCCTAAGACAAGGACTAGTTAAGCTTTATGGAGAAGGTAAGATTGACTGCAGGTGTTTGCAGCCACCTTGACTGTTTCAGGCTTTGTGATCATCACAACCCCATTGCTCTCAGCATCTCCAGGCTGCAACAATAACTTAGCCTTTCCCTGACTCTGCAAGTCTGTGTCTGTGTTGCTTGCACAAGCCCCTACTTTGGTCTGAAGTCAGACCTGTGAGAATATACCTGGTATATATCTGAATTCATGAACATAACCTCACTTACTGTTGAGTTGAATGCACAAGTGATCCCTGTACTTGCATGCCATGCAGTTACAGGCTAGTGGTAGATAACATAGTGGCATGTGGGCATGAGGTAGGTACTGTGGCTCTCAGAAGTCATCCCAGTGCTCTTGGATAATATGTGTTTTTATGTTGTTTGGTACCATATATGACTAAATACATAAAATTAAAAAATGCATCCACTAAATGAAAATTGACTACAGAGCCAGTTGAAATCATCTTCAGTACCTTTTTTTTTTTTTCTTCTGTGTGCTCTTTAAAATGTTCCTGTGGCACAGCCCAGACCTGGGAGGGATGTGATGTATATGACAAGTAGCTCGTTGTGAACGATGGGTCAGGTAGAATTGAGAGCTCTGATTCCATTACCTTTCAGGGTCACTGAGCTACAGGTTTTGTGGAAAACCCTGCACATCATACCACTGGAATTATAATTGGAATGAATAAAGGTGGAAAAAGTATATACATATACATACATATATATATACATATACATATACATATATATACATATATATATATACAAAGCAAACAGATAGAGTATCTAAGTAATATCTTTCTTGCTGAACTGAAAGAAAAAAAAAAAAGAATGAAAATTAAGAGTCACACTCTGGAAGCTGCTTTCTGCTTTACCACTAAAAACATCTGTTTCTTCATATCTATGTTGGCTGAGGCAGCAGAGAAAAGCCTGTAGAGAAGAGGGAGAGCAACCAACTACCACCAATACAAGGAGCATCCACGTTTACCTTGATTTACGTGCTTTATGGCCCTCAGAAGGCACTGCACTGACTCCAAGACTCACATTTTTGGATTCCCACCCCAAATTGCAGGCTAAGGAACAGACAGTCAAACCTGAGCAGGGGAAAATGTTAATCAGAACATATTGTCTCTGAAACTCCTTAGCCATGAACAGGAACATGCATGGTTGCGACCAAGGAGCATTGGCACCTACAGGAGTGTTGTTCTCTGCATAGTCCTTGACAGAGTCCATTTACTGGGTTGAGGCAGTGCTCAATACTTGCCATTAATACTGTTTATGCAGTGGAGCAGGGCTCTAGCAGCTAGATATTTTCCTGCCAGAAACATCATACCAAGAATGTAGCTGGCCATCCCTGCTCCTGTACTGTCATTTGAGGTCCCCAACCTTTTTAATTGATTAGGTTTCAGTTCACTATGCATAATTAAAGGCATCTAAATAACATGTCTAACAGTCCTCATATGATCAGATGCTCTGAGTCACCTTTTGGAGTGCCTCAAAACTGAATAACCTCTGTCAATATCCAACCCTCTCTCTACTGGTTATAGAAGAAAGCTAGTGCAAATAGAGTACAAAAACAACAAGAACAACAACAACAAAATAAAAACACTTTATTTTAGACTTCAAGGTAAACTTCCTGCTCTGTTCTACTTCAGCCTTCACCTTGTCAGAAGGTTCTGTGATGTCCTTCTCCTAGTATTACTCGCTTACAAGAGCAACTCCTCTGTCTGGAGTCCTTTACTCTTAAGGATAATAGAAAAGTCAAAGGTGCACATTGAATTTCAGCAAGACATATTGTCCTTCTTTCCTATCTAAGACTTGATCAACCTTTGGCTTTTTTGTCTTCAAGAGCTGTCAGTGTTGTGGTTACAAGGGAGTGGAAATAGAAATGCTTAAATACACCCTTTATTTTCTTACTGGTTCCATGACATTGGGCCACTTAATAATAAGCTGTTACTCCTGCATACAGACGGTTTTCCCCTATGATGTTGTTTCCACAACTTTTCAGTCTGTATCTCTGACTTCATTTCTTCATCTGCTGTCTCTTATCTGCCCACACTTTATTCATTTATATCAAAACTTTCTTCCAGAAAGACAAGTTACTGCTTCCACAGGATAATTCCATGGTTTGTATGTTGTCCATGGATGACACAGGATGGCCATGGGACGTACCTCATCATGCATTTCTAGGCTCACTTTGTTACAAGTTATGATTTTTTAAAAATCACAGGTCTAAAGTGCCAAGAACAGATTAGAACAGACAAAGAAGAATAAAACAGTAACAAAACTAATATGAAAAAATAAATAATTCTAAATAGGATTTTTCCAGTTATCTGATATTTTCAAAAATCTGACTGAATACAGTACTGGTCTAAGTTTGCTTTCAGTGAGCAACTTGGAAAATTGTATCATTTTAATGTCAAAGGATTAATACGTGGGGATTCAGGTACTGAACTGACTTTAGCTGGAGACCAGACCTGTTAAAAATAATGCCAAAGTCAAGAAATTATTAACCCTACAAGCTTTTACTCACAGCACATTAATAGGTGTTCAAGTTACAGTACAGGCAAAACATAATAGACACACTTGAGAACACACTCGTACACTTTGAGTCTTCTTTCAATTATTACATACCCAGTTTTCTGATATTCAAACACTCACCACTGCAGGTAGGTACTGTGGTGTTTCTCCTCTATCATTTTTTCTTAAGACCCTACATTTCCCTCTCTTTCACTGGTCACAGCACGAATCATCTTAACCCATACTTTGTCCTACTTCCTACTGCCAGCTCCTCCTGGACAAAACACTGGGTGTTGAATTCTTGCAGTACTCTGCCATTCGCTTCCCAGGCAGCTCCTGCTATGGCTGTCAGCACACTCGGGCAGAGTGGCAATATGTGCAAATACCAGGCGTCAGCACAGCCTCATCTCCATGGTGTAAGACATTGCCTTTGCACAGCAGAACCCTGGTGGCTGTCTCTCAGCATCAGTCCCCAGCCATCTGCATACTTCTTGGAAAATGCTCTGTGAGGTATGAATTTACTCCTGATCTCTGCAAATAAATATGTCCCAACTGAAAACACAAATAATAAACAAAATGCAGTTCCCTAATCCAATATAGCTTCTATTAACAACTATCCGCAGCAGTTCAGGAGCACACATACACGTGTCTGACTGGTGGGGGTTAGCAAGAGCAATTCATTTAGCACTAAAGGCAATGGAGGTCACCTAGAATACTTGGGAAACAGGCAGGGAAACAAAAAGAAGAGATATACAGCAATTCTCAAACCAATTGTAAGGAGCCAGACTGGACTGTTTCTTTTTGATTGCATTTTATATTTAGGGTTCTTTGTGTGTTGCCACTGACTGCCCATTGACTGCCCACAGATTGTGGTTGTCCCTGCTGGTCAGAGGCATATTTGATCAGTGAAATTTATTTGTTATTATGGCCATTCAGAAAACCTACACTACAGCTACATTTTTGACACAAAAATAAGATGTGCGGAAAAGCAGCAGAGATAGCTTTACAGCTTGCACTTGCCATTTTCTGGGGAAGCCAAGGTCCTGTTTCACCAAGTTTGCTGGTTTGCTGTGACACAATAAAAGCATCTCAGCTTAGCCAGAGCAACCTTGGCTCCCAGGCCAAAGGTAGTAATCTTCCATGGCTGGAGCACACAACCAGATAATCTTTTGCAAATATCTCTTCAACAGCATTATGTACAAAACAAGAAAAAACCTTTAATGCATTTTTTTTGTTTTCTTATGATTTATATCCAGTTAGAAAGTATTAAAATATTCCCATTGCAATATTCTGAAAGCACATGCAACACAACTAATAGTATAGCTATGCCTCTGAACAGAGGAGAAAATTTTATAGAAGAGTGTAGATATATTTAGAGCAAGGTAAAATTATATCTGTATATTTTGGGGGGAATTCAATACTAATCCCATCTGGTCCTGATGTTTTACTGAAATGAGATCATCAATTACTGTCTGTGTTTCCTCATGAGGTAATGTTTTATTTAAATTGTTTCTGATATCTTCTGACAGTTTAAGCAAATGTAATTTTCATAAAAAGGACTTTTACTGCTTTCAGTTTCTTTGCTCAATATATAATTTCTAATAGATTTTTTGAGGCACTGGTGATTTCTCTATTTTTATCTCTCTCTTATGTGGATACATGCATAATATGGCAACTCAAACCTTTGCTTTCTTGATTTGTGATTAAATGTGGTATTAGTCATCTACATTACTGCAAATTCAGGAAGTCTTTGTAGATATATCTATATATCTATGTATATATCTTGACTGGCATTCCTACTTCACCTCTTTTCCAAGGAAAACAAATTACTGTTTTATTTCCCAACTCAAGTAAAGACAGCTCTATAGTTAAAATTAACAGTCTCCCTAAAGAATGGCTTATAAATTAAGTTGAGCATCTCCTAGCAGTCCCTTTCTCTGGCACCTAACCTTAGATACTGCCCACAAAATTTGTGGTACCTTCCACAAAGTTTGTGCACACCTAAAGACTGAAGATGCAAAGCCCAAGAAATAGAGAAGATCTCTGTGCTGGTATTCTTCTTAATTATCATAGACTTGGTTTGCAAATGAGAACAGAAGTGGAGTCATTTCCATGATGAAAGCAAAACAGAAGCAGACCTAGAACAAGTGGATTTATGTATTATTTCCCTGTCAGTTTTCAAGTATCATTACAGCAATAATTTTTACCACATAGTGAATACAAGAAACTCATCACTATGCCTGTCAATAGCTTATGCTCCAGAAAAGACCAGAATTCAGGACTTTTAAAAGCCTATTTATCATACACTTGGTTACACTGCAGGAAAACACTATCCTAATACACTGCAGCATTATTCGTTTGAACTGTGGAGAAACTTTCACTACAGAAAATACTGAAATAATTGGAACAAAAAAAAAAAAAAATGAACAAGGAAACAAAAAAAACAACAGGAAGCAAGGAGGCAATCTGGTGGCATCATCTATGAAAATTCCCTCCTGGTTCAGGAGATAAGAGACAAGCACTAAAATTCGAAGACAGTTGATATAAAAACAACATAAAACTAGCGATAGAGATCATCTCCTGCTGATCAAATACGTTCTGAAATATCTATTGAATTACACCTTCTGGTTATGATGAAAATCACTTTCATGAAGCTTCAAATCCATGATTCCCAGATGGGTAGGCCTTCATTTGCAACGATTTTATAAGAGGCTAGTTGAAATCAGGGTTCAAATATGCTCTCATGATATGTCCTTTAAAATTCCCAAACTTTTTCTGTCTTTTCTGTATATCTGTATCACTTTTCATGTATTCATGAACTCCCTTTCACAAAATAACCTTGGAATTGCCATTGTTCTTTGCACTTCTCCTGACCTGTATGTGTAGCAAATCTCAAGCAAAAGAAAAGAAAAAATAGATAAAACACAGCAATGATCAGTTCTTCTCAGTCTGTGTGGAAAACAGAAACACAATTTACTGTCTCTGAAATTCCTAGGCAAAAGCGACAGTGTTCAACCACCTTTATTTTTCCAGATTTGACAGCAGAGAAACTCCAGGAGGGAAACGCTTTTTAAATAAGCGGGATATATATTGATCCTACCTCTTCACCCACTATCATCTATCCATCATTCATTCATTCAGTGTCCAAACTATCATCAGTTCTGCACCCTGGCTTGTTTGTGAATTCTCCACCGGGTGCCCGTGGTATATATGGTAGAAGTGTGCTCTAAAATCAAACAGATGTCTAGTAATATTGATACTAGAAGTTCACCTACCTAATAAAAAATATTAAATGTCTCAATTACACATTTACAATTTTAGCTGAATAAACTGAGTATACTTATTGGCCTGGGAGAGGCAGATTTGGGACAGAGGTATATGACAAAATATGAACTGAAGTCATGCTTCACGAAAACAGATGTGTACCTCTCTGGTTGTACTGAAAAGCACCCTCAGACCAATGATGTTACTGCCAAGAGAGCTCCAGGTCTCAAAAGCCATTTTTACCACTACTGAAGCATCCCTTAACAGAAGTCTTAGGGCATTTGGAGAAGGTGAGCAACTAGGCATGGAGAAGGTAGATGAGTATAAACCTATTGGGACCATAAAGGGGAGACTGTATTTGGCATCTAGCAGGAAGGGTTGGCCAAAATAGGAGAGGGTGCTGTGGCAAGGAGCCAAATATAGAGCCCTCTGTGGATGAAATGCGAGGTCAGGTTGAACTCTGATCGGATCACAAGGGCTTGTAGAGAAAGTATTACAGGTGTCACACTCGGAACAACACAAAAGCATTCAGAGCATTTTTCAGTGTTGAACCAGTACCACTCCACATATGTCTTGACCATGAGGCCAAATAATATGGATCTCAGCATAATGTGTTGGGTCTTATGTCTTTGTTTCAGACCTGCTTATTTCTATCAAATGGCAATTGTGCATAACAGCTGATGAACACGACAGCTACCTCAAAAGCAGAACCACCTCTTGTGTATTATTTACATTTTCCCCCTTATCATCCTTTCCACTCTGAAAGGTTCATGAGATTCCACACAGCAGGCTGCTTATTGATTAGGAATCAAGAAGTGAGAAGTAGTGATTGATCCTCTGAAACCCACTCATATGTCTAAGTTAGGAGATATTTTCTGGTTATAGATCTTTTGCACATCCTACTCTTGTTTACTGATTTAAGTAAGAACTGAAATTGATTGTAACTAATATGGAAAGGTTTTCATGGCAAATCAATGTATGGTATACCAAATCTGTCACTGAAACTGTCTAATTGCCTTCTTAAATTTCTGTCAACCAAACCGATGTGGTTTTTTTTGTGAAGTATACAAGCAAAGATTTATAAACATGTTAAACCCATTTAAATACCCCCACAAAGCACTGAAACTATTTCACATGCTAGCTCAGCAAATCAAAAGTTTCAATGCCCTGAGACCCATTTGTCATCCTGTAGGTCCACAAGCAGAAGAAATTGTCCCTGACAGGCAAGATAAGAGGATGTAAAAACACACTGAAGACAGTGTCGACTCTTTTTGGAATAGAGAGTGGAAGATACTGACACCCCTAGGTTGATGCAACTTATACCATCTACATGCTTTTAAGTCACCAAAAGCCACTCTAATGGAAAGAGCACACTAGAGTTCATGGCATAAAGCTGTTCTGGAGGAGGTTGAACAATGAGAAAGATGATAAAAGGGATTTAAAGGACTCTGTGCTAGCTCCTATTGAAAAAGAGGAAAGAAAACAGAGAAGCTACCTGGCTTTAATCCATAGAGCCTGGTTACATGAAAAATTTAAGCCATGCGTATTACCTATGTTTTCTTTTCCTGGTGCCCAAGTTGTAAGGACTGTACATGGTTTGAAATTTGGATTTCTGAGTGCCCTGGATGAACCGGCTCATTAAAGATACCATGCACAGTCTGTACAATGTTCAAGCCTCTTATTGTTGATAGGAGAATGAATTACTTCCAGGGACTCAAACTATTCTGGATCCTGGAGGCAGTTAACTGGCAAATGTCAATAGATAAATCTCATGGTGGGCTGCAATGGTCTGTTTTGCAAGGAAGCAAATCAGAAGCAAAGTTTGTTTACTTGCTTCCTTGCTTATCTAAACAGGAAGATCAAGACTCTCCGGATGTGACTGTATGATTACTGCCCAGCCTCCATTCAAATGGAGTCGTGTGATGAAGGCAATACAGTCTGTGTGATGACCGTGTACTATAAGTGATCTCTGAGTTAGCTGTCATCCTCATGCCTTCATTTCCTCCTTTTGGTGTGTGATGATGGCAGCATTTTGGTGAACATATCAATGTTCCTGGTACACTTCACTTTGGTGTCTCCACTCCCTAGTCAGGATATGCTGTCATTTCCAAATTCCTACTCATCCTCTCTGTGCAGTTATTAATCACAGTGACAGGTGGATGTGCTTGAGATGAACATTTTTTTAATGTCAACTTTGTTTTATCAGTACAGCAATTACTTCAGGGGCTTTACTTGAGCATTGCCTAATGGTAACAGGCATGGTTTTAGCAAACTAGAATAAAGGAGCATTAAGATCACCAGAAAAAACATTCACTGATATAAAACAGGAGAGACACTGGGGGTTATAGTCATGTAGAATGTTCTGACAGCACATAACGGGCATATAGAAAGGAGGAAATTTAATATCTTTTTTTACCTAGATGTCTGAATGCAGCTGCCAAGATGTTATATGTGAATTTAGAGTGTCTGTGGATAAGGAGGGTAAGGAGTCAATAAGAGCACTAGTTGTTAATTGGAAGTGAAATTACTCACACCCCCTTCTATGCAATGTGAATAGGTATTTTGTTTAGGTGTTCTGCAATATAAATAAAAATAAAATATACGATTGATGTTTTATACCTTAAGCTAGAAATAATAAAAAATATTATCATCTAAGCAATACCAGTATCTTGAAAGAACAAATCAATATGTTCTACTACCAAGAGCAGCTAAAGTGGTTTCCTAATGAATATATAATGCCAACATTTACATTTTTATTAGGCATAAGTCATCATATTTTTTTTCATATCCATAAACACAGTGGACCATGCATGAAATTACTACTTTTCAAGAAAGTAAGTTGTGTTTCCTGTTGTACAGACTTGTAAACCATTGCTTAACTGCTGTGCTGTTTCTGCTAACAAGTTTCTTTGGGATATCTTTTCTGTTCTCTTGGTCAGAAACCATATGGCAATGACAGAACTACATTTTTAGATAACTCATGTGTTTAACTAATAACAAAAAATAACTAACAATTCAATATAGCCTGGAGGACCTGTCATGATCCAATTCAACAGTTTATTTTGTTCTCAAGAGGTCTGTAAAAATTTAGAGTCCTGCCTCATCCACAGTATATGATAGCTTTTTTTTTTCTTTTTTTTTTTTTTTCCCTGAGATTTTGGATACTTTACAGAGCAACTATGCTTGTCTTCTCCTGGCTTGTCAGCAGGCAACTGATTTTTATTTATTTATTTATTTTTAATTTTCAGTCAAGTTTTTTGAAAAATGCAATACAGTTCATATGTCGAAAATAAATTAAATGTATGAGTCAAAAGGAGAAGAAAGAATTTGTAACTAAATGAAGAGCCTGCTTGCAAGTTCTTTGGTGATACACTAGAATTCAGCTAGGCTAATTGTTTTTCCTCAGCGAAGTATTCCAATTTAGCCATGATTCATCTAACCCCAGTAACATGGGCAGCAGTTCAGAAATGCAGATTGTCAGCTGAAGTGCTGTGGTGCAAAAGAGCTCAGCTGGATATCAACCATGCACGTGAATACGTGTTGTTGGGTTGGACACAAGTCAGCTGACCAACAGGCCCTTTCCTTTGCCAGTGCTTCCACATGTGCACCCACCCTTAGCCACTTGACTCCCAGCTCACTTTTGGGAAAATCTCTTGATCACACACCTTGCCTCCCTGCAGGCTGAATTCCCACCTACACACAGGGAGCAAACATGCCACCAGGTCAGACATGCAGACTCCTACATTGCTGAAAGACCCTGCAAATAGCAGAAGCTAGCAATAGCTAGCAATAGAATAACAAGAAGTCTGCTGTGAGCACCAGCCTATAGTGATGGCTGGTGTGGGCACATGGAATGGTCCATGCTGCTCAGCTCTGCTACTGGTACCCTCAGGGGGAACATACTGGCATGGGGGATATGGTCACCAAGATTCTGATGCAGAGGGTAGCAGAGCCTGAAGCTGTTACGAAGGAGCAAGATGAAGCAGAGGAAGAGATTGCCAGAGGGAATCCAAAGTAGAGAGCAGACATGCACCCTGTGACCTTCCTCTGCCTGAACTATATCTGAGCAACATCCCTGAGAAAAGCAAACACATTCTTCTCACAAAAAAGCCATGGGATTGTGCAGTTTTTTGTTTGTTTGTTTTGTTTTGTTTTGTTTGTTTTCCTTTGCTTTTTTTTTTTGGGGGGGGGGCAGGGGGGACATGGGGGCAGAATGGGAGGCAGGTATATATTTTGTTTACTAATGCGGTGGCTAATGCTGAAAATTCAAAGTTTTAATAACTGCTAAAATTGTGATCAAAACAATGGAGAAGAAAATTGAAGTGGTATGGACAACTGCTTGAGTAAATCTGAAGGATTTTCTCTCTTAAGGTCAGTGAAGAGTCTTTGGTAAGCTTAGTGGTACGCATAAAGTTAGACATGGTACCAAGCTGATCGGTTCTGATTCTGAAAAAAATTGATAACTGCAAATGACTTAGCCTGTTGTAAAGTAGTTATTTTTCATAAACACTGACTACCTGGTAAGTACAGCAAAATCTTATAACAAAATTCTTTGAGGAATGAGGTGGATTTCAGTATCTACAACTCTTCCTTCAGGGGAGAATCAAGTTGTGATCATATTGCTAATATGAAATAATTTGATTCAGTAGCTGACTGGACATAACTGCATGAAAAAATGTATTGATTAATGTATTAACATTATCAGGGCTTTCAATAAGACTTTACAAAGCATTTGGAAATAGGAAAAAAAAAAAACCACATTGGAAGTAAAGTCACAGTAAAAGAAAAGAATGAGTGTCTTCAATTCTATTCAATCTACCCCTTGATCAAGTCATTTTTGATTCAAAATCTTTATAGAATAATTATTTTTTTCATCAGAATAGAGCAATTCATCATTTCTTGCAGTGGAGCTTGGTCCCGCTGAGCAGTGCCTTCATTGACACAGAAAAGGTATAGGAAGATTACACAGAATTTTTGTGTACTCCTGAGTTTTCAAAACTTAAGACAAAAAATGTTTGGCTTATATGTTAGTGCTCTATGTGACTCCTATTCTTTAAGGAGCTGTGAAGCATAGACAATAAATTCTGAGGGACTGAATATGAATTCTGAAGATGATCTGAGCAAATCTGAAAAGAATTTTTCTGTAATGTCACACAAAAAAATTAGATCTGTAAAAACAAATTTTAATTCCCATCAATTGGTCCACTTTCAAACAATGCCAGATACCTGAGTACATATTTATCAACAATTTTATATTTAGTACTGGTAGGAGGAAGATTTATTTTTCCATCAGGAATGACTGATGAGTAACATCTTTTATTAGTTTATACCTGCAACAATAACTTACAATGCTTACGTTCTAAGGATGGTGATTTCAGCGTATGAAGACCCACCAGACTTCTTTCCTCTAGTGGAGTTTAGACACGTACATCAGTAAATCTGTTCTGACTGCCCCATGATTCATCAGACTGCTTTGGAAATATGTACAGAAAAACAATGAAAGAAATTCTGAATTTTGGCATAAAGGAAAAAAAAAAACTTTTCTTTTTTTTTGACTTGACTGTCATTGAAAATGTTACATTTAACAGGAAGGTATTGTGATGTTCTGAATGACTCAGAGATACACTCCCTCTGCATACTTAACCATCCTAAGATATGCTTTTACAGAACACTGTATCTCATATATAAAAAAAATTCTCAAATAAGAGCAATGAGAAAACTTGCAGTAGTAAGAATTGAATTAAAAGATATAGTGTAGCCCTGGATTTTTTTTATTTTCTTATTTTGCTTGAACTTTCCACTAACGTTTGCCTTAAAACAGGTATTTTGGAGCATGGAGAACAAACATAACTGAAAGGTAGCTGTTCCCAAAAGAATATGAAACTTGCTTCTCATACTGTGGGTATTTTTCAATTCACCAGACAAAGCAAGATATGTTTACTTTTGACTGATGGAATACAATGAATTAATTAAGAGAAATCTCCTTTTGGAAATTAAAATAAAAATCTAGAACCCCCCTAACAATTATATATATATATATATATATAATATATGTTATATATATATATATATAAAGTGTGCTGGTTGGTAGGACAAAGTATTCAGTATTCAGTATTTGTAGATTTGTAGAAGCACAAGGTTAACATGCTTTCTGTTGGCTAAAAAAGATTCAGAAATATCAGAATTTAATATCTGGAACTGTGTAACTAATATTGTTTATGAAGGTTATTTATTTGGTGATTCTACTTTGGCCAAAGGAAAACTATGTGACGCAACCTATAAACAGTTTTTGTCACCTAGTTTCTGGGAATCTGTACAAGTACAAACATGTATAACAAGACTATTTAGCTGGAGAGCTATGCTGTGCTTCCCAGGTAGTCTCAAGCTGTATTCCAAACCAGACAGAACAAAACCCACTGTTATTTTCATGCATATATATTTAGCTATGTTATTTTTATTATTGTAGTTTTCAATTTGTTTTGGTTTTGTCTACTTGAGGTTTTTTCCTATTCTCAATGTTTTGCTATACTTTCCCTGTCCTGGGATTCTTGTAATGTTAATACAAGTTCATCTATTCATCACAATATTTTTGGTGGAAGGGTCACAAGAACTATTTTCACTAACTTATGAAAGGCCCCATCAGGAATTCATAAATAGCTGAATGTCTGAACATATAAACTGTACATACACGATCAATCAGATTTCTGTTATCATTGTCTATCAGGTGGAACCACAGCCAAGGCAATTGACCCAGCCTTGACAGACTAGGTTTGCTAAGAAAAAAAAAAAAAGAAAAAAAAAAAAGCAATCACTGTTACCTGTCTGTGGCATGTGTTGGTTACATGAAATACACATCTGTTTTGCTATCTCTTTCCTTGGTCTAGTGAGTACTGATTCTGCTCTAAAACTGTCAGGAGCCAGAGATTTTCCTTTTCCATTAGAGTTATTGTAGACCTTTGACATTTCTGCAGGGGTAGTCTGAAAAACAGATGCTGGAAGGCAGAGAAAATAGACTCTGATAATGCTATGAAACAGGAGACCAACAGGAGAAAAAGCAGCAGTATTACCTGGACTGCTGAAGACAGATGTCTACTTTCCCAAATCATCTGTTGAAGCAGAAAGCAGTGGAGAAATCCGATCCCCTTCTCCTGTAGGAGAGAAAGATATCTGTATTTCTATCACTACTGCATTTGAGGAACAAGATGGAAAATACATGTTCCTTATCCTGGGCTCAGATAATTGCTGTTTCTGTTAGTCAACAGAAACTTATAGAAACTTAAATCTTACAAGGGTTAAACGAGAACGGAAAGAACATTAACTTGTTCCTCAATGACCCATTAAATCCTCTGGAAGTCACTATACAGCAGAGTTATGGTTTATTAATATCTATCAGTAGTTATGTTGAATATGAACACCTAAATCAAGCTGGCTGAAAAGAGGTACATGAAAAGCATTTGATATATTTGATACATTTTTATAAGTGGTATTCAACATTGATGTCTTCTGAGTTTCAAAGAAAAATGTCCATAATCCTTTCTTTTCCACACTTCTTCCTGCTTATGTAAATAAATAAATGATCCGGGACAGCCAGCGTGGCTTCACCAAGGGCAAATCATGCCTGACCAATCTGGTGGCCTATGATGGAATGACTGCATCAGTTGACAAGGGAGGACCAACCGATGTCATCTACCTGGACTTCTTTAAGGCTTTTGACACAGTCCAAGATGGCATCCTAGTCTCTAAGTTGGAAAGATATGGATCTGAAGGGTGCATAAGGAATTGGTTTGATGGCCACACCCAGAGAGTAACGGCCAATGGTTCTATGTCCAGGTGGAGACTGGTGACAAGTGGTGTCCCTCAGGGGTCTGTCTTGGGACTGGTGATTTTCAATATCTTCATCAATGACATAGATGATGGAACTGAGTGCATCCTCAGCAAGTTTGCAGATGACAACAAGCTGAGTGGTGCAGTTAATACAACAGAAGGAAGGGATGCCATCCAAAGGGACCTGGACGGACTGGAGAAGTGGGGCCACATGAACCGAATGAGGTTCAACAAGTATAAGTGCTGCGAGGTGCTGCACCTGTGTCGCGGCAATCCCAGACAGGAGTACAGACTGGGAGAAGAACTCATTGAGAGCAGCCATGCAGAGAAAGATTTGGGGGTTCTGGTAGATGAAAGTATCAACCTGAGCCAGCATTGCATGCTTGCAGCACAGAAGACCAACTACATCCTGGGCTACATCAACAGAGGAGTGGCCAGCAGGGCAAGGGAGGTGATTGTTCCCCTCTGTTCTGCCCTTGTGAGGCCCCACCTGGAGTGCTGCATCCAGGTCTGGAGCCTGCAGCACAAGAAGCATGTGGATCTGTTAGAGCAGGTTCAGAGGAGGGCTACAAAGATGATCAGAGTGATGGCACATCCCCTGTGAAGAAAGGCTGAGCGAGCTGGGCATGTTCAACCTGGACAGGAGAAGGCTCCGGGGAGACCTCATTGTGACCTTTCATTACTTAAAGGGGTCTTATAAAAAAGATGGAGAAGGACTCTTTACTTGGGTAGATAATGATAGGACAAGGGGGAATGGTCTTAAAATAAAAGGGGATAGATTTAGATTAGACATTAGGAGCAAATTCTTCACTGTAAGGGTAGTGAGGCACTGGAGCAGGTTGCCAAGAGAAGATGTGGATGCCCTATCCCTGGAGGTGTTCAAGGCCAGGCTGGATGGGACCTTGGCCAACCTGATCTAGTGGGTGGCATCCCTGCCTGTGGCAGGGGGGTTGGAGTTATATATCGTTAAGATCCCTTCCAACCCAAGCCATTCTATGATTGCCTTTAAATGTATCAGCACACAGCACATGAAAAGCTGCACGGCTATATGGAAAAACAGCTTACATATCCATTAAATATGTTGTAGGGTTGCTATTATAAAACACTGTATATCTTTATACGCATGCATCCTTTTAGGAACAGCTAGTCAGCAGCATAAAAAGTCAGCACACTAGTAAAACCAAAGATCTATGAGAATGATTACAGAGGACATCCCAGAAGGGAAACAAGCCTTGATTTTAGAGCTTGCACTGTCTGCTACTGGACTTTATCCTTCAGTGCTTACATTCACAGTTTCAGTCTTTATAAAACGGCATTTAGATGAGGGACTTAATTAATATCACTATAGATTCCCATTTGTATACACCAAAAGCCAGCTCCATTCAAAGGACAATGAACAGAGATCTGGACAATTTGGTGGGCTGCTGGTCACTGTGTTGCTGTAAATAAGAATGTTGAATGCTTAGTTCTCACCAAAGTTGTAACATACTATCCCTTTGGTGGTATCTCTACTGCCCTGGCAATAGATCTCTGATACTGGATGCTCAGTGAGAACATTCAATAAATAAATAAATTCCCCACAGCCCACACATCTGAAACTGCCAAGGTAGGCATGTGAAAAATACGTGTCAAGGAAATGCACACCAGTGCGCTTTGAAGTACAAACTGCATCTGTGACCACATCTTGAGGAAGTGAAGGGAGCATGAAGAAAAATTATGGTCAGACTGGTTGGACACTACTAGACTGCAGCTATGCTACATGCTTACCCACCCACAGAATAGAAATGTAATCTCATTCACACAACAGTATGTGGTCTTCCTGGAAGCAGAGCCGCTGTCTACACACATTTCATATTTGTATCATATTTGTCCCCTTGAGACTGGTTTGACCTTTCATACGCGATTGCCAGTGATATTACATTTGGTTTCTCACACTGTGGACTTCGGTTAGGAGCCCAGAGCAGAACTATGTCTTTTTACTTTTCCTTTGGCAACTAGATTTTGATGAAAGAAGAGGGAAAGAACAGGGCAGGACAGGTGCACTTCTGTTAGAAAGGCGGTTTCATAAAAAGGCTCTGAAATGGCTTTAGTTGTTATGGGTGTTGTTTATGTCACTCAAACGTATTTATTAAGAAAATGAATCACAGCAGCCAGTCACAGTACAAAAGAAAGAGGAAACAGCTTCATTTCTCTGAGTAATTCTGCTCTTAGTTACACCTTTATCGACTTATCTTAAATCATCTATCATATATTTCTATTTGCTTCTGTGTAGTTATACTACAATTAGTAAATATTAATAGTAAGTACAACAACATAGGCAGCTGGCCATCCAACCAGCATTCAATAATCGAAGACGACTTACATGCAGAGCATGAAAATGTCTCTTCTGCGGTAAGAATTAAAGCCCAGTTGTGCAATGCACTAAGATCTTATTTCACGGCAAGAACAGTTAGTCCTCTGTCTACACATCACAGCTTCCTGCTTTGTGCTATTTAATCTGCTAAATGCAGGTGAGGAAGGTAACGGTCTTGTTCCTATTCTAGCAGGCAATATGCTGACCTCTAATATGTGCGCTGGATGAGGCCAATCAGAAGTGCCAGCAGAGGTATCTGCTGGAGGGCTCAGAAAGTCCCTTTGGAGCTTTGCAACCTCTGGAGATGTCAGCTGGAAAGCCAGACTAATCACATACACACACACAGAATCACACTGACAGAAAAATCCAGTTCTTACTGCTCTTTCTACTCTTGCCACTAGCTCACCCCAGACAGTCAGGAAAGAATTCTTACTGATCTCTCCAAAGTCAAGTCAACAGGAACGAGTGAAGACTGAGACACCTTCTTTCTCCATGCTGAGAGTTACACCGTTCTGAAAGAGCACAGGAACTATTATACAATGTCAATGATTTTACTTATTTATTTATTTTCAAAATGCTCATACACTTTGATCTAGGCTCTTCATCTGGAAGAGATATGTATACATGGTGGGAAAAAAAGTTTTCTCAATGTTGTCATAGAACATTGCCCATGAAGTGTAACAAACTGGCTGTGAAAATCATATCCAAGGGCCTTTTTATGATTTTAATTGACCTGCTTTGAATGAAAACCAGACCCATCTTTAAAAACAAGACATCTTCATAAATATTCGCTGAAGTTTGTTTTCTGTTATGGGTAGCTATGTTTGCACATGGCAGATGATAGTGACTATGTTCTTAAGTTTTCAGGGACAGGGTGATGGGAGCCAGAGATTACAAAAAGAGGAATTCAAGGCTCTGGTAGGAGGAATAAAGTCCTAATATAGTAAGACATCCTTGTTTCTGAGATGCTGTGAGCATTAGCACTATTCCTATACGTTATTCGCAAATGAAAGTGATTGAAACTATTGGCCATCTACAAGGTCACCAACTTTGTACTACTTTCCATGGGTATTTCTGTTTAGAAAAAAACACTTCACCCTCCAGGATAGTAATAAGAGCAAGTCTCTCATATTGGCCACTTTTTCTAATTTTAGAGGAAAATCCTTGACAGGGAAACACCCTCCTACAACCTTTAGCTAATAATGATGTTGAATTTTTAGCTAAGACAATTTTACAGAATTTTCTCTTACTAAAGTGAAGCACTGTTTGTTGTTTCCCTCTTTCTTGAGCATATACTAGGTCACTTCTACACTGTATTAAGACTTCTACACAAACTATGCATGTCATGCCTGTACCACCATAAAGCTCCAAGATAAAGTCATCTTAAGTAGAAACACCCCCTTGTAAAGCCTTCAAGCTACATCTTTTCTATGATCTCTTACTAAAGAGTACAAAGTAACAGAATAGAATCATGAAAAAAGTTATGCATTTCTAGCTCACCTCCTATGCTTCCATAGAATTTAGCAGTAGCCTTTTAAATGGCACAGGTAAAAGACAGTCTTTTACATACAGTTCTTTTAAACTGATTTTTAAGGCTAGCATAGAAAGATGTTTGCCTTTATGGAGGACTTTCAATAGATGTTCAAAATGATTCAAAACACTGTTTTTCAGCCATTTTGCCCTTGCTGAAATTAAAAGACCAGAACACAGTCAATTTAACTGGGAAATTAAACAGGCTAGATGCAGACAGAAGGCTGTCTCTCTACCTCCTATTATGGGGATTGTCCAAAGACTTTAAATTATTGCACTGAATCTCAAAATATGTGGCTAATTCTCATCTCTGCTGATATTCGGTGCAATTAGCCACAGATCTCAGTACCCAAAATATAGTCACCCAATCTATTAACAAAATGTAAAATTACCAGGGCTATTCAATGGATGATAAGTAACTAAAGATACATACCATATTCCTCACAGGTGATCTGTGATCCCTGGAGCAGGCTGCTAAGAAGTAATCATTGTACATAGAACTGAGGGAATGGAGGAGGAAGCTGAAAAGGAGATGTTGCAGAAACTTACATTCTAAACCCAAGATTTTTTTGCTCTACAAGGATACTTCTCAACAATTTGTATCACATAATCTCCAAGATCTCAAAAAAAAACAAAACAACAACAAGATAATTTTAAGAAGGTCATACAAAGTATTATTATTGTTCACATTTTTGCTTTCACTTTTGTACAATTGGGTATTGAAAGGATTCAGCAGGCCTAAAAAATTAATTTAAAGTCACAGTCCCCTATATTTTTCTTTTAATAAATATGTTATATTAAGTGTCCCTTTACCAAACAGCTTACAATTACCCACACATCAATGAAACCAAAACACTTACAACACATTTTTAATATTGCTGTAGTTAGTATAAGACTGGCAAGATTATAATCATGTTTAGGATGGATAACTTAGAAAGTCATTGGATTTATTTTTTCTTCTTTTCTCATCTGAAATACTTTTCTTATTCAATATGTAGAAATGTTGTCTTTAGCTACTGACAACAGTATTATCATCTGTTCAGGCCAGAGAGAAATTGGTGGTTGGAATTCAAAGCACATACATTTCTCCTAGTTCCCTATCAAAATGTGGCACACATACATAAATAAATAAATAAACAAATCCTATCCTGGGGCCATAACTCTGATGTTGAAAGACCATGAATCCTGACTGTAGTGACTAATGGTTGAGGAATCTGTGTACAAAAAGCTACACTGAATGAAGCTTAAAGGCATTTCACTCCCAGGAGGAAATTAATAGATGGCAAGAATACTGTTCGTTTACAAGGTTATGTTTAACTGGTAGTGATGTCACAGAGCTGGGTAAACGGTGGGACTGCATTAATGGTCCCCAAATCTCAGCACTCATTAAGCCTGAGTTATAGATTAATGAAGAGACATTTATATTTTCAGTCTGTGCCATAAATAACTATACAGCATTAAAGTCAGCTAATAAGGAGGCAGAAGATGTTGCCTTATGACTACATGTTTATTTTAAAAGAGATTTTTTTTTCTTAAAGGGTGCATTACAAGCCACACAGAAAAACTACACAAAGCTGTCGATAGAGTTTCTTCTGGGAAACTGTCATGTATGCGGCAAACAACAAAAGCCTTCAAACACAGATATTTGGCAGAACATATGTTCTTTTAGTAAATGCCACACTATTAAGTAGGTAGAAAACTCAACAGCAAACACGACCTTCAAACAGAAAGAACCTTTCAAGTTTAGCTGTTTTCCTTGGCAAATGGGAAAAGAGGTGGTTACAGTGCACCCTATTAGAAACATTATTCATAAGTTGTAGTTAGTAATAAGCCATCAGATGCCCTTTTCACTCTTAATAAAAGATATTGGGTTTTTAATTACTTCTATACAGGAATTAGACTCAACATTTCCAGGGCTTAGAACATTGATTTTACACTAAAAGACCCCCACAAGGCTCTGCCACCCCAGTACTGCAATATTTGCAGTGGCAATCACCAAAAGAAAGTCCAAACATGAACTCAAACAGCTTAGTTAAATGCCTCGTTACATTCAATATACTTTTAACTGTGTAAAGATTTTAAGCTAATTACAGCTCCTTGTTATCAATCTCAAACTATTTCTAATTAAATATCTAGAATGTATTTTAAATAATTATTTTATATATTTTAAAGATACTACTACTCTAATAAAAAAATATTTTAATAAAGTAAATTAGAATCCACATTTACTTAAGAGATACCACTGCTGGGAAAAAAAAAAAAAAAAGTGATTAATTGATCAAGAAAACAAATTGTGGTTGGATTGTAAGTAACCATTATTTATTTTACACAAATATAAGCAAACATGAGTGTCATTAATAGGTATTATATTTTCAGGCAATGAACTCACATTATTTCATTATTTATTATTTGATTAGAATTTTGCATCATTTGTTTGGTGTCATTTGTTAGTATTTCCAATGCCTGACCAATTGACTTCCCAGATTCATCAACTGTGAATTTAATTCTTTAATTTGAAAATGATTTTTTTTTGCCTTTTCTGATATGTAAATAAAGCTTGTTTTAGCGTCTTTCATCACAAAGGAGAGGACTTCGAAAATAGTGCACTTTTCTGTATTTCTCATTTATCATAATAATTCCTAACTTAGTACTTTTTTTTTTTTTTTTGACAATTACAGTTAAAACAACTAACCTGAATTTGTGGATATACCAAAGAAACATATTATCAGCTCTTTTAGGCAGAGGCATATTGCTGAGCAGTTTTACCGTGAAGAGTAGTCCTAAGAGACAATAGTTGACAGTGGCTGTGGCTTGTGGAACAGACAGGGGTTTAAGAAGCAGAGTTAGATCTGATTAAGTAGTTTATAAAATACAGTCCAGGATGAGACTGTTTATTGAGGCAGTGTCCAGAGATTTTAAGAGAAATGCATAGCTTATGCAGAATTTTGTAACCATAAACCATGAAGTTGACAAGGTAGAGAAAAGAATAGTCCCTGACATAAAATATAGCTTTAGAAACAGCAGGCACAAATAACCTTATTTGACTGACTTACACCCATCTCAATTGCATCTTGATACCAGATCAGGAGCAGAGAGAAAGCAGTCCCTGCTCTTCTACCACTCCAATTAAATTGGGTCCATCCAAAGAAGTACTATACGAGAAGTATTTATCTCCACAAGAAGTCTGGACATTTGTTGTACTACCCATACAACCAGTCTGTTCATACCCCACAAACTCATCTTTATGGAGCACCAAAAAATCTGTCAGACAACCAAGAACTGAATATACTTCTGGAAATGACACAGCTGATCATATACAGAGTTGGGTCTCCTGGGTGTCATTAGCCTTCATACAGATTTGCCCAATAAAGAGAAGAGTGGTTTCGGTATTTTTGTCACTTGTCTAACATATATTGACAAGTTGAGAATGAACATTTTTTCATTCTAGAGTCCCCAGAGGGCTTTCCAAAATATGCATGTCCTCTATTATAGCCACTTACCTCTCACTTTTACACAAGGAGGTGGTAAGGTCAAGGATAGGAGACAAAGATTGCCTGCTACCTGATGTAGATGTCTCCTGAGACTAATGTTTTTAAGAAAGGACAATGAAAATCTTTAAGGTACTTAAAAAGGACAATTGGAACTGACAGCATGAGTATTTAGAAAGAGGATCTACACGGAGATACAAAAAAAAAGATGTGGAAATAAATTTGGAAAGAAGAGTTAATCTGAATGTTTCGGATAAGGTTTTAGGACAAACTTACAAGAAGCTTAATGTCTTAATTCTAAGCAGCCGTCACTACTAACTTCCATGTGGCTGTCACAGTACAAATTTGGTGAGAGGTTGGAAGAGGGGCTTGGGAACATAAATATAGCACATAGACTTATCCAGACATTGCTCAAGAATTAAGCATTATGAATGATGATGATGATGATGATGATGATGATGATGATGAAATGATGATGATGATTCTGCTCCAACTAGGTCAAAATTAGACTGCAAGAACGGATACTATACACTGCATAGTATTAGACAGCAATTTTGTTTTAGGCTAAGGAAGAGCATCCAACTAATGAGAAAGGGTTGTAGCTATTACCTTAACTGAGTCAGGAAGAATTATAAAGGCAAAAATGTTAGACTACTAAGTGAACATAGCCAGGAAGAGTAATTCACAACATTAACAGCAAATGACTGAAGAGAGATTATTTTGGAAAACAGTTAAGTTTTTAGTTTTAATATCACATTATCCAGCTCATTTCAATATGCATGGATCAAGACACGTATTACTTGTTGCTACTACTTGTTTCTTCCCAGAACAAAACAGGGACAGTCAATCTTAAAGAACAGGTGGAACTGATGATGAAAACCACTGCTTACAAAAAAGGGTCACAATGCAGAAAAGAAGGTCACAGAAAACAATTTGAAACATGGAACTCAATTTTATGTTTTCTGAATTTATGTTATTTATAAATTACCACAGCAACCTATGACATCTCAAATAATATCCAAAAATAATTCAAATAGAACTAGGCCTAGTGGATGAAGGAGAAAAGAACAGAAAATAAGTATAAAGGACAATATATATATATAAACCACCAGCAAAGAAGTTGTGTCTTTGGGAGGGGCGTAGGGTGGGCAGAGAAGAGAAGAAATAATATACAAAGCCTCCTTATAATTTCCCCCATATATACTGCACAAGATACTGCACAATTCATCCACATCCGTACTAAATATCTGTTAATGTTATTACAACTTTGGCATTATTTCTGTGATACTGTGATACTGTGATTATTTTTGTGTTGTACTGGAAGAAAAATCAATGCACTGTGCTTAGCATTTTCTTATCTGTTGGGAGCAGAAGCATGCTGTTTGTGGAGCTATAGAATCTGTTCCTGCCAGCTAAAAATGTTACATGGTGTAAAAGTAGGGTTAAGCTATTTTATAAAACCTGGCACTTCCTCCTTCTAATTGTACAGTAGAAGGCAGATCACATTTAACAAACTTTGCTCTCACTATAAACTATTGCTGGAGTTGAGATAACGCATTTCCTCATCCTGCAAGGTTTGTGGTACAGAATGATAGAATTTAAATAACCCGCCTTTGGTGATGAACAGCATGAAACACCAGCTTGTTTAAGTTCAGTTTGAAGCTTTTCTTCTTGTATTAAACCAGAAGGGTCATAGATACTTACAATCTCAGCTGATTGCATTAGTTCAGAACTGGCCAACATGGTGGTAACAGGTTTTGTGTTGCTTCTTTTCTTCTGTAGAGAAAAAATAGGTCAGATGGATTTTTCTAGAATTTCAGCTGACCTTCCATATTTCCAAAAAGCACAAAATAACTCCAACTTGGGCTTAACTGCAGTGGTGAAAGTTGGTGTATTTTTTAATCATGACTGCTCAAGAAAAATATATAGACAAATGCCAACATATTTAATTGAATAACACTATCTACTAGAGTAGAAAGTCAAATTTTGTGGCTTTCTTTTTTTTTAAGAAAAATAAAAAATAATAATAAAAAAATGATTTTTTTTGAACATTTTGAAACAACAGATGAAGTTAGCATATTACACAAGTAGGTATGTTAGAAGGTTTTTATTCTAATTTCTGATCTGGCTAGAGAATGAAAATTATATTAATACTGATAATTTTATCTAGCTATTACTTTCTGGAAAGAAACCATCAGGATGAAGACTTGTTCTGCTGGTTTTTGTCTTTCATTGCTGCCTGTGACACGATAGCCATGAAGTCCTGTTGACTACAAAGCCAGAACAGAATATGCTGAAGAGGATATGTTTGACAAATCCTTTCCATTCTTTAAGAAAGAATTACTTTTTGTATCACTAACATGCACAGTTTCCAATATCATTTTGACCTAGTACTTATGACAGAACTTCCTCACGCATCTTCCCATCAGAGATTACATACATTTCTTCTCAGCCTCACAAACTTGTTGGTACACAAGGTACAAATCCTGTTCTTTCAATTAAGCAATGTAAATAGGAGTCCCACCTAAGAACAGACAAGTATTTCACACACACACACACACACACACACAGCAAAAAAAAAGTTCTACCTTAATTCTAACTTAAGCAATTTCATTTTTGGCATCTAGTTCAGAAAACAGTTTGTTCTAACTGCTACCTACAATGATCTGTGGTGTTTATTTTTATTAACTAAAAAAAAATAATTGAGAACTCATAGCATCAGTAAAAGCACAGTAGAAACATCAGCAATTTCTTTCATTTTATGAATGCCCCTTAGCAAGATGAGCTGAACAAATATCAAATAATTAAATAAATAAACACATAAAAAATAAATGGATTTCTGTTGTTGGCTTATTTAAAATAGAAATTTATGTCTTGTGAAACTACTACCAGATTCTTTGCCACTTCAGTCTTTAAGGGTAGGAATTGTAATTTTATGTGTGTGTAATATATGTCAATATATGTTATGGTAACCACTCAGAAAATACAGAGACTACATCATAGTGCTAACGTTCAATGATATGCATACAGTAAATTTTCAACACAGGAGTCAATACAAAAAAAAAACTTGTCCTGAACTTAGAGAATGTAATTGTCTGAACTTCAACTAAAAGCCCTGTGTGCAACACTAACAGTTTCATGATTCATGATACCGAGAAGAAAAAGAAATATTAAATTTGTCTTAAAAGAAAAAAAAAAAAAAGGGAAAGAAAGAGAGGACCAAATTTTCTTCTCTATTGATTTTTTCCTATCTATTCACTACCTATTCACTACTAGGCAGCAATTACTTTAAAATATTTACTTGCCCATAATCCAGACCATTCCAAACAACAAAGGATTTATATTTTCCCTGTTACCAAATGAGACTTGCAGACTGTTTTTGTAGTTGTTGTTTGTTATTGGGGGAGAGGGAGGGCACGGGAAAATAAGCAAACACCACACAACAAACTTCCAGCAGTAGTGCTTGTTTACAGAAGGAAGTCAGACTGCAGTGGGACACATCTAGCAGACAGCTATGCTGGAACAGTCCTGAAAGTGCATATCCAAAACATAGTACCATCTAACTGGCATGGAAAACACCTATCCTCTTACTAGCAAACATTTGTAACATAAGGATCCAGAGGATCTTCTGCTGACACCCTAATAAGCTGCCCCTTGTCACATGAGACACTGTACTTCAAAGACATAAGCCCTAATATTACGTCCCACATCCCCAGATTAGATCCATGGCCCTTAGGAAAGGAAACGAACATGAAGCTTCCCAACACCCCAGCTCCATAAATCTCCTACTATGAGCATCAGCAGGTAGATTTTACCTAGCCGTTTTTGAAGATGCAGCTTCTTACAGCCCTTCCTAGCTATCAGATCTTTCTGACATGCAAGATGAAACAGAAAACCAATGCTTGCTTTCACCCAGCTAGAAACAAGCCCCACCTAGTACTCCTGCTTTTTTATTTTCCCTGAAATGAAAGAAGTAACACACTTCTCCCCACTTTCTACAAAAACAAGTATTGCTTGTCTTTTCACTTTTGCAGTGAAGCAAACCTGGCCTTAAGGAGAAATCACCAAGGTGAGATCCTTTTCACCCCTACAGGGTGCCATCAGTGTGTTTGCAGAATGACCTGTTCCACCTTCCTGCGTGAGCTCTAGCCCTGGGATTTTAACATTTCTTTCTTCTCCCTTCCCATCCCAAACAACTTAATTTTGGTGAGACTTCCCGTGTTTCTTGGTTTGACCCATGTACAGCTTGAAGTTGAGATAGTTTTTCAGCTAGAAGCAAAAAGTACAACAGGGAATTGAAGTAGAATGAATTTTCTTTTTCATTTTGAGTGATGGTTGAAAGGTTTTCCTGAACTAGAAAAGAAGGATGGGAAAAGAAAAATGTTTGCATTACCAATATTCAAAGACATAGCATAGCATACTACAAGATACTGATATCAAAACAAACTGGCTAACTTCAGCCAGGCAAACTAGGATGAATGGCTGAAACTCCTCAAGCACCTCAGTTTACTAATTTTAAGTTTACTGAGTCACAAGACAGTGAGTTGTTTCTTTCATCCAAGTCCTACAGTAAGAATGTCTGAGTAACAGCATTAATTCTTAATGAAACATTTCATCTCATACTGTATAGCATATTTCCTCATTAATGACTCTTTCTGCTAGTGTTAGTAACGATATCAACCTAACAAACCCATTTGGATTAAGTTGTGACACCACAATCCTCTCTTATTCACTTCTATCCAGAAAAAAATATTCTCACTATGAGCATCCTGGAGCTATTTAAAAGCCAAGAGAGAATAATCAGCAAGTAAAATCATTATTCTTATTGTCTATTAACAAAAGCTATCAGAAAAAGCTGATTTGGGTGAAATAAGAACAGCTGGAAAGAAAACAACAGATGGACAGAGGCATGGGTAGGAAGTCTATTTTCATTGATACTTTCTGTGTGGTCTATTGGGAAAGCAGTTAAACTTGTTGGGAAAGTTGTAGCTTGATATTGAACAAAAGGGAAAGGAATTTGCAAAGTGCTCCTGTTTTTTGAAAGACTTATTTACTGAAGCAGATAGCAATATGCAGGGCTAGCATGAATGTTCTGGAAGGAAGGAGAGAACAATCTGTTGTGGCATCTTTTAAAATTAAGGATTATATTAAGAGTATGAATTATATTTGTTGAGATTTAATTAGGTCAGCATTGTGTGTTAACTATGAGGCATTTGATCATTCTCAAAATAAATCCTGAGGTTCAAAACTATTATGCGGGTTCAGAAGCTTGTTGCTAAGAGGTTACTATGTATGATAGATGCAGCCAATACTGCATAGGTCAATGAAGCAGGTGATACAATGATGGTCCAGAACTTTAGTAATAGACATGAAGAAGAATGGAAACAGATTTCAGCAAGAACTAAGTTCCCAGAGAGATTGCAAAGAGACAGGAGGTAATAAAATGTTTCTGACAAAAAAAAAAAAAAAAAAAAAAAGATATATGCTTCTCTGAGTCAGTTCCCTGGACTTGAGTCCCAACTTCCCAATCAGAAATACTATATGTGCGTGAAAAGATCTGGATATCCCAAGAAGGCAGCTGAAAAAGCCTTTCAGCTGCTTAGGAAGGTCAGTAGAGTTATTTAATACATAATGTTGAACACAGGCATTACTTGAATTTATTTTTCTTCTCTGGGCCTTTGTACCTGATTCCAGAGTTGCTTTCTGCCCCACTCAAGAGCAGAATCTGCTCCTCCTGGAATGCAACTTTCCTCTTTCATTAAAAAAAAAAAAAAAAAAAAAAAAAAACTGTATATTTTCTCTGTAGAAAAAATAGTGGAATAGTGGAGGAGGATAGTGATTTGAACATTTAACCAAACCAGGAGTCTTGATCATCCCGGTTAACAGGTTCACAGCCTCTGCTACCACAACTCTTCCCATCTAGCAGGATAAAAATATAGCTAAGCCTTTCTTCAGCCTTGTCAACACTGAGTTGCTATACAGATATCAGTGCAAGAGTCACAGACGAAGAGTAAAACAGGCGGCCTTCTAGAGTTGTTGCTTCTGGTCCCTATTTCCAACACATTTTTTCTTTTTGTTTTAAAATCTAGTGAATGTTTTAATAGCAAAGCTGAGAAAAGCCCTCACTACATATGCAAGCCTGTCAGTGCTTTGGGCAAATATTATTTCCCTTCAACTATATTTGGGATTATCCTGTTCTGGGTTGCAAGGTGGTCATCACGAAATAGCTTTGTAAATGTTTCCAGATTTGGACTCCATCCAGACAATTACCAAAATTTTAGCTGATCTAGCAAAATAAAGGTGAAATGCATCCTCCTGTGCACATCTGGATAAAATTAACTGTTTCTCTAAATCACAATCTTAGAGCACTAGCCTGGATAACTTGAAGAACTGAAAGATAACCAGTTTGCAATAAAATATTATTTTGGGCTGTGCCCTCTTTGACGCATTTTTCTATGGCAAACTGAAATATAATTTCCAAATTAATTAGAAGTTTTTCCTCATTTTTATGTGTGTGAATAGACCAGATCATTAATTTAAGGGATATTAAAAGACAAGCCCAATTTCTGGGTAAGGAAGAAGGATTGGAGTGATGATATGCTAGTGGACCCGACCTTGGAATTTCTTATATATCATTGTCTCTAGAGGTTATTCTGAAGGTTATATGAAAGGAGCGGAAGAAAAAATGAACCAGTATTTCACTCTTAGATGAGAAATTGACAACAGAAGAATTACTAGGATGTCCAAGATGTTGGTAAACTCAGGTAATATGCTTAAACAACTGCTTTTAACAATGAGATGCTGACAATAAAACATCAAGTCCAATGCATTTGAAAAATGTGGCTCCAGAAAGGATTTCACTGTGAGCCAAAGGCAGTCAAGTGACAAAGTATTCTCTGGAGTTTTCATATCAGACAGCAGTTGAATGGACAAAGATATAAACTGGGTATTGGAGCAGACAAGAGACTCAGCTGCTTGGTAAGAAAAGCAGCAAACATGAAAAGTGACTGTCCCACACACAGTCCCCAGTTCCTGAGATTTTCTGTAAGCACCATAATACATTTTTATTTGGGCTAGTCATATACTGCTTCAAGAATGAGTTGAAAGATATGAATAATTATAATTATATATATATTTTATTTTTTTTTTACTGTGTAACTGGAGAAAATTGAGTGTAAACAAAACTGAGAAGTGGGGAAAATGTAATTTGAACTGGATGAAATGGGAAAATAACAATTGTTCAGTACAAGAAAAAAAACATTTGGAGTGCAGCAAAGGATGATTCAGTAGGCACCAAGTCTACATGACAAGCCCTTACACAGTATGTCTGTGTTACGCCTGTTGTGGGCTGGCTGAAGATGAGCTTACAGATTCACTCACACTAACTTTCCTCATCTTGTAGTTTGGTGTTTAATATGACATTTCTTCTTTGCTTATGAAAAACACTGAGGATAGGCCAAGAACTCAGATTTTTCTTAGCCCACATTTATGTGGGCAACCTTGATCCAGTAACATCAGTCTGGTTGCAACTATATGCTGTCACAGACCCTGCATGTGACAGGGAGCCCTGTGATCCAGCTACAGAAAGACACTGTGATGTTTGAGATGGAGTATACAACTTGGGAGGTACGGCAACAGCCAGGCCAGTCCTATCTGTAATGTGGGTATTCAGGAATATGCTTTTATACCTTGTGTGTCCTAAGGCTAACCAAGTACTTGAGTATGCTTCTGGGAGCCGTGGATGCAAAGCAGGTGACTTATGACAGTCTCAAGTTTATGTTTGAAAAGCAAAGCAAATGGCGCTGAAAAGACAGTAAGGCATGTGCTGCTCCATGAAAGCCCATGTTCCTTCCTTAGTATCACAGAAATCCAGCCACAGCAGGATGGCTGAGAGTCCAACCAAGGCTATAAGCCCCATAATCTTACTTTGATGCTAGCCTTGCCTTGAGCTAAAGCTAAGCATTTTAACCTCTCCTTTTGGCCTAAACCTTTCTATCATTCTATGACCCTATGATTATGTGGATGGTTCGTCACTAGGTTATTGCCTAGGAGCTGGACTTGATCCTTGTGGGTCCCTTCCAACTCAGGATATTCTATGATTCTATGATCGCCTCCACTGTGTCACAAGAAAATGGTATAATAATGATTTTTTTTTCACCTGATGGATTCCATAATATGGTCAATATTATCTGAAATCAGATTGAATAAGCTCCCCCGGCTGTGTGCTCCAAATGATGCAAGTGATGGACTGCAATGTGAAAGTGTCAGAACTCACAAGAGAAACAACAGTGCAGAGAGGAGTTTCTAGCAGATGTCACTTCAAGGGGAGCCACTGGACTCCAAAACAATGGGAAATAAATTATTACACAAGCCAGCCAACTACACACGACATGTTGATTAAAGAGACATTATCTAGCATTACAATCGATACTGTCTGTGAATTGAATCCAATATGAAGATTAACTTCAGTTTCCTGTCAGTGGGAAATTAACATTGCAGGAACTTAATGTAAACATATGAATGGCAGATGAAAGCAACAGAACTTTTCACAGTACTGTTTAAGGTCAGCCATTTTTCAAGTATTTTTTGGTTTTAGCACTGTGCTTCCCCTACCATCTCCATTAACTATTTGCTAAAAGATTTCATTGCTTTTTCCTCAAGAGCTTTCCTTGCCAATCTAGTCATTCACTCTTGGCTGGCTGCAATTGTACTTCTCGATGTTTGTTTAAAGTTTCAGTTGCTTTCTTTTGCTCGAGTACTTTGTCTTTCATTTAAAATTAGTTAAGACTAATGTGCCTTAAAAAATAACATGCTGGCTGCATGGTTTTCTCTCTGGTCATTTCTTAGGTTCTGGGATGTTTGATTGTTGGATTTGTTTTTTTGTTTGTTTGTTTTTTTCCTTATCTTATGTTTGGATTATTATTTTTTAAACACAGTGAGGAAAAGTACCAGAGCTGTTTCAATTACAAGCATAAACCATTAGCACAGCTATTTTGTACCTTGGTAACCTTTCTGTTTCAAATGTCCCTCCAGGAAAAAAAAATAAATTAAAAATTAATTAAATTGAATTTAATTAAAAAAAAAAAAAAAACATGAGCAATCAGACAATACAGGATAAGTTATGAGGATGTACAGACCTGAGATGAATCAGGTCTATGTGCTGAACAGGTGCAATTGTGCTACTGTGATTTAGAGTGTTTGGAGTTTATTTCCATGTCTAAGCTTCAGTACTAACTTTGGCAGGAAAAACTAAAGGCATTACAGTCATTGGCCAATTAACTTGTGCTACTGCTGATATGCAGAAATAATAACAGAAAAATAACCATTTTGATTTTTGTGTAGTTTTTAAAGTAGAGGGCAAATCCAGCCATGTGTGAATGATGTAAGCTCATTATATGACAGTGTGGAAGTGAAAAACCTTGGTTATACTTGTTCATTGAATGATTTTTTGTTAGTTTATTTAGATATTTCATATTTTAAGTAACACTGATATACACACACACATATGGCTATATATCCACATATATATGTGGAACAGATAGACTAGCAGTTGCCTGGGGCAGCAGACTGCCGTGGGCATAAAGTTACGCATAACCTGTGCGAGAGTGAGGGAAGCCCAGGGCTGGTGCTAGCACCAAAGGCAGAGCGGGGGCATGTGGGCTGGTGCCTGCTGCTGCAGGACTGTTTGGCTACACCCGAGTCCGTTCTCACTTCCCTTGGCTCGCATCTGGTACCCGGAGCTGCACCCCTCCTGCAGCAGAAGGCTAAGCCAGGGACCTCAGTGAAGCCTGGTGTGCTCCCTGGCACAGCTCCATACGTCCACTCATGGAGCTGGCAGCTACATGAAAGTCTGTTGCCTCAGTGCCTTTAGCAGCCGTATTGCCTTGCAGATTGAGCTGGATGGTTGTGGCCTTAATGTCCTCTCACAATTTTATTTATTTTGCAAGTTCTGACATTTTCAAATTATACTCAGTCGTTTGGAGCACACATATGGAGGGAAATTTAACAAAATGTATTTGCAGTCATACAGACCATAAAGGTATTCCCAATAAGGAAGCAAGCTTCATGTTTTAAGCTCTCATTTTATAGCAGTTGGGACCACAATCTACTGACCAGGTATTTCAAATAACATCCTAGCTCTCTCCTTCCTTCCTGCCTGTGTCTCTTCTTCCCAAGTCAGGACTTGCCAAGCCACAACCCAAACCAGAAACTTCATTTGAGGGAGATGGAAAATTCAGTTTGCCTACATTTCTGAGAAGTCTTGTGCCACCCCTGAATTCATCATCCCAACATACCTTTTGGTGAAAGAGGCAAATGATAAACTGGCAAAATGGGTCATATGTTATGAATGAACCACCATCACAGTACTCTCAGGATGCTTGCCCCCAACATACACATTTGAGCTTCAGTGTCATGCATGTTGGTGCACTCACATGAACCCCAGTTCATCTTGTCACGCGGGCATACAAGTACCCAAAACTTCATGACACACCAGACTGACAGGTGTCTAAGGCACAAAACTGACATTCAAAAAAAAGTGGCACTGCAAATACTGGGAGTGAGAATGGTGATTGTTGCTTCTGGGAAAGACTGGCAAGTAGGTAGTATTTTCCCATGTCCCCTTGCCAAATAAACTACAGACCAATTTCCTTGTACTTAAGTTGAAACTGCAAGGACACTTTGGAGGGAAAAGTGGAAAAAACATCTGGCAAGTTCACACAGTTAGGACGGTGTTCCTTTCCATGGACTGACCCCCTCCTGAAGGCTTTTCTCTCAACAGACCTGCTTGTCTTGCCCCAGCACTGTCACCCTCTCCCTGGTGACACCCTCCCCCTGACACAAGGGACACTTCACCATTTCTCAGGGACATTGAGCCAACCCATCTTCCTCCATCCCTTAACCCAAAGACCACAGGTCCAGCCAGCACCCTCCAACCAAGTCTTATACCCTGTACTGCAGTTGCCAAAGAGACAAGGGATTTAAGTCTTCCTGCATCAGCTACTCCAAGAGAAAGCAGAATGGATCATGCACCCAACACTGTACAGAGTTGAGGGAAAGCAATGCAGGTACCACCAAGGGTTTTGGAAGAGTGGTTTATGATCCCGTGGTATTTTTGAATGCACCAGCTTTTGCACTGACTATGGTATCAATATCAGCAGCAAAGAAAAAAAAACAAATGGGGAAGACAGTCACTAAAAAGATGTTACTAGGGGGCTTATCAGTGGTCGTGCATGAGACTTCAGGCATGTCAGAGTGAGGATACAGCAGGGCTGGCTGGGAGAAGGGGCCATGAATCGTGTACAGAGGAACCCCAGCATGGCACCTTAGGTGTCTGCCCCAGATCTCAGCCTACCCATGCAGACCCAAAAAGCTGGGGTTAGCCTTCCTGGTGGCAGAACCTGATAAAAAGAAGAGTGAAGACAAACGTAAGAAAATATTCTAGCTAGTTGGTGTATAGAGCTAGTAGATGGTTCAGAGAAATGTAGGAGAGCTCAAAGGCACAATGAAATCTTTACCTACTTAAATTTCTTTCATATCCCACCTCCCCTCCCCCCCACACACCTCCCCCCACCCCCCACCCCCCCAAAAAAAAAAAAAAAAAAAAAAGCATTTAAGGCTTAATTTGGACAGGAACTCATTATTTTATTTCTGAATTTAAGCACCTTACTTTTTCTCCTTTTATTCCCTGCACTCCCTTTAGCCCTGCAGTTCCCTGTCCCTTTAGGCACTGACTAAGCCTCAAATGCAGGGAATCTCATACAAAAGATGTGAGTGAAAAGAACAACAGATAAGGGCTAAAGGCTTTTGCATGAGTTATTCTTTATGATGTTGGTCTGTCATGTGTTGTAAAGTCGGCTGCATTCCATTGTCATCTGGATATATTCCAGTGAAATACAAGTTGTCACAATAAATAGAATAACTGGGCAAGACAACGGTCTTTTCAGGCCGCTTTCTCTGAGGATGTTTCATGCAGTTGTTTCTTGGTGTGTTCACTTTCAGGTATGTATGGGAAAATTCACCTTGCTTATCCCAAAATGATATAACTCACTGCTATCAAGAAGTGAGATATGATATGGGAGAGTCACTGGGAAACTTTCAGCTTTCTGGAATGGTACCAGGAGCTTCACATTAACTGACTGACTGCACCTGTGAAGCTGAGAGGCAGGGCAGACTTGTCCCTCTCAGATAAGGCAAAATGTTTGGATCCAACTCCCAACTCTTGTCCTTTCTTGTGTGCTTTCCTGGGCAAGGCACTTTGCTTTCCATGACCACAGCTCTCTTGAAATCCCAGTGGTTTTTTGTTTGTTTGTTTGTTGTTTGTTTGTGGTTTGTTTGGTTTTTTTTTGGGGGGGGGGTGGGAAGAACTCAAACTCAGAGATAATCTATTCATAACTGCATAGAACAGTCAGCCCTGTGGGACATCAAACCTGTCTGGGGCCTCTTTACACTGTCTTAGCACAAAGAGTTAAGAATAAATCACATGGAGAGACAGTCATAATTAATTTAATGACTGGACAACTTGTCATTGCACATATTAGAAAAAGCTTTGAATTTATGAATCTGAATTGCAAATGTGTTTGTGCTGTGCTGAGAGGTTGGATGTCTTGAAGTTCTGTGGTTCAGAAAGAAAGCTTTTGTCCTACAAAAGTATTCTGTATTCTCTCATCACCATTTACTGTTATTTGTTAGGCATTTCTGAAGTACTCTGAAGATCATAACAGCCCAAGTCATGCAAAATTTTCATGCTTGCTCAGCATCCATAACTGCAGGACAGCAGAACGAAAGAAGGGATCTGCCATATGAAGCTTACAGCTTGTGAGCACAGAGAGAGGCAGACATTATCTAAGGAAGCCCAAGGTCAGTGTTGGTCATCAAGATAGGCAATGGTCTGCACTAATCCTGAGCTTTCTCTGGGAAAGAGAAGAGAAGCTGTCTGACAGTGGCCACTCTAGAAAAGGTCACTGCTACCTAAGGACTGGTGCCAAGCCCAAACTTTTGTCCTGCCATGAAGAGCCATGAGGATGATTTTGTGTGAAGTTTTCTTCTGCACTCTCTTTTATTTCATGTGCCTTCATAGCCCACTCCGCCTCAAATAGAGCATGAGTGGTCATGCAGTGTGCCAGAAGGTTCACCATTTCATAACACAGTCAGTCCTACACTGAATTAGCCATTTAGTAACCATAACACTTTTGGGAAGAGAAACACTCAGATGGTAGCCTGTCTAGACCATCTGCTAAGCTATAGGAATAACTCTAGTTAGATCCCCTGAAGAACTCACTAAGATGTGTATAAGGAGCCATAGACCACACAATTTGTCAGAAGCTTTGCATGGAAGTCACTGGACAGGGGTTTATATACTGGAAAGAACAAATAGCTATTTCCTGAAATTTAATGCACTGAGATGTGCAAATTGCACAACTAACGCTCACAGTTGTAAGAGTAATAGAAGCAAAATCACAGAACCGTAGGTCATAAAAAATGTAGGTAAATTTTAGTTTGTATGATACACGAAATAAGCTTTGGGCTTTGTATACTATGATGAAAGCAAAACCAATCAAATGAGAGAAAAATGAAACAGTATGAATATGGAAGGCCGAAAAAGAAATGAAAATGAATAAAAATATCAAATTTGTTTGACAATATATTTAGATGGTCAGTTATCCTGGTAGTTAAAATTTTCCATTATTTCCAATGTAATTCTACTAGTTTAAACTTTTAGCCAAAAGCTGTTGAGTTTTGCTCATAGATAAAATACATTTTGTTTGTTTGTTTGTTTGTTTTTCTTTTAATTGTGAATGAAGGTAAGGTATAAAGCCTCTGCCAGAAAATTACCCAGAGATGCAGCCCTCCCTAAGAGAATGATGAAGGAGACATCACATTATTAAAATCAAGGGCCTTCATTTTAAGCTTGACACAGATGAGTTGTTAAAATGGCAGGTAAGAAACTAAATAACAGAATAACACTGAAATTTCCTTCAGAAGGGCAATAATAATGAAATCAAAATACATGGAATCCTTGTTAAGAAAGGAAAAGTTCCTATGGATCTAGACAGATCACTCCAGGGGTAATCATGCTCCAAACCTGATCTGCCCAGGAGCTGAGGTGGTCCTGCTCCGAATCATCCTCAGCAGGAGCCTGCCCCTTTCCCCTGAGCACAGAGGGAGCCCAAACTCTTTCAGTCTAGGTGCCAATATTATGTGCCTAAAGCTGCAGTGGTGTGAATTCGTGTCCCTCTGCCCTGGCTTTGCCATTTTTGAGGGCTGGTCTAAGCCCTAGGAGAGCTCAGGCACATTTGGGCAAACATGACTTTGGAGCTGGTGACATGGAACATGGGATGGGGCAGGAGGTGGGGGAGCTTGAGCAGGCCTTCAGGTCTGAAATTATTCAAAGTACCCAGACTTTGTAATGTTGAGTTCTGGCTCAAATACAAGAAATTGTCATCATTTGTCATAGCCTGTCCACCACAAATTGTGGTTTTCTCTCCACTTCTGTTTTCTAGACACAGCTTTACGCCACTTATAGCTATGTCCTCAGAAAGGTTTAAAAGAAAGACAATTTCCAGTGAATATGAAAGGAGGGAAAAAAAAAAAAAAAAAAAAAAAAAAAAAAAAGGTAATATTCAAGATCTTTCATTATTTGCATTCAGAAAGAGAAAAGCTGTGATGCTTGTTATCTCACACTGAGGCTTCTCGTTTAAAATATGTTTCCCCCATAAAACTTGAAATTCTGTCACCAGAGCTGTGACAAGGGTGAGGGACAGAAGTGGAGAAATCTTTAAAGAAAGAATAACTGAGAAGAGAAAAATGAGGCCAGTTAAAGCTTTCCAGTGACTGGACAGTGGTTCAGTTCCTGATGGACCAGTTTAACAAAACAAGTGTGTTAAAATCCAAAAGTGTAGTGGGAAAAAAAAAAGGGGGGGGGGGGGGGGAGGTAGGATAAAAGAGGAAAGAGAAGATTCTGTCAAGATTGTTGTGGAACATATTAGGTAGATGCATGATGTAAAACTACATTAATAAATAAGTCATCACAAACCCAATGGCATCCGAGGAGGAAGCACTCAACAAGCCATATCGCTCCTCCCAAATGGCCTGTGGAAGCGGGAGCTACACAGGGGGACAGGCAGGCTTTGCTTGCCTGCTTGTCAGTCTCAGACTTCGGTAGGACTCAGGTGCCAGCACACCACACTGCGGCACAGTGTTGTTTGTTGCACACCAAGAACTTTCTGAGAGAAAAGGAAAATGTATCCTACTTTATTATTTCATGTGCATTAATGATGTCCAACCCAGAGGGTCTCTGTTCCTGGGTTCTCGCTCTCCACCTAGTGACCTGCAGCAGAATTACAGGAGCTCCTGAAGGAGGGAGCATGAGCCCTAACTCCCCAAACACTGTTATGTCTTTAGGCAATTTTTTTCCGCCTATAACTACAGTAGGTGAATGGCTGATACTCTGAATTAATTAATATCTCTACAAACTTTATCAAGTAATAAAAGGATCTGAAGAAATAGCCTAAGGGGACATCTTGTATGTTCATTTCTGTTCCTCCTCTGCTTCAGCCATCTATTAAAATGGAAAGTAGATTTCTTCTCCATCAAGTGTAACATGACCTAATTATAGGTCCTACTGAATGGGACCCAGCCTCTCTATAAAGGAACTTCAGACAATATGGATCAGATTTCCAACTGGACTAACACTTGTTCTTTGTTTTTGTCAAAACATTGGTGCAACAAAAAGTGTGTTTGCCTAAGTTGTTTTGAAGACATGATAAACCAATAAATTCAAGACATGATGGCAAGCGAGATTTTTAGATGCCTGACTGCTCCATTCATATAGGATGCCACTTATGTGTGGAATTGCTAGTGCAGTTGTCTGAGCATGCAAGTCACTTTACATTATGAAGTTACATTATGCAGAAATGGAAGTCGTGCTCGAAAGTCTGAACCTCCATTTGGTATTTACTGCTTCATAAGGTAGTTCAGTGTACATTAGATATGTGCTTTACTGATTCCAAGGTATAATAGGTATTATTTTTCAGCCTATTAAAATCTTGTAGACCTAGGAGAATACACTTTAATATTCATGGTGGATTACTTATGTTTTAGTTTAGTTTAAAATTATTAGTTTTGTTTAGTTTAACTGCTATCCCATATGCAGAGGAGCTGTTGCTACTTCCTTTGTGCCCCATCATCCCAAATCTGAACTGAAATATTCAAGCAAAGTTAAAGACATTCTGAAGGATTTAGCAATAAATTTACGTATCAAAAATATGTGCTCTAGGTAGTAATAAATATGCCATTTCTTTTGGATGCTTAATATTGGAGAATCCAGAAGGCACAGCTATGTGACTTATGGGGTTAAAGTCATGTAGGGTCCATAGCAGCTGTATGTTTGTTGAATGTTTCTGTTATTGTTTTTGTTTTAATTTGTTGGATTGGCTATGGGTGGCCTTTGGCACTACACTGGGGCAATGCTCAGACTCAGTTTGTGAACCTTAACAACTTTATCAGTATCCTAAGATCTGTCAAAATCAGTAACATTTTTATGTATGAACTGCCCTTAATATGTTAAAGATGAATTTATTTGAGTAAAAAGTTACGTTCCTGCCAGTGCATTTTCCTTTTTGAGGAGGAAAGTGTCCTTTCTAGGGTTAGACTTACACATTTTGTAAGTGAAATGACAAATTCCTTAAGAGTGTGAAAACTGAATTCACACTTTGAAGACTCTTGTTATAAATTATTTCTGCTTCTGTGGTTTCCTAGTACTTGGTAAATGAGAACAAAAAACATCAGAAGTGATCAAACCTAAGCCAACAAAAGAATCTCTCACATACTTTGGAAATGTGGGTTAAAAACCCGATCCTACCAACATCAGAAGCAAAGCTATAAAATGTGATTTTAGCTAGGGTCAAGGTTCAGGATTTTATCTGCCCTACAGTGGAGATATTTGAAATGAAATCATGAGGATATTAAATATTTTGGCAAACATTTCCCTGGAAATACAATGCAATTTAAATTTTAGCACCCTTAAACAAAGCTGAACAAAACTTAACTTCCCTGCATGTTCAGGGGCAACTGTTTTTAGGTACTGCCAGTTCAAACTTGTTCAGGGTAAAAGGCTTTTTGTCTGATACCCGTTTAATACCTGAACAATTACCTGGAAATATTTACTATTTAGGGAGACTGCAGTAGCCCTGGTAGATTATACTTTATTGAGTGGAAACCCTCCTGATCTTCTACAATACTAAACCATGATTTTCAAGTAGAATTTATCAAGCATGATCTCATCATGACAGTGAACTTGGACGCATTCATCAGATACATCCAATGCCACTAATTTGGGCCACTTGCTTTCAGGTGTGAGTGCTTGTTAATTTGCCAGTGCTGACCCTTCCCAACAGGTCAATTGTGTAAGCAAGGCAGCAGGACGGGGAACATGACATAACATTTTGATTTGTAGCTACATTCCTAGGGTCACAGCCAAGGCTTTCATCCTCTCTTCAGGAGGTGCTCAAACCACCCCTGAGCATGCAAAACACACAGCTCCTTTGCTGGGCTCCCTGGTGAGCTGGCTGAGAGCGAATGGTCCTGCTGCAAGGTTGCTGTACTTGGGCCTGCTAGGCCAAATGCATGCCAATATCTCTGAAGTTGTTCTTTTTAGAGATACAGTGGTCTCCCTGTGGGCTCTTTGTCACCTGTGCTGGGGCTGTATATTCAGCTGGGGCTGTATATTCAGCTGGGGCTGGGAAGAATAATCCAAGACTACCTTGGCAGCTGTGGCTCTCTTTGCTGTAGAGGATTCTCTTCTTTCATGGTCACCTGTTCTCTGTTGGGAAATATCAGCTTCCTGTGGAAACAAGAGGGTGGCTCTGTTTTTAATGAACAGGGTGGACTTGCACAGCAGTGCAGAGCCGGAAAGCATGTGAAAGCTCAGCCTGAATCACAGAGCAAATATTCCCACCCTCTGGCCTCTGGCTTTCTGCACCATGAAAAAGAGCACAGACAAAAAAAAAAATAATAAAATAAATAAATAAAAACCTTCATCTCTTCTGTGTCAAACTTTGGCACGTTTGTCATCACTAATGTTTGCTAAGTTTATCCCATTTTGGTCAAGCATTCAGAAACCAGTAGGCTGACAGGGACAAGGACATTCCTTGATAGTTAGACCGTGTGTACATCAAGCACTTAGAAGGCACAAACCATAGGTCTTGTTAGAGATTTGGCTTATTCTCTTTTGGAAGACAGCACTATATTAAAAATCACTCTAGATTGGACAGCTGTAGTCAGATAAATCTCAGATTATTACAATATGACAGAAACACATCAAGAAAAATTACTTTGCACCAGAACAACACCACAGTACATGTACAGATATTATGCTTGTTTAAACAGAAAAACTATTCACCTACTTGCTAAGGCACAGTTTTTGGATACAATAATGAATCAGCACACACTTAACAGTGTTAATGATATGACAAAGTAGTATTTGATTATTCAAATATGTATAATACACTTTTTAAGTTATGTTTTGTTATTTTCTCCAATTTATCTTTTTTAAACTCAATTATTTTTTTTTAATGCAAGAAAGATATTTAAATCATAGCAATGTAACCAACAATTAAAAAGTGAGGTAAACTGTTGAGAGTATTGGTGAAAAGTGAACATGTTATGTATATTCTATATATGAAATAGATACTATTATCTTGGAAAACCTGAAACTTTTTAATTATTCCTATTAAAAGATTTTGGAATAGAAACTACATAACTGAGGTTGGGATACCTTTACATAAAATCTTGGACTGAATGGTAGAAGGCTTTTAGAATATTTAAAGAATTGTTGTAGACACCAGAACAGGTATCTTAGTATTTTAAAAGGTAGACTGGCCTGACCTTCATTTTCATATAAGATGAAGCAACATTTGGAAACATCATTTGAAAATGAGTAGCCACTGTACATTGACAAAGGTAAAATTACAGATTAATATATATATATATATCCGTTGGATTGTTCTGCTTAACTGAAAAATGAAGCGGAAACGGTTGAAATGCTTTATTTGGGCTTCTTGGAATTTTATTACATTGGAACAAGCAGAAAGTTCATTGACCAGGTCAGTCAGCACAGTCAATAGGACAGGAGTACTACCAAGGGATTAAATGCAGAATACCTGCTCACTAACAGTGTAAAGATGGAGTACAGCAGCTTTGCAGTTTAATGTTCATTTCTGTGCAAGCTTGGAGAAGCTCTGCTTTCAAAATGAATTCAATAAACACAGGCAATGTAATTTCAGCCAGTGGTGCTTCTAAGTGAATACATGATTTATGTAATTGTATGAAAGTGGGAAATAGGAAGTACAAAGCCTAAGAATCAAAAAAAGTAATGGAGTTACAGCCAGATTAAAGTGCAATGCAAAATGTCAGTGACAACTGAAATGTGTTACCACATTTAACTTTCTACTTTTGTGACAAAAATATGTTGAAAGAAAAAAAAATCTGTTATAAAGAGAGATGACATCTAGTAATACTGTATGCATACATTGATAACTTGATGAAATACATTACACACTGGGTACACTATGAACAAAGAAATTATAGTCCATCTAGTTTAATATCCGTGCTAGGTAAAATTATGAAGACTATATAAAAGCACAAGTACATTCAGTAATGATGACAAAGATCTGTTATCAGCTTGTCATATAAATTAGTAAGTCGGGGGAACTGATAGTTGTAGATGATAAACTACAGTCTTTTACAAAGTGACAGATACCATTTCTCCTGGCTAAATTAGAAATAATACTTGAATGTCCTAAGAATGTGAGAATGACCATTTTTGTCCCTTCATTCTCCTTCCATCAAGTTAAGTAAAAGTGGGGAAAGTCATTGCATTTAAAACTTCTGAGTTAATCAGTATAGTCTACAGAGATTTCAATCAAATCTTAATTCAACATTTCTCTCCCAAAAGCAATGTCTTTTCTATTGAATTTCTATCATAGCTGGTAAGAGATGTTTTAAGGATTTCACATCCTGTCACCTTCCTATTTTTAGAACAGTTAAAATTGTCTTTCTCCCCCTTTGACATTCACAGAGAATCACAGAAGGGCTGGGGTTAGAAGGTATCTCTGGAAGTCCTGTGGTCCAAAGTCCCTTTTCATCTCAAGCAGGGTCACATGGAACTATTTGCCCAGGACCATATCCAAATGGTTTCTGGATGTCTCCAAGGAAGGAAACTCCATATCCTCCCAGGGCAACCTGTGCCAGTGCTCATTCACCTTCGCAGTAAAGTGCTTCCTGATTTTCAGATGGAAGCTCTTGTGGTTCAGTTTGTGCCCATTGCCACTTGTCCCAACTCTGGGCTCTGGCCTGGCTCTAACTTCTTTACACCCTCCCTTCAAGTATTTACATATATTGATGATATCCCCCTGAGCCTTCCCATCTCCAGGCTGTACAATCCCAGATCTCTCAGCCTTTACATATAGGCAAGATGCACCAGTTCCTTACTCATCTTAGTGGTCCTTTGCTGGACTCCCTGCTTCTCCTTCTTCCCCACACTTTTACCCTGCTCTAGTGGGGGCTCTCCATGGGCTGCAGTCCTTCAGAATAAACCTGTTACAGTGTGGGTGCTTCATGGCCTGCAGATTCTGACATAAAAACTTGTCTCTGGCACCTGGAGTACCTCTTCCTCCTCCTCTGACCTTGGTGTTCCCTCTGCTGTTTCTCACTGCCTTTTTTTTTTCTTTTTTATTTTTTCCCTCTCCTTCTCTGCCTGTCAAGAATTGCTTTTCCAAAGACACCACCAGCTTGGTGTGGACCCTGCACTGGGTCCACCGGAGCTTGGGGGAACTGGCTGTGTCAAATAGAGGGCAGCTGAGACCTCTTTTCACAGAGGCAACCTCTGCAGCCACCCATGCCCGTGCTGCTAACACCTTGCCACAGACATCCAGTACACCCTCCCTGGTCCTGTGCACCTCGTGTGCTAGTGTTGTCATCTACACTTCTCTGCCCTCCAGTCCCAGTGCCTGGTCTTTAACAGGGATATCTTCTCTTGCTGTCCAGACTAAGGGGGAAAGCTTTCTCTGAGTAGTTTCCGTCTGCAACTCCTAGTAACTGAAGTTAGGCACTTAAACACGTTCTGAGGGTTTGTCCCAGGGTCACTTCTGGAAACTTAACCCTTACTAAGAAAGCATGAAGTTATACCCTGTAATGAGCTTTGGTTCACTTAGGCCTAGGGAGTGTTCCTTTTCATTTTAATAGGGGTTTGCTGAGTACAAGGAGAAACCTCAATATATGACCCTTGCTTCTGTTCTTTCAAAATTCCCAGTGAAATGTTCTCATTAGTAACTCTACCAAAGGATATTACGGGTCCCTCTGTTGTTAAACTGAGAGGAGAAGCTTGAGAAGTGCCTTTCATTTACTTACCCATTTCAATTGTGAAGGATAGTGCCTCAGGATAGTGACTCAGACTAGTATAAGGTTAAACATCTTTGATCTTCTTTGCTGTATTTTTCTTTATGCTTTGCATTAAAAAAAATAAAAAATAAAAACCCAAAGAGCACATCCAAAAACTCCATCCATTTAGTAGTCTGATGAACAATGTTTATAAGAATGAAGTGAAAATATACTCAGAATTACATGGAATGTCATGGACATTACTGGGATAATTCTTCTCTGGATCAAAAGTCAAAACAAACATTTTTCAATGGATCTGGGCTACCACGGACCCCACAGTGGTATAATAACATTTTTTTATAGGACTGAAAGTTATAGCAATGATTTCTTAGCAGCTCTACCATGTACAACCATTTCTTTCTCTTTCTTTCTTTCTTTCTTTTCTTTTTCTTCCTTTCTTTCTCTTTCTTTCTTTCTTTCTTTCTTTCTTTCTTTCTTTCTTTCTTTCTTTCTTTCTTTCTTTCTTTCTTTTCTTTTTCTTTCTTTCTTTCTTTCTTTCTTTCTTTCTTTCTTTCTTTCTTTCTTTCTTTCTTTCTTTCTTTCTTTCTTTCTTCATATGATTGATTCTACAGTACCAAGGGTAAGAGAAATGATTCAGAAAACCTGAATTTCTACATGTTGAAAGGGCTATTTCTGTTGCATGAACACAATAACTGTGGAACTCATAGTGTGGAAGTAGAGCATACGGAGCTGTCAGTGGTAAATACTCAGAAGTATGCAGCGATAAATGTGTGCCACAGTCCAGGGTGCCGTAATGTCAAAGAGAAGAATCAAGGGCCCTGAAACAGGTGCCTGTAGCCTCATGATTAAAGCAGGCTTCTAGTGCACAGCAAGCATGTAGCTTAATTTCTTGTATTTGATAGGGAAATTTAACCAAGGTCTCCCACTTGCTGAGAGAGCATTTCATATAAGATCAGTGATTTTCCCTCCTCTGTTCTTTAAAAGAAGTGTTCCTGGTTACCTGATAGAGAGAAACACATGCACAATGCCTTGAAAGAGATGGCAAAAGTCTAGGGAAAAGGAGAGTAATGGGAGACTGTGAAGACTGCTTTCCATGAAGTTTTTTGTTGCCTATTTATAGGTGGCTTGGTTTTTAAATATTGTTATTGCACTATGCCTGCCTTTTCATTGCACTGCACTGAGGTGCACTGTGGCCCTGGCACCTGCACAGAAACAGAAGGGAGAAGGCTGTGTTGGGAGGAGGAAAACATTAAAAGCAGGTACCTAAGAGCTGCCTGCTTCAACACTGACATTCACATCCTTCACTAAATCTAGTTCTTTGCCCCGTTCTCCCAAAACTGAAGTTCACTATTATGGCTGAAAAGTGGCCCTCTGCCAGGAGACTGCCACATATGTAAGCTGCATGCCAGTCACTGAGGAAGGATCGCTGACCTCCCTTTTGCTGCCTCTGTCCCGCTTTTCATAAAAGGTTCCCTGCACTGAAAAAGGGGAACAGAAAGCATGATGTCTCCTAGCCCAGTGACTGCAGGGATAGAAGGACCTGATTCCTTATCTTCTGTTCCCATAATCATATTGGTGTTTCATCCAGTTACAGTTTCACGTAAAATGCAGGAAGCAGAGTTTGAACTATGTTTTAGTCACCATGAGAGAAACCTTGCTTTCTCTCTTTCATTCCCCATGTCCTTATTACTCCATGAAAAAATGTTTTTGTTTCCATAGAAGCAAATGTGAACCCCAACCTCCCCACGCACACCCCTTCCCACCCCCTAATTCCCTTTCTTCTGCCTTTCCCTTGTAAATAGCTTTTTCAGATGGGGACTTTTCTGGGAAACAGGAGACGTGGTTTAAAGCACCTCTGAAATCTGCAGAGAAATGTTCTAAGAATTACTTTACAAAGCAAAGAGGTGACCCTGCTACCTCTTCCAGCAGATGCCGGTGCTCAGAGCAGTATCTGTCAGAGCAGGCCCTCAGAGAAAACAGTAACAGAACACTTTGTTTGTGGGCTCCACTGTAAATAGGTCACCTAACCTTGACAGGACCGAGGCCACTTCAGACATATGAAGAAACAAAAGCAGGTGTATCAGAGGCATAAATGTTAAATACAGATGTTTATGGGCACCAGACACCTTGAAGGATCATTGGCAGCTTTTGTGATGATTTTGAGGACTGTAGATTTGGACTTAGTCATATAGATCTCCTGAAGTCCTACCTTCAGCACTGAAATCCTTTGTGGTTTGGATCAATGGGCACAAGTTATATAAACTACGTAGCTGACATTTGCCTTGGTGGTAAGTTCAGAGAGACGCATAAGAGAAAAGAGCTTGAAATAATGTCAATTACCTGTTTTAAACATTAAGATGCAGGAAGTGCAAGCTTCACTATTTAAGCTTTTATATTTTATTTAACAGTTTCTTTCTATTATCTCCTTTAAAACGTGGCAGTGCAAACAGTAAATGTAGGAACAAGAAAGGGGGCATTACAGGGGTGGAAATTAAGCGTATATTCCTGTAGTCTGAATCAAAAGTGCCTAGTTACAACTGTCTACAACTTGCAGATCAGTGTGTGTAAAAGGTAGCTAGATGCACAACTACAGGGAATTAAATGTGTTTGTATATACATAAATACAGATATTTTTGTTAGAATTTGTACTTTGAATTTCTGAACTATGAAGCTGCTACTTCATTTACTTTTGGTTGCTCCATGTTTAGCTATGAGGTAGGACTATTTGCTCTGGGGATTTTATTTTTTGTCAGTGACTGTCATTTTGGAGCTCTGAATGGAGAAAGTCTGGAATATTATAAGGAAAAAGTAATAATGAATGTAGAATGCCAGTATAATCAGCACAGCTGCCCTGGCAGCTATGAAGCAGCATGTTTGCTGTGTCTTTGGGTTTTATGTTCCCTGTTTATTAGAAGTAACTGCAATAATTGCCAAACAGGTGTTTCTGCCCTTATCCTGCTCTGGGCATGATTGAGACACAACACTCAAGTTAACATGTTCACTTCACAAAATCCCTTTCTGGATCATCCAGACACATGGATTATCTCCATGGTCTCCATGGTGGTCCACCAGAAGACCACTCATGTAGGCAGAAACTATTTTGATTGGGCATAGCTAAAAGAGTTCAAGAACCTAGGGAAACCCAGCAATGTTTAATGAATAAATATCATGATAACAAATGTCAGTCACGCCAAAACAAAATAATGACCAAAAAGGGAAACACAGCTAAATGAAACACAACTAAATGTAATGGAATGTAATAGAAAATAACACTGCAGGCATAATAATACCTTTGTGCTCAGATGGCATATTGTGTCCAGTTCTCAACAATAAAAATATGACATGTTTGTGGGCAGGAAAATGAAATGCTGAGAGAAGAAAGATTTTTGTATAAGTAAGTCATTTCAGAGAAGAGAGTTATTTTGGATAACAGATGAATAATAATAGTACATAGTGATTAGGACTGAGGTGCTTGTTTTTCTTTACACTATTCAGAGGAGAACAGGTCTGGAATTTTCTGCATTGTCTGAAGGCACTACATAGAGAGGAAATACTTGTTTTCACACGATGAATAATCAACTCCTTGCTGAAAAACGGCATTATGCCCGAGAGGTTTGTAAGACTGAAAGTACATGTTGATACAGCTAATGAGAAACAACACTGCTGCTGAACATAGCTTCACAGAAAAAAGAAAAAAAAAAAAGAATGCAAAACTTCATGCTCCACTGCAGAAGACAAAGACTAACAAGCAGAAGCCAGGGACAAACTTTCCCTCGCAAATAAGGGTAGAAACTAGAATATGAATTTTTAGATCTTCAAAAGAAAGAGGTTACTAAGTTGCATGGAGCCATGCTGTAAGTTCCTACATAAAGATGATCAGGGCTGTGAAGGGCTTTCTATTTGAGAAAGTACAGAAGCAGACGATCAGCATCTAACATATCAGGATACCTGCTGAACTTCCTGGATCTGATACTCTATTAAGTCTCAGCAGTGCCTGAGTGTTGGCTTTACCCAGCCAAAGAACAGGAAAGAGCTCTGGTGCTGAAACAAGCCAATGATGTTCTGATCAGAACATTATGTATATGTAAAAGAGATTTAAAAGCTTTATTTATTTATTTATTTATTTTAATACTGCTCTCATGTTTGGTTGGATCTGCCAAGCATCAAAACAAGTGGCTTATCACAAAGGTGAGGGGCAGAGCTAAAGGAATTTACCAGGCAATTTGGCATAAGGAAAAAAGTGGTCTAAGATGTGTCTAAGCCTTTTCTCCCTAAAGTCACCAAGCCAGCATTGTTAGTTCCTATTTCAAATGTTCAGTAGTCATAGAAAGCATAAAGGAAAATGAGATCTGATGGAGCAAATGTACATTGTTTTGTTTGTACATTGTTTGTACATGTTTGTACAAATGTACAAAAATTTCTACTATCTTTTAATTTATTTATTTGTTTGTTTGTTTCTTTGCAGTTTGCATTTCTTCCTATTCTCTTCTTACAATGTAAGTTACTTATCAAGGACTTTTAATTGTGGTTATTTTGAAATAAAAGTGCTGAGTTATTTTTCTTATCTGGTAAAAACTAACAAGCTCTTTAACAACAAGCTGCAAATTGAAATAACTTTTAGCAGTGTAGTACATGGTCTGGTTTTTATTCAGAGAAATTTTCAACACAAAATACAGAGTTTACAATTTTCCAAAAGAGTTTAAGCCAGAAGTCTCCTTACAAGGGGCTTCCATCTCACCGCTACTCATTGCTCTTTAACATTCTCAGATAAATAATTCCTGACAAATATCCAGTCAAGGGAAAACAATATCCTTCCATGCAGTCTCATAGCAGTCTGTAATGCCTACTCTGACTTGATTCAGATAAGACTGGTTGTCTTCTCCTGGGCAGTGTACACCAAAGCCACGAATATCGTTGTCTATGTAGTGCAGGCAAGTCTTACTGGCCCATCAGACTTATCTTTCCTAGATACTGATTTATTTCCTACTGTGGATAAAAGACTTTTGCCTTTTTTTTTTTTTATGGAATGTACTTTTTGGAATGTGTTTTTGTGTATTTTGTTCTTGGTTTTGGAAAGAACTTCTCAACAGTTTTCTCCTGAAGAAGACAATGAGCAGTTCTGACACATAAAGAACATCTTTTTAAAAGAATTGGTCACTGGAATAACTTCAAATGAATGATCAGCATTTTAAATATATATATATATATATTCTCTCTTTCTTCTACTCCCCCTTTCCTCAGTTTTTATTATCTTTGAGAGGAACAGCTTTAGTTATGAATTCATCCCTTTTGAAACCTCAGGGGTTTCTTTTGCTTATCCAAAAATTTTATCACATAATAACTCCTTGTGCTTCCTTTTTAGTTACATTCAAAAATTTCTTAGCAGGACTGAGCTGACTACAACATTTGAGAAGACCCAGTATTTTCTTTCTATATGAAAGATGTTTCTAAAGCAATTCCATTAGTTGTCATTTGCGGATAACACATTTTTCTCTGTTGCAACTTTTTCTTAATTCTCTGCATGTTTGCAAAACAAACAAACAAACAACAAAAAAAAAAAAGCTTACTTATTTTATTGTCAAACTATGTCTGGATCTTTTTTCTTTCTCTCTCTCTCTCTCTGTCTTTTTAAAACAGATTCTCCAAATTAATTTTCTTCAACCTTTTCTCAGTATGTGAATAAAACTCCAAACTGCTTTTTATTTATATTAAAATTTATATTTTAATTTATTTATATTTTAATTTATTTTTAAACTTATTTATATTTTAATTTATTTATATTAATTTATATTATGTTATTTATTTATAGTAACATTTCTTTTCTCTCTCAGTGAGTGTGCCTCAATCTCAGAAACTAACTCAGAAGTTTTACACTTCATTACATATGCTGTTCTGGTAGCCTCTGCATTGTTTTGGAACACACTGAAAGTTTCTCACAACAATATAAACCACAGGAAGGTTTTCCTTCCTTTCTCAAGGGTGATTATCAGAACATTCTCAGTCATCTGCATGTTGGGTCTGTAAGATGTTTATGTGCTCATTTAAAGGATATGGTAAAACAGGAGTTTCTTAAGTAGATTTTTACATGGCAAATACATTCTTTGAATGAGACTTTTCACTTTCAATGAAAATATAAATCTCTGACACTCTTATCTAGAGTGCCTTTTCTGAGCTGGGCACTTTGTCTTTTTCCATTTTAATGATATGGCAATAGTATGAAATTCATATCTCCTACTTTCCTTGGAAGTGGGAAACACTTTTTTTTTTCTGTATTTCTTCTTTGTTATTGTTCCTCACATTTAATTTATTGTGATAACAAGTGAGTGAAAGTCTTCACTTTCATAGCTAATCAAAATTTGACCTCAGTACAGTACTTACTGTTACATAGCATGACAGAGTTTAGGGGTGTGGAATGATAGGAATAGAAATGTTGGTTTGGACAAATTGTCCTCCCATCCCAGCATCCTGCCTCTCACAGAACACAGGTTTTTTATTCCTTAAGGAAATAAGGTACAGGAATATTCACTGGACAATTATGAAAAATCTTGTCTGCAGGAAGTTTATCTTCATTAGTCAGTACGTTAGTATGTGACTGGAGACATAATGATTTTATAAATGACTTACCATATTTACTCCAATAGTAACATTGCCTATGGGTACATTTACAGGTTTTTTAAACTGTTGTGCTTGAGCTCTGGGATGGCACATCATCAGTTTACGTCCAAACCTTACACCTTTGTGTGCTCAGCCTTAACAGCAAGTGATAACAATTTACCTCCCTTCTTTCTCCCTGCCTCCGCAGTCAATTTGACTGCCCAGCTCTCACCTGAACCAAGCCTGGTACCTCACTTAGGACTCATGTCCTGCCTGCATCTCTCATCTCCCCAGTGCCACCTGGAATGGTAGGGCTGGGGCTGTCATGGTCCCACTGCCCGAGGACAAAGATGAGGTCTCACGCTCCATGTGCTGGGCACTTTGTGAGGGGTGGCAAGGGTGTTTGAGGTCTTTCTGCCATCTGAGAGTTGCCTCAGACATCATGTAAATTGAGTTTCTTCTACCTACATACCTCCTTAAATGTTCTCAGTATTGAGATAAACCTTTAAGGCTCAGTGGCTCTGAGTTCTGCCACTAAATTTCACAATTTTTTTTCCTTCAGGGTTATGTTTGTTTGTCAGTTTTACACAAGACTTGATTATTCCTGTATTAGGAGAAAATGTAGCTGTAAAGAAAAATACCTGTATTTTTTTTCATATACCATTCACTATTTTATATACTCTTTTTATATCCTTTTAAATTCATCTCTTTCCCAAGCTAGACAATCTCTGTCTTTGCAATCTGTCATCACAGAAATTGCTCCATGCTCTTAGCAATTTTCATCACCCATTTCTACATCTTCCTTATCTCTCTTTCAAATAGATTGACCAGGATTGAGCACATATTGTATCTGAGGCCACATCACTGACATTATAATACTTTCAGAAAGACAGTCTGTCCCATCCTTTTACATCATAATATCTTATTTTTTGCTTTGGGTTTTTTTGACCACTGCTCTATAGATCTTCATTCCACAGCATTCATTGTAAATTAGGAAAGCAGAACTCATCAGATTTGTTCAAATACAGGCTTGGAAGCTGCTGTATCCTCTTATAGAGAATATTGCATTTCATCTGTCATTGTGTTGCTCATTTGACTCTGTGGCACACCCTGACCTTTCATTTACCACGGGATTTATCTTATTTTTTCAAAATGCTGTTCTGTTCTTCATTTCAGAGATATGCCCCACACTATTAATATAAAACAACACCTGCTTCCATAATACTTGGTAAAGACAGTCAGTGTGCACGGCATTGCCACAGGAATTTGTAGGTCAACATTACCCATCATAAACCTATCCTGAGTTGAGTAGTTCGGGTGTGAAAAACACATGCTATCCAGACACCTAGCAGCTCACCAGACCCTGTCACCCTAATGAAGCACTTGTATGCCCAGGGCAATTGTCTGGAGATGTGTGAAGGTGTAGATGACAGTGTCAGCTAGAGCATCTGCTGTGAGTAGGTATTGCTGGCTCACTGATAATCTAGGCAGGAGTACATGCTAGCTTTTTGTTTCTTATTTTATATTTTATATTTTTTATTTTTATTCAGTGTCAGATATGACATAACCTCTTTGACTCATATACTGTACCTTTTCAAAGCTGCTACCAGTCTGGTTCTGTCTCTTCAAACACTTTCTGAGCTGTCACTTCTTTTCTGAAAGCAATCAATTTTTAATAAAAGAAAACATTTCAGTTTCATAAGAAAACAAAACAAAAGAGAAAAAAATACCTTTCTTCCTTTGCTTCTTAAAAGGAAATACTGTTTGTATGTATTTATTTGTATATAAGTTTCAGTGTTTTCCTTACTCATCCTAATTTTTGTTTTCAAGAAGCAGAATCACTCTATTTTTTAAGGAAAGCTAGTATTAAGGTTTTTGCTATACAGCATTGAATGCTGTTAACAAAACCTGATAATGTTCTGAGTTTCTGGGAAATGTATTGTCATCTTCATGCTTGGATGCTTGAGACTAGATATTTCTGCTTGTTGCTACTATCCATCCGAAGGGTAGTTCTGTTAGCCTTGACATCTCACTCTTGTAAGTGCAATTTTGAGCCAATGGGTCTTAACATCTTCCCCATGTTATGGAATGGTTTGATGCACCTGATGATTTCTGCAGCCAAACCCCAAAAGATAGCCTTCAGTCATGTGCTTTCTTGGATGTCGCAAACAAGTATCTAGTTTTGACATCCATATTTGTGAAAAGAAAAAACAGTCTGTCAATAGCTCATGAAACTAGAAGTTTATCTTAGGTCTGCCTTTGCAACAGCTAATTTCATTTACAGATGCTGTTGGTCATGCAGTAAATTCTAAATTCTGTAAAGGGAGTTTTCAATTTTGTCTAGAAGATTTAAAATAATAAAAATCATCTCTACATCAAAAAGTGATCCTAATTAGCTTTTTATTTCCACCCTTAAATAACAAGGTTAACATAGAGTGTCATGAAAATGGTCTAGAACGTGTAGGCATCTTGCACTCCTTGAATTTCTAAGACATGCATTGACTTCTCTAAGGCTGATATTGGCAGACGTATACCTCTGATATACTGATAGAACTCTGATTTACTCTATAAAATTACTAGAAGTTTACATATATTCAAACAAAAAAAATCATAACTATATAGTGTTTCCAACATCTGGATTTCCCTATTTCATCTTGCAATGTTTCATGATGAAAATGAAAGCAACGTTAAAAATGTATAAATAATGGAATATTTTTGAGACCGAGAACACTTGGAATTTCAAAGGGGAAAGTCAGTTTTTGCTTTCACTTTAGCAGTCAAATCAAATGGAAGTTTTTTGTTTGTTTGTTCATTTTGTTTTGTCGTTGTTTGTTTTCTTTCAAGAACCGCAGAAAAGAGAACAAAGCAAGTCCCAAAGGGTTGAAAAGAGTAAATGATGAATAACAGGACTTCTAATCTTTTCTTCTCTGTGAGTTTTAGCTAGGATAAGTGCTTTGAGTGCTGGGGAGAGGGGTCAGTCTTAACACTGACACAATGACATTTCAGAATCAGTTCAGTGGGCATTCCTCCATTTCGTTTTGCCATAAGTTGTACTGGCAACCACAGCGGTGCCATTGGTGATCCATCTTCTCTGACAGTATGGAGATCACATTATAAATATCCTTTCTTTGATTCTGTTAATTAAATATAGCTGTAGACCAAATATTAATAATAAAATCTATTGTTTCTCTGAGTTTCATGGATAGCTAAGTGTTAAACGTGAATACCCTTCTGATATATTTTTTTTTTCAGTCTGGATTAAAATTCAAGTGAAAGAATTAACCTATCTGCCTCTACACTCCACAGGGATTTTTATTATTCAGATTTATTCATTAGAAGACTTGCTATTCATGTTTGCTCTATTTGCTTTCATTAAATGTTTGGCATTAAATGCCTTCCTATTGCGTTGCTGAATAAAAAATTTAAAAAAAATGAAGTCTGAGTGTTGTGATATAAAATTCATATATCCTGATCAATATAAATGATGTATTCTTTTAATAGAAAATAACACTGAGTAAACAATAACAGGCAAATACACATTAAAAATATTATAAAATCAGTGAGTTCGTGGTCATCAAAGACAAAATTTCTTCTTATGGAAATAAATATGATGCACCTGTGTCATGATTTGTATTTCAAAATACAGGAATTCTGCATTTTTTCATTCATTAAGCACATTTACAAAAAAAACAACAACACAGTTAATTCAAAGACATAGTAATGTATTTTTCTTTTTTTTTCACAGCCAATGGAACAAATGTGGTTCCAAGTACGCTACAATACCAACCTACTCAACCATTTTATAAACTGATTTAAAAAATCACACAAAGCAGTTGTAAAGGGGAAAAAAAAAAATCCTCCAGCTGTTTTTTCCCCTGCACGAAACTCTAGTTCTCTAAAAGCCACTTTATTTATTTTTATTTTTATTTTTTAATTTGGACTAATTCCTGCCTGGCAGGGTGGCCATCCTGCACCAGGCTAGCTGGCTTCCAGGCTGCCAGCAGCTGCCAGTGAATTCCTGTGCTCAAGAAAGAGGTACCAGCTCTTTCTGCCGAGGTTAATCCCAAAGCAAGCACTTGGACTCAAAACTTGCAGTTTTGGGTCTGGCTGCTCTGTGGGATTCACCTTAAGGCAGGCTCCGGTTTCTCCCTTTCTGCAGGGGTGGCCTGGAGTTTGGGCTCAGTGAACCAGCTGGTGTCCCTGTGGAAAGTTTTTAGTGAGTGAATTTTCAAGTCTTTTACCTGCCCTGCAGACTGTTCCTAGCACAGCCACATCCATCAGAGGATGATTGTCCTTGACAGAGCTCTGTTATTCCTGCTGCGAGGGAAGGTAGGACTTGCTGGTAGCCTGTGTTCAGGTCTACCTCCAGAGCAATATGGACATGAAGTTCCAGGTCCCTGGGCCACCCTGTGCTACCAACAATTTTTAGGGTCACTTGGCAGCAGTTACAGTTGCAGCCTCTTCCTCATCTTGCCTGATCGTGAGCTGTATGGAGCAGAGCCACTGTCATGGAACAATAAATTATAATTTAATTTCAGTGGCGGTGCTACCTATGCCTGAATCTCTCAGCCTCGGGTTCAGAGATTTTGTTAGGTATCTACCACCATCCATATGTATCACCACATCATTTTCTCGTGTTTTCCGCAGCCTCATAGTACCATGCTGTCAGTGTAATTAGATGTCTTCAGTCAATCACAGGCGATGCTTGAACTCCAACGGGCAGTCAGTGCGCTCCAATAACCGCTGTTGGTCAGTGACTACACGTGGGGTCAAGTTTAAAATGTTATTCAGGAAGAAGAGATGCATCAGGGTGAAGATGCTTATCCCCCATTAACTCCCCAGCAATCTCCATGCTGAGTTTGTTCTCATAAAACAGAGGTGTAATCATTAAGAGGTGTAATCATTAAAGAGCTTTGGTAAAACCAGAGGCTGTGAATGGGGTGCAGCCCTGCAGGCACTGTGACAGGGGCATGGCTCCCCAGGGATGTGCTGCCTTAGCCACTACTCTTCCCTGGCCTTATCCTGATGCCCTTGGTTTTAAACAGCACCAGATTGGGTGGGCTATAACTCTTTCTTTGCAGCTCATATTTCCGTAACCCTCTCTCTGCCCTGGTGCTTTTTCGCATCAACTCACCCACTGGTGAGATATTAGTAAGGGCATCAGTATCCAAAGACTTTGAACTGCTCTGCCAGGACAAGAAAGGCAGTAATGAATTGAGCAGCATTAATGAAGGACAAGCAAATGGTGTTTGACTTCCCCCTCAACCCCAGAATAGTCATTAATGTTAATAGGAGTCTCCTCTGTGCCCCGTACCTCCACACACAGACAGCTCACTTAAGGGGGAGCACGTGAGGTACCAAGGCAATGTTCTTCAGGGTGCTTCAGTCACTCAGATTTATTCCCAGCAGATCAAAGGTCAGTGCAAATAGAAAATCTCTATTAATTACTTCTTAGGCTTATGTTCACAACAGTTATTGCCACCTATTTTAGTTCAGTAGCATGAACCCAACAAGGCCTGCTAAAATGAGGATCTTCTGTTAAATGAAAATAGTTTTAAAAATAGTAATGAAAACAATACACTTGCTCAAAATAAAATTGCTTTCACATAATTAAATGAAGATAATCATTCCCTGGATTCTCTAAGTATATGTGCAAGAGAAGTCATATTTTGGTCACATCATTTGCACTATTTTACAACCATTTTTTTTTTCCTACTTTAAACAAGGTTGAGGAAAAATTCTGTACTAGTGATTACAGAAACATGAGTCTGATAGGCAAGAGATGATTATTCAAGTCACATGCTGAGCTGTTATTTTCTAGGAAATTTCGCACAAGAAAATATGAAGCTGCTTAAACACCAGGGCAGCTTCAGTTACTGCCTGTCACTGTACATCTGAATTACTGACCACCTTTCAACAAAAACGAAACATAAACCAAAGCCCAGACTGAGGGGAAAACCCACCTACAGTCCAAGCCCCTCTTCCCATGGAGCCTGATGCAGCTCCCAGGAGGAGCAGAGCACAGTTCTGGCCCAGAGCAGCTGATCATGCTGATGTGTTTGGGATCAGGCAACAAGTGATGGTTTCACTGCATGAGCCTGTGCCTAGCATAAGCAGTAATTCTCAAGGAGCACAAATATTTGCTTTTACCTTATTGATCAGAGGTCACCAGAGACATTAATTCAGATCCCAAAGACTTATATATTAGCTCTAATTCAGTCTTATGTCAATATGAAATCAGTCCTGAATTGTTGCCCTTTTTTAATTTTAATAGTTATGCTGGCAAAGTATGGAATTGTTTATATTTTTGTGTACTTTCTAGGAAATTATACAATTTTTGAGTAAATCAGTTATTTGGATAAATATACACATCATTGGAATCCAAACTTAAATGACAGAACACATCTGTAAATTGGATTCCCCCTGCCTTATTATAGTGTTACTTCAAATGTCATCTAAATGTTTTATATGGGGGAACAGGGTTATTACCTCCAAAAAGAGGAAATATTTTATATCTGTCAATATATACACAAAGCATCTTTATATATTAACATGTGCTTGGTCTGTGCTTTGTACCAGAAAGAAGGTGGTGGATGTGGAAAATAAACAAATAAATAAATAAATAAATATAACATCTGAAAGGGTCAGGATGGAGGATGAAGGAGAGAGAACTCCAAACAGCAAGTGTAAAATTCAAACTGTGGCTAGAAAACACAAAGTAGAAGCAAAGAAAGGGAACATTAGATATCAATACCTTATGTGATGAAAAGGAGGAGATACCTTAGGGACTTGCAGGTGATGTAACAGTAACATGGAAAAGGCAATACCAAAACTCAGAAGTGTACAGAAAGGCAGGTATCCAAGCAGAGGAGGCTTAAAGGAGAGGAAGGAAAAGAGAATAAAAAGGGGAGAAGGAGGAAAGTAAAAATAATGGTGACAAATGGCCAATCAGCATCAGCAGAATCATGAATCAATGGAGCTGCAAACTGGTGCAGTACCGAATCTTTTAGGTGATTGCACAATCAGTAGGAATCTCAATAAAAGTCCCGGCAGGAGATCAGTATAGTGGAAGAGTGGTTCATCTTTTGCATGACTCCAGTGAACTTGGTAGATTTGTATGAGGGATGAAATGTGCCCCAGGAGATCTGCTGCTCAGGAGATTTCAGATCAATAAGCAACAGGGCAGATAATTGATATGGCAGTTAATAAATGGGTATTTTATGGTAATAACAATGATCTCTACTTAATGAAATCATTTGTATGGCAGCAAATCAACAGCAGCAGATGACTGTAGCAAACCACAATAGATTATGTTAAACAAAATATACGAAAATCTTATTCCTTTCAAATTCTATTAGCCACAAACAATTAAAATGACTCCAAATAGAAACTGGACACAGATGTTAAAAACAAATTAAATGGCACGGTAATTAAAAACAAGTGGATGTAACAGATGTAGGGTTATCAAAAGTGACAGACTGGACAAATTGTGTAATATGAAGGTTCAAAGCAAGGGAGAGGTCAGAAGAAGAGCAAAGGATGTGGCGCAGCACAACCTGAAGAAGAGCTGAGCCCATAGCACAGCACACCCAGCACAGCCCCTGCAGGCTCATGTGCAGAAGGCTGTGGGAAAAAGCCACCTTTGACGCCCTAGGAAGTGTCATAGTTGCTGTAGTGCAGTTCCCCAGTGCTGATTTCACAGCTGCAGGCTGCTGCAGGGTGGTGCAGATGGTCTTGAGGGCAGTGGATGTTCTTAGCACTCCCCCTACTAGCTCCATGCTGAAGCTGCCTGCACGGACCCTTGGTTACAGCAGAAGTGACCATCTTGCAGTGCTTATCTCTCTAAAATGAAGCCAGGATGGTATTTCCAGCTTCCTGTAAGTTTGTCTAATCATTAGAGTACCAATAATTGTGATAAATGCTTTCATTGCTCTAGTTAGTCTCATTCCTGTCTTGGATGGAGAGTCATTCCTACTTCTCTTCTTCATCCCAGTGATTTCTGAGAGACATTAAAATGCAAAGAAAAATGTTGTCAACAGCTGACACCAGTTTTAAAATGCTTCAAGATAAAAAGACTCATATTTGGAAGATAAATGTTACTCTTTGCCTCATTCAAAGCAGACATTTGCTAAAAGTTTGACTACTATTTCAACTCAGATTGTACATTCACCATGTGTGCAAGGGCAGTGTCGAACCTGTGTTTTCTACATTATCAGAAAATTTAAAAATTGAAGAGCTATTCCTTTTCTTTTGGGGAATATATGAACTGAATTGTATCTGATTTACAAATACATTGTCAGGGGAGGTTCAGGCTGGGTGTTAGAAAAGAGTTCTTCACTAAGAAGGTGGTCAGGCACTGGGACAGGCTTCCCAGGGCAGTGTTCATGGCACTGAGCCTGTCAGTGTTCAAGAAGCATTTGAACAATGAATGGGCCTGATTTTTGTGCGGTCCTGTGTGGAGCCAGAAGTTGGAGTCAGTGATCTTTGTGGGTCCCTGCCAACTTGGGATATTCTATGATTCTGTGATTCTATAAAATGAAATAAGTAATTTCCAACAGCCTGCAATGTTTGATACTGAATTAAATACTCATAGTGTTCCTTTATGAGAGGACAAAGAGGGAAGGATCAAGCTTTTAGGGGGGATGGAAAAGAGAAACAACCACACACACATAATGTTGATTTGATCCACAAAGTGTTTTCTGAGTTAGCAGACAAACTATAACATTTCTTTGCATTTTCCGGTGTGTAGGTTTTTCTTCCACAACACAAGATGAAATTGATAACCATATTGATACAGTGTGTAATAAAATCTTTATAAAACGGAAGGCCTAGTATTTTTCATGAAAAACAGAAACATCTCTGACACTGGATATTTTTCCAAGGAAAACTTTTTTTTAAAGGGTCATTTTTCAATTCACATTTTTATCTCACTTTACTACATCCCAATGAACACTTCTGTATTTCTTCCATCTCTTTCATCACCTGAACCCAGAAATAATCTTGTACTGTATGGGTTAGCAGACCAGCTAAGGAAAGCACAGACCACCTTACTGGCATGCTGTAAGGCTCAGCATGGTCCTCTTGCAGACCCCACAGATCAGCACCTGCCCCTGCTACATTGCCATCCATATGTGTGCTGTGCATGTTTTCTGCTCCTAGACATGGCACATGGCTGGCTGCAGGTGGCCAGGTGTTTTCCATGATGCAGAAGCATGCTCCTCCATGGATGAAAAGCAGGAAAAGAGGGCAGCCATATGGTGGGTGTCAGGCTCTGCTCCCAGCCCAGTCGTCTGCCTGCCCTTGTGTTCTGCCTCTGAGAGCTGCTTCATACCTTGTTGTTCGAGGGTCTACAAACAGATTGTGGATAATAGACTATATTAATATTTTAAGAAATTTATCCACATTCCCTATATTTCACTCTTTTCTTCTGCTAACTATTCAAGCAGCAAACTCCTGACATGGGCAGGTCTCATTGCTGCTCTCCTATCTCCATCACCTGCTTCATAGAGAATTTCCTGGTGTCCAAGTCCCAAGTTTGTCCTTATGTAGCACTGCCTTGATGGAACACAATAGACGTGCAGCACTACCTGGAAAAAAATAAAGGCAAATAAACTGCTCACAGCAATGAAAGAGCCTTTTACTCAAATCTGAAGGAAACTCCAGTAAAGGCATACTGAAGGATGGGTCTGTCCTTGCCATAATAGCACACTGTATTTCACCAGAACAGCAAAGAAACAAACCTGACAGGCTAAATATTTCTCCGGTATCTCTAGTAGCTCCAAGCCGGATGGCACACTTTGATTTCAGATCCCTAGAACACGCACAGATTCACTGCCAATTGATCTTGGAATGATAAAGGGAGAAGAATCGGCCAGTTTAGGTGTTCACAGTTAAGGCAATATCAGACCTGTTGGAGCAAAACTCAGGAGTGTTAGTCTGGTAGGACTCTCTGAAATATTCAGTTTAAGAGTCAAAACTTAACAGACTATTTTTCAAACTTTTAATACTCAAGTGCGACCTTTAAACTTGCCTAGTGATAGCTGGAAACTGCAGCACTCTTGCTGCTTTCTCAATAAAGACAAGCAAATTCAAAATAAGTTTTTTAAAATTTTCTCATTTAATTTAATAAGAAAGGATGACCTTTTTGGAGGAAACCTGGAGAATCCATAATAGATGCACAACTCTACAGGGCTTCATGTAAAATTTCATAAGCAAGATTGTCATTGTTTTTATTTAATTAAATCCTACCACTCTCTTCTATACAGACATAAAACACTACAAGAATCCCCAAACGCCACAGCTGAGAATCATTTAATTTCCTCAGATAGAGGCTGCCTTTTCTGGATTTTCTTTGAAAGCTTAAGAATCACAGACACTATTAGTGTTGAAGGAAGGCTGTTGACATTCTCAAAATGGGATTCGCATAAATCTAGTACTGGATGTAATCACACAGGTCTCCAAATCATATAGCTTTTCCGTCCTTATGTACAGACACCTCACACCAGGCAATGTTAATGGGGTAGTGAAAGAAGGATTAAAATCTTATGTGGTCCTCCTTTGCTAATAAATCCATCCCTGAATTTACACGTATTTGAATATTGCATAAAGGAGAATCCTAATGGTTTCAGCTCAGCTTGTTCTATCTGTGTTCTAAGACTGATGAATACTGCAAAGGAGGGAATAAAACTGATTATTAGTAATCTGTCTCTCATTATTTAGTCTAGTTGTGTCCGTTTGGTTAAATCTGATTATTTTGAAAATGACAACTGCAATTTTTGCATCTGAGAATATAAAGGGAGTATTTTTATATATCTGGTATGAGAAGAAAAAAATATATAATACTAGAAACACAAACAAAACTACGTTATTTTATTACTATTATTTGTTTGTATTATATTTGAATCTGGTAGATTCAGATAAATTCAAGGTCACATTATGTGCCATTCAAAAGCATGGACCCTGGGTCAAGATCTTCTGGTCTTAGTAGAGAAGACTACACTGGACTACTGTGGACTTCTCTGCAGTAGCAGCAATTATCTTTGCAAACTTGTTGCCAGTGAGGAAGATTTTAGAGTACTGAAATATAGCTATACTTACCCTGCCTAAACCAATGGGAAAAAAAGAAGGAGTCCATCCACTTTCCACCGAACCTCAAAAGCTGAAAAAATACCAGAACAAGAAAATAAAACCTATTTGGAAGCAGCTGCAAGGTACTAAAGTGATAATAAGAGTTACTATGAATTTTTGGAAACAAATTGCACCCAGTCACATTTGTTTTGAAAAAGTAACTGTCCCATTTGGAAGATGAGGCAGCAGATGTGACCTATCTATACCTAGTAAGGTCTTTGACATAAGTGACAGTCCCACAGGCAAGTTAAGAATTATCGAGATGGAATAGCATGAGTTAATGGAACCACTTTGTTCAGTAACAGGACAGTTATGGATCTCTGTCCAAATGACAGGTTAAGTATTCCACAAATGACTTTTGCTGATTTGTATTTATTTATGTACTTCTGTTAGTTCAAATGATATTTTTACATGACACCAAACTGCAGAGGCATGAGAAATGTAACGATCCTTTTGGAGAACAGTGTCTGATTTAAAAATTGTCTTTAAAAACTAGAGATATTTAGAGATTTTTTTTTCTAAAATCAGCAAGCTGGCAGAACAAAACACTGCGTGTAGGAAACAGAAACGTAGAAATATAAGACATGGAAATGTGATGTGGCAGTATCACTTCAGAAAAGAGCATGGTCATACAAATGAAGCACCAAATTGATATGATTCAGGAATATGAAACTGTCACAAAATAAGCCAGATCTTATTCTTGCCTACCCTTATGTTATGTGTCCTATGGAAGGTTTATGTTAATGATTGCAGCTGAAGATGTAGTGATGTCTAGTTCTGGATATCATACTTCAGGAAAGATGTACTTGAATTATAGATATTCCAAGAGAGATACAAAGGCATCACATGAGTAATAATAATCCTAATTAAAAATTAAAATTAAAATTAAAATTAAGGAACTGGTCTTGTTTAGTTTAAGAAAAAGAAGGATTAAAGCAGATTGTCAGATCAATCACCAGATATCAGACATATAAAAAGAAGAGAGATTGTTCTCTTTGTATACTTAAGACCTACGAAAAATATTCTTTATTTCCAAATGAAACAATTTTGGCCTTAAAGAAAGTGATGCACCAAAACACGGACTGTGGGATTACATAAAATGAACTTTTTTTTTTTTTATTCATTAGAAACAATTGATCCAGAGCAGTGTGCATTTACGTAATCTTTCCCAAGTGGAAGAGACTACCTGACCTTTCACAGTTCCTTTCAGTTGTACTTTGCACTGTAAAATCTCAGATTTAACAGCGTCTACTCTGACACCCTTTTTTTGTGTGTGTGTGTGTGTGTGTGCAATATCCTAATTAAATGTGGCTTAGGTGACCATCTATCTATCTTTGACTTTTGAACTCTGTTGAACACTTCAAAACAGACTAGGAAGAGAAGCAGAAATTTTTCTCCTGTCCTGCCTGGACAGGAGCAAAAGACTGAAGCCAGGCAGGTCTCAGCTACTGGCTGCTCCATTTGGTGACATCTGGCTGACCAGTAACTCATGTTCATTGAGCAACCAGTTACCATGCATGTTTCTCCATTGCAGCTCCGGCACAGTCCCCTTGCTTGGTGACAGCATCACAGAGAAGATGGAGTTGGGGGAGGACCAGGAAAAACAAGCTAATGTGGGGTGAAGGATTAAATCTCAGTGGGTAATGACCAAGCACCTGGATTTCACAGTTTCAAAGTGTTCCACCCACCCAGTCAGTCCAAAACTGTTGTATTTTGAGAAGCTGGAGTCCAGATCCGTGTCTTAAATAATCACCTTGAAGTTTTACAATATGTAAGAGGCAGTTCTTTTCTCTGTCCACAATAACCCAGGGACATTGATTCCAGAAGCAATTACAGTTGAAATCAACAGTTTGCTTGAATCTGGGGGCAGAAAAGTATAAGATAAATTATATTGTAATTCTAGTCCTGGACACAGGGAGGCAAAAAGGGAGAAAAATGATTATAACAGACAAAATACAAAATAACATTTCACTATAATCTTGAGATTTATTGCAGGAGCTGCATTGGCAGAAGAATCTAGATTTACAGAAGGTGCACATCAAATTTCTTGGGAAAAAGCATAGAAATAACTGAACAGTATTAAAAACTTTTCAGGAAGCCTGGAAAAAGTAGATAAAGGATTGAAACTTGCTAAAAACCAATTCAGAAATCAAGGCTAAGGAAGGCCGCAAAGGAGTGTAAACAGTAATAAAGAGTAAGAGAAAAGCAGGAAAGGTGGGAGGGAATTTGCAGAGAAGAGACTAAAAGTGATAAAACAATTACAAAATAATTTAATACTTGAGAGGTTGGTAGCCTGAGGGAGAGTTGGTGGATCTTACGAACTCATCAAGAGTAGAGGAGGCAGTGGAGAGGATGAGGGTAGAGCAAAGAAAGGTGGGTGGTTTTGTTTTTTTTTTCCATCAATTTTTACCTCACATTATGCAGAGAAATGTCTTCCATTAGCTCCTTTTCTTAGGAAATGAGGTAAAAGTGTTATTACAGTTTGAGGCATCAATAGAAAAGGTGCCAAAACAAGCTTAATCTAGAGAAAAACATGTTACCACACCTTATAATATATACTAAAAAACTTTTAAAACAGGTTTTAATTAAGTAGTTGATCTACAAGTAAAACTTGCCAGACCACCATTTGAATCATCTACTTTATTTCATTTGAATCAAATTTAAAAACGTCATTTGCATGTGGATCTCCTTGGAAACTTATGTACCTCTGTGAAATTTTGCAAACAAACTAAAATCGCTATTCCTTTCTATACTTAATGCAAATAAATAAATAAATACTTTTAACTTGCTTTATTTTTTTTCAACAAACACTGTAAGAGTCTCTATTCCTGCATCCCCCTGAATAATCTACCAATAAGCCACTTCTAGTAATAACCCCCCCCCAAAAAAAAAGCAATTAAACATTTATACTATCTCCACTATATCTTTGTCAATACATAATAATTCACACATTTTTAAAGTGTACCTACAAATACAGTTCTGTAAGCACTGAAAGTTACATGGGTGTTTGTCATGCATATCAGCTCATAGAGGCTCATTCAAAGCCAAATTAAATTCATGGAAGTACTCCAATTGATCTTAATTCACTTTGAAATCAAGCTTATTAATAGTGTTAAAAATACATTCTTTTTAAGCTTCTTGATTCCCATGATAGGGGTAAAAGTTTGATTCTGCATTTCCTAATTGAGGACTTTCATGCATAAACTTAAGTACTAAATAAATTGGGGCTCAGATGTTCTGAAGGGAATTTATCCACACAAAGTTGCTATCATAGGTAGTGTGAGTATTAAAAAAAAAAAAAAAAAAAAAAAAAGATTCACAGCTAGAAAGCAGATTGGCCTATATAACTTCAATACATTTTAAGTGTGCAATCCATAGGAGTTCTGCTCTCAGAAATCAAGACATCAGTTTCCACACTTCTTTTTTTGTGTTACCCTACATGCTTCAGACTAGAGCACTTACATTGCATGTCATTTTCTTGATTCCTAAGGAATCAAGTGGACATAATTCTATGATCATAATTTTGGCAGGTTTCGTTTATCAGAGGTGCCTCCATGAAGGCTTTCCTCCAATAGACAATGCATCTGGTGATATTGTATAAAACTGATTCCTGTACAAAATCACTGATGAAAAAGTACTAAATATTTGTTCTAGATGGGTATTTCTAAAAGAAAATTTACTAGAATGCAGTAATAACACCAATTTTAGGTTTAGCAGAAAACTAGCTGTTTCAGTAAGAAAATTCTTCATGTGACAGTAGAATTATCAGTTTCCTTTAAATACCTTGGACCTGTGTAAATAAATTTCTCTACTGTTGAGCAAAAAACTGTTGTTTCAGTTTGATAGCCAAAAATATATGATCACAAGGGAATGAAAAACTCTCAATTTTCTTACCAATCCAAATGCTTGAAAAAAATGGTTTTAGATTAAATTAAACATGCTTTGAAACTAAAAAGCTTCAGTTTGTCTAAGATATTTCTTTTCTAAGAAATTTTACTTAGAATTGCTGCTAGCATGATGAAAACCTGTAAATAAGCATTTTTTACTAAATGTGCATGAAGATAATCAAGTGCTTCCACATAATGATCAAAGGATGATATGCATGAATATTTTCTCAAAGCTGGAATATCAGTGGTGTGGGTTGTTTTTTTTCCAGCTCAAAATACGTAACTTACTTTAAAACAACTGAAATATAATTGCACTAAGAAAACTTCATGCAAATGTTTGCATGCAATTTTTTCAAACAAATGGAGTGTAATAGCTATAATTAAACTCAATGCAGAGTAAATTGGAGATAAAAATCAATAAGCAACTCTGTTTGAAATCTTGTCACTTATTGATTCATGAGCCATTTATCTCCTTCTGCATTCCACATCAAAAGCAATTATCAGTTAATGAAATCACACAGATGCAAATCAGAAATAGGAGAAAATATTAACAATGCCTCCAAACTGCTGAAAGTATATTTCTTTACCATTTCCACAAATTAACTTAGGAAATTAACTTAGTTTTTGTTTTTCCTGTTAAAAAGAAATGCTAACTTGCTTCACCAAAGCTCTCTTTGTGAGACTAGAGTAGTTTCAGTTATTGAGGACTCCTCAACCCTATCAATGATTTTTTGGCCAAAGCGGTAGTAATGTATAACTCATAAAAATCAACCAGGCAGAGCAGGAACTGCTCAGGTTATCCCTGGCCTCCTCCCCATTTGGGTGCAGGTGCATGGGGGGTGCCTCAGGTCAGCAGGCTGAAGTTCTTTCTCCTGTCTTGATGTATAACAGGCATATTTTCTGAAGTCTTGAACGTGGTTAGAAAAACCCATTGCCAGCAGCACCAGATGCAATGGCAGTCCTGGTAACACTGGCAGCTTTCTGCCTGAAGGGAAGGGAAGAGTTGGGAACTGGCAGGAGATACCCAGATTTGGTCTGAATCAGGGCTGGTTCAATGCAGCACTTGCTACTCTGTATTTTGCTCATCAAAGGCCAAGTATGGCCTGCAGGGTTAAATTCTGTCTAGCTCTGTAAGAGACAGGATTGTAAAAGACTGAGGTGATAAAATGTCACATGAAATTCAATGTGAATAAATATAAAATGATGCACAGGAGAAAAAATGGGGGGAATGCATAAATGTAGTCTGTCTGAAAAAGAAAAAGTGAAAACATTTCTTTCCCAGGAAGAGTATAATGACTTTTCCATTCCTATATGCATGCTGTGCCCCCAAGACAGCTAGTGGGAAGTGTATTTGTGGTCCCTGACCAGACTTTTGAAATGTAATGGAAAGAGAATGCTTTCTATTGCTCCCAGTGTGGGGCTGCGGTCTCAGTCTGCGCTCATCACACTCTGCCTCTCGTCCATGGCACAGCTTTTAGGCTGCAGCATGAAAACCTGAGTGTCTACCTCTCCTTTATTGCCCTTCTTGGTCAGCAGAGCTCATCTCTGGGTTCATCACTGCATTCAGCAGGACATCCAATTCTATTTGTTGTTTTATGTATACTTATATATGTGTGTACACATATGTCTAGGTATATAAATACTACAGAATGTAAAATGTATTCCAATTATAGACAAAGAGTGAATATTACATACCCAGCTATGACTGTGTTTCAAAACCTATGTCTTTTGCAGACAGAACTATATTAGGATCAGCAACCAGTGCACATTCAACCAAAATAAATATAGTGATAATTTTTACATTTATTTTCTGGCACTTATGGCATCTAATAAAAATGTGGTTTTTGTTTGTTTGTTTGTTTTTTTGTGAGTTGTTGCATGGCTCCTGAAACAGAGAGAGGGAACTTAACTCTGGCATTTACAACTATAACTTGCATGCACAACAAAAATGTCTTGTTCTTCATTCTACATCATTGTTTGCTTTTCATCTATACGTATACAGATCATGGGTCCATTTTTATTTCACCTTCAAATCCTGCATGGTTACTTTTTTGGAAAACAACAACAAACCAACACAGTAACAAGTCAAGTTCAACTACTGTCTGTTACACAATAGCATGAATTATTACTTTTAATACAGATCCAAAAAAAAAAAAAATCAATCAACTTGAAAATCATAGCAATTACTGTTTGAAAGTTGGGTGTACATCACACCTGAGGGCTGTAGTGTAGCCTTAACTCGCATGACCAGCTAGCATCGCACATCACTGGCAGGTGTGTATGAAAAATACCCTACTGTGGTGAAGTCGAGAGCAAGAAAAAGAGAAGCTTTTGGTGTGAGACAGAAATTGGATGTCTTATGTGTAGCAATGGCCCTGAACTAAGAAGTATAACCAGAGTTATTGCATCCAGACTATTTTAAAGATACAGTGTTTCCTCTGCAAATTCCTCTACGCAGGTAGCACTTCTGAAAAAAAATAGATGTATCATATTCAAATACCTACTGTGCACATCCCGCTTGGCATGCACAGCTCTGGCCTTGTCTTCACAGCTGTTTACAGCACACAACAGCAGCAGCATGCAGAACAGGGAGCTCTACAGGGCACACAGTGCGTGACACTAGTTTGAAGATAGTATGTATGAAAATGCTAATGAAAATGCATCATCACTGAAAACACTTGTAAGTGATTTTTAGCTACAGGGAATTAATATTTCAAGGCCATCTAAGCTAAGAAGGTCCCAGCTCTTGCCTATTTAAGTGTCTGTTTCTGTAACATTTTATTACATTGTGCTCTGAAGTAGGGATTGTGTTTATCTACGTGTGTATGATAAGATACCTAAGGTATCAAATCATGAATGAAAGTATAGGTATTACCATCATCTGCACAATACAGAAATACAGCTGTCATGTACAGAGGCAAAAGTACAACCACTTTGTAGATTAAGTGTTTGTGTACACCAGCTATTAAGAAACACAAACATCCCACTGATTGACAGAGGGTCCATTTTGCTGGAAAAAGGTATGAATGTATTTCCTCAGGGCAATAGCAAAGCATTTCTAGTTATATCTTGCTATAGATAAGTGAAGAAAAATGGCAAATTGTGTGGGTGAGCATCAATACCAGCTTCAGGACAAACCTGGTCAACCCCTGCTATGTGATCCTCAGCCCAAAGTCACAGCTATAACAGTAGCAGAATTTGAGCGTATTCAGCATATCACCCAGAGTGAGGATAAACAGTGGACTAAAAGGTTGCATTTGTGTTAATCCAGAATAACTCCTGTGGAGGATCAGCCAAATATTTAATGCCACGTTCATCTAAATAAAGGCTGGTACTGTGTGTGATTGTGTTTGTGCTCGTGGCATCTTCAGAACAACTTGATTACTGTTATCACCTCTGCTTCCAGACAAAAGGAATAAGTAGATAATTGTGTCAGGTTAGGTGTCCAGAACAAAGTGATGAGCAAACATGGGCGATCAATGAGGCTTCTGTTGAACTGTGTGTGTGCCTTCAAAGAAGCCAGAGGAAAAAAAAAAATAGAGAAAAATCAAGGTGAGTGGATGGCAGCAGAGAGGTGAAGCAGGACTCCAGTAGGCTCTGACTTCAAGACATGGAGTTGCCCTTGGTGTCGCTGCTGTCTAGATCCCTTCTACCCTATGTAGGAGCATGGAGACCCAGGCTGCTCTTTGGAGGAGGTCTTCTTTCAGGAGTCTATACAGGGCCTTCTACCAAAATGCTTTGGAAGGGGTCACAAGGGGTCACAAGAGAAGCAGGACTTTGACCCTATAGTCCCTAGCCTGAGGTGTTTCCAATTACAAAACCCCAAACTGTGTCAAGTCTTTCTTTTAAAACATGAGCTTAGCTGAATAAGGAACTTGGAATTATTCTTTCTAGACAAGTAATGAATACGATGCTGTAAAAGAGAAATTTTGATTCTCTATTCAGAAGTAAAACAATAAAAAGAAGCTTCTCTGAAGTTTTACATACTCCTCCACCATTAATAAGCACTTCACTGTCAGCCAGATCTATGACAAAAGTACTTCCATGGCTTTAGGATGTGTACTGTAAACTGGTTTGAAAAAACATCTTCACATATTTAACAATTTTTCCAGGCATTGAATCTTATCGTCTCTAACAGAGTAGAGCTCAGGAGACAGGGAAGCATTTAGTCATAGCAGCACTGAAACCACCTAACCTGACCAGGTACCGAACTGACAGATTCAAGAATTTTTAAAGATCCTCAGAGTTTCATAGAATGGAAGCCTCCTGTATACCCTTCCCCCTGCCTCTCACCCTGTTCACAAATATTTTTATTATTTTTTTTCCCAAGCTTTCATTTGGTAAGTAATGATATGAGAGAGAGTAAATTAATGTTTTAACTATTTCCCTCTAGTATTATAAAATCAAAACCAGTAAAAATCCAGCACATGAAAGTACTTCACACAAGAAATATATAGTTAGTTTTTCGAGCTCACACCTATAACAACTAATTAAGGTCTTGACTTCAGCAAGATTTATAAAAAATATATTAGACATATATAGTTGTCCAGACTTTAACACTTTCTTGTGAAACAGCTGGTGTTGGTCAGATGTGGGGACAGGCTACTGGGCCAGTCATATCAATGATCTGATCTGGTCTGGCAATTCCTCTGTTCCTGCAGTATCTTTTTGATATAAACTGACCGGTAAGAATTTCACAATATTTGGTCTCCAAGGCAAAAGCTATCTCCAGTGGAGGAAGCAGCTGCCCCTCCCCTTGGTTCCTTTTGCCTTTTCCACACACTGGGAGCCAGCAGCTTGTCCAGAAAGAGAGGTGTTAGATTTAATTGACAAGCCAGCAGGGACAGGAGTACATTTCTTGTGAAACTCAGAAGTTTTTTTCTCAAAGTTTCTGATACATTTTAAATCCTTCTCAGTATGCATCAGTATCTAATTTAAGTTCCTTTTTGCCATCTATGTGCTGCTAATTGTGATATCTGTAAATTGTTCTGTTTCTTGATGTCTTTTTTTTTTCAGATTTAGTATTCAAAAATAAATCATTTAGAACATACCTTTTGATTACGGAATTACAGAAATAAGTTAATTAACACTTTTTTAATCCTTGGGAACAATTATACTACATTACTATCAAATGTTTTAATATGTGATTCTAGAGTACTACCCAGAAATTAACACTTTTAGTTATGCAAGTAGAAGGATTTGAGTTACCTAACTTTGGTAAATAAAATTTAACCAGGCTAGTCATCCAGGCTTTCTTTCTAAGACACTCATCTCTTTTTTTATTTACTGTAGAAGCAAATTAGAAAACTACATTAGATCAAGCTAACTTTCATATCACAAGACTAAAGGGACATGAAACTCTCTGAAAGGGATTTGCATGTGTACGATTAGTCACAAAAGAGAGGCTTTAAGGAACAATCCTGTATTGTTATTAATTACACAAGTCTTAAACAAAAATGGAAATAGAAATAATGGAAATGTACAGGCAGGTTCACTGATGAAACAGTTCATTTAAAAGTTTCACAATTTGAAACAGTGAGCATGAAACTCATTCACCTTCCTATTGGTAGGATGTTCTACTATTTGATAAATTTCTATTGAAATCATGGGAAAATAATACTTTGTATCACTGATTTCCTTTCCATTATGAACAACTTTTCTCAGAATCCTCCAGCTATAGGAGGCCTGCAGAAAAGAATATGGGAAAACTGAAGAAAAAGCAACTAAAATCCAGTCTGATTAAACTCAAAGTAAACTCCAAATTTCCCCTCTACCCTTAGTAAAAAAAAAAAAAAAAAAAAAACAAGCTCTTTAGTATCAGAAGCCCAGTTAAAAAGTCATTCTAGATATGTCATATGAGAATGAACTTAATATTAAAAAATTATTAGAACAATTTAATTGCCTTTAGCATTTCAGCTGTCAGAACTGTTGTTGGTATGCCTAGCCCTTAATTAGCAATGAGTTATGATTGATTAATGGACCCAAAGAAGTTTAATTTCAGGCTATGTAATGTGTATTAAAAACTGAAAGGGTCCTGTACTTTCACAGACTAGTTAACCTTACAGTGATACAGCTTTCATTTTGATGTCCTCAGAGGTCAAAGTACATCCCAGCTGCTTTTACAGCACAGCTCTTCATTTAGACAGCCAAAAAGAAGCAAAGACAAGCGAGTTTTATTAGAACCTAGTAATTAATAAACCCTGCATATATGCAATCTCATTTGAATGAAAATTAATGTGTTGTTGAGTCATGTTACTATAATTAACATTAGATGAACTTTTAAATGATTTTAGATTTTTTGCTTTTTTATTTTCCTGCTCTTTCCTCTGGAGTTAGCTCTCTGAAGTGCACTTTTTTTTTTCTTTTTTTTTTAATAGGTTCAGAAATATATATTACAAGGTTCCCACATAATGCTAATTTTAATGCTTTAAGCCACTGACATTAGTAAGGTGGGTTGCCAAGCCGTTTGCCCAAGTCTGCCCTTATTTATTCCTTAAGGCCAGAAGAGGATTCATAAGGACAGTGTTAGAGGCAAACAATCTGGTCAATCTATCTCAAAAAGAAGGTGGGGGCAGAAATAGGTAATAAAAATAAACAGAGGCACTAATGTAGCTTTCATCTGAAGAGAAAGTGCATAGGCTCTTCAGCAGGACACCAATGGTCTAGTAGACTTAGTTGATCTGAATCTGCTAGACTCAATTTAAGGATTTACAGACTATGTGATTTACAGGTTTTCAAATATACATCCCAGATACCATCTTTTCAGATGTTCATCCAAAGAAAGAATAAACAAAATGGAGACTTGTTGTACTTGCAAATCCTTCTGATCATTACCTACAAGTGGATGTAATCTACTTGTTATGTAGATCTGAATAAACAATAGGAGAATATATAGAATTTGTCATACTTTTTCCTAAGGTCATATCCTTAGTTGATGGCTGAGGATATCTTTTGTTGTTTTCATTATTGCTAACTCAGTGGCAAACAGATCAGGTCCTCGAACAAACTTTAAAATCATCATATAAATAACAGCAGAAGCCCCCAAACATTCAGCAAGTTAGCTTCCTAGGATAAAAGCTGTTTTCAGTATTTGCAGTATCAGATAGATATTATAAGGTTTATTACACCTGCACTATAGGTAAAAAATCAGATCACTGTGAAAATATTAAAACGTGGCTCATGTCTTTTAATATTCATGGCTTTAGACTTCTTACAACCCTAAAGTTTAGCTGCTGAAAGGACCTGGTGTAGAGTCCCTATGAAGAGTAATGTTAAAACAAGAAGGCAGAGCCAAATCCATATGATTACATAGTGGTCCACTTTTATTCAGCTGTCTACCTTTTTACTGTCCTGTTAGCTAAGGTATCAAAGCTTTCACTGTCTCCAGGTGATTTCATCCTTTTTTTTTATTATTTTTTCTTGTTTCCCAGAACCTTGGTAGTTTTGGTATTTCATCAGCATGTTGAGATGTCTTCTCAGTTTTGCTTACAGTTGCTTTAATGGCTGTCTTCTGGAAATACTGACAGACCGAAGATGCAGAGAGACAGAAAACATAGTGAAAAACAGAGGAACATTTTCAAAAGCTCAAAAGTAACTAGGGTTTTTAATTTCCTTTTTGGGAAAACATTTTAGGTGCCAATAGAAAGACTGCAGAACACACTTATCTGGTTTGGAGGTCTGAGGTCCCTGGAAGTCAGTGGGACTTAGGGCATTTCCCATAGGATATTCCAGATTTGCCACAGATCCTTCAGGGTGCTTCCAGTACCCTTAATCTTCCTCTTCTCTTGGGCAGGCAGCTGAAGGGACCTGGTGAGTACTGAAGACTTCAAGGCTTCAGAGAAGACAAGTACTTTGAGAGCCTCAAATATAAGGCAACATGATCACCATTTTGCTGTTCAGCTGGGAATATCTTTGAAGATGCTACCTGCCTTAAAAATATTTTGATTTAAATTCAAGACAGAAGAGAAAATTACAGAAGGTGTCTCTGGGAGGTACCATCATGAACACCACTACCACAGAGCTCTGCTTCATTTCCATTTCACTGTTTCATCAAAACTGACTCATTTCCAGACTATTTTTTGACCTCTGACGAATGAAAATTATTCAATGGCAAAATATTCTATCACATATTTCTGTGAGTTATCTCAGAGTCATTTAGGCTTTGAAAATGCCATCCTCTAGAATCTAAGATCAATTATTTTCATGTTTTCAAATTACTTAGGCAATTTTGCAAAAAGGTTTTGGCTAATAATTTAGGAGATTTTTTTCCTATTCTGATTCAGATAAGGTATGAAGAAAATTATTCTGTCACTGATTTTCTATGTATGGCAGAAATGAGGAAAGATAAAGATAGTAAATACAGAAAAGTGTTGAAATATGCACTGTCCTAGAAGAGGAACATTAAGGAGAAAATAGAGTTCTGTCTTTCATTTTACTGAGGTTGTAAAAGAAAGCTCCAAATGTTTTAACAAAAAGCACCACACAACAGAGTAAACAAAGCTAGTCTTTTAAATACTTTACTGAGGAAATCAGACTTCATAAGAGGATATTAAATTGATACATAGCTATTCAAATAAGGGTAGTAAACCATGGACACACATCATCAGTAAATCAGTCATAAGTTGAAGCAGTGCTTGAGGCCTGAACCATTTTTTTTTTTTTTAAATTAGATGTCTAAGGCAAGGTACCAAATAAAGAAATAGGGCCACTGTCTCTCACCTTGCATTTGGCTAGAGTGTGGTTGTGCTCACATTCAGTCAACAAGGATGGTCACTAAATTTTTCTGCTGCAAGATAGGGAAGACTTAGCTTAGCTGACTTCTAACTCTGACAGAAAAAGACTACCAAACTCAAGCTTCTGTCTCACAGAACTGCCATTTATTAATTTTTAAGATGAAGAGTAAAAATAAGAAGGTTGAACAACATCTAGGCCATGTAGCTGGATTAGCATTTTTATAGGAAAGTGAAAGCTTTTACATTTATTTTTTTTTTTTTAAACCTGTTTTCCCCAGAGGTATGGGCTCTAACTCTGCACATATGTGGAAAATTAATATGGCCAAATTCTGGCCTCAGTTACACTTGTACAGTCCATTAAACTTAATAGTCCTCTAGAGGTGTAGGCAAAGGCAGGGTCTAGTGACTGGAGATAGAGACTGGAGTCCAGAGTTCCTCAGCTGGCGAGGAATGAAAAAATGAAATTTCTTGATTCTAGAGTTTCCTGTGCTTAGTGAAAACTTTACAGACCAACTTCATGGAACAACTCATATCTGGAAAAACAAATCTCATGGATCATTTATTACCCATACCTTGCACGTGCTTAAACATCTCATTCACCTTACCTCTGTCCCCAGCCGGAGAGAGCCAAGGAGTGTCCAGGGACCACTGCTGGCTCCATGTCAGTTTTCAGGCACAGCAGCTACTCAAGGAATATACTAAAATTACAATTTTGAAAATAATTGTTTCCCTTTGTCAGAGAAGCTTCCATTGAGCAAATTATACCTATATAAAGCAAATTAAGCTATGGATAACCTGTAGGACTTTGGAACCTTTCTTGAATCTAAGGTCTGTATAGGGGGTGTTTCAGTGTGGGAGGAGACATGGGCAGAAACCACTCACAATATCACCTCCCACCATTCTCTGATTGACGTGGGCAGAAACTCCAAGTATATGAGCCACAGCATACTCCAGCAGGCCTTACCCAAACCCTTTAGAGGTAAGGATTGCAAGAGGAAGCAAGGCTGCCCCACAGACAACACATAGACTGGTTTGAATTGCTCTCATAAATATGAAAAATTTCTTCCACAAATTTTTGTGTGTTTGATTGGTGTCAGAGCATCTCAGTTGTAACTATTTTTCACCTGCACCTATAGTTCATTTTAGCAGTGCAAATATTATAGAGTACACTTGTGAGGGGAGGAAGGAACCCTTCAGCAATTGCATTCATATGTACATTTGGGTGGGATACTCTTAGAGCACCAGATTTGGCAGCTGTTTCTGTCATATCCCGTACTGGCTTGCTTGTCTTTGATAAGGTCTGTGCAGTTATATCAGTTCTGGTTTCTGGCTGGTAATTCTGGATGACATCTTATCCACTTAGAGTCAGTCCTACCTGTCAGCTTGAAAAATGACAGGAGAGAGTGGAGGCTCCCCGCTGTCATTCAAGGGAAAACATGGCATCTGCTCTTGTTTATACTTCTGTTTCTGTTTGGTATTTGTATACCCCTTGGTTTATGAAACATGTTGATGTCTGATCTTCTAATAGAATTCTGGTATTGATCCCCCATTCGATATTTGCCCTCATAAGTATTTTTATTGGCTATGGCTATGAATTTTACATACACGTCAATATATGGTGCTGGTGCATAGAGGTGTTAACAGAGTGCAATTATACCTTAACCAGTCCTTTCAGTTGGGTATTACCAGTCCAACCTCTCTATACAGGTTGAATAAGAGCAAAACTGAAAATACAAACTCTCCTTTAACACAGATGGAAATATCTGAGTTTTGTTCTGCTCCAAAAAGCATTGTAAGTTGGTAAAATTCTGTCTCTCAGAAGCTCCAAAGACTATATCTCCCTAGCGTTTTGAGTACAGCAGCTGACAAATTAAGGTTTTGTTTGCTCAGAAATTTGTAAATATTTGCTTTCTTTTCTGCTGCTTCAATATATACATCTCTTATTCTGTCATCCACTTTTTATTTTTCTCTTTTCAAAACCAAAATGTTTAAACATATTTGACAAGTCCACAAGAGAAAAAACAGTTTCTCTGAGATTTGCTTCAAATCCAGACTTCTTTGTGGATGATCTTTCTATCTTGGTAAGCCTCTTAATGTCTCAGTTCTTTGCATGTAAATAAGGCTGACATATCTTTCCTCCTTTCACAGTGTATCTTTTTTATTTAAAATCTCAGGGTCAGTGAGTACGTTTTATCAGGGATTTGTACAGTCCCTGGCACAAGGGGGTAAGACATTGACTGTGACCTCTAGGCAGTCTTATTAATATTGTACCTAATAATAAATAAAATTTATACTAGTTGTTATAAACTATGCTAGCTTTTCGTTCTGTATAGCTCAGGAGACCAATACAAAAACTGGAGACTGCTGCAAAGCAATGTGCTGGAGTAAGAAGATGTTCCGAAAAAGCTGGTGCAATGTTGTGTGGAGAATCTCTGAAAATGTAAGTTTTTCTGTTTTGCGAGGGGAGACACATTTCAGCTGTGCCATCATTATTATCGTTCCCATTTGAATCCAGAGCACATTGGAATTACTGTATACTTAAGAATATATATATATATATAAAGAATAAAAATATAAGAATACATATACACTATATTTATAGAGGGTATTTTTAGACAAAGTTACTCCCAAGTCCCTTTGAACATCTGTAAAAGTTCGTGTGGGCAGTCCATCCAGTGTCTTATTAGGCTGCTGATATTGATACCGTGTTTGGTAAAATCCCACTGCCAAAGGAATGGAGTTCACACCACCTTTGCTTCTGCATGTGGCATAAATTCTGCCTGTGCATGTGGCATAAATTGCACCCTGCACAGAACAGCCCAACCAGAGATGAAGTATAGCAATGGGAACATCAGAGAAAAGAGAGGTCTAGCACAGAGGCTGAAAGGATGTATAATTGGAATTAAAACAAAGAATGATAAAAGGAAAGGTAAATAGTGCATGTGTGGAGTAAAGCCATACACCTCATCTGAAAAGGTGAGGAGAACCAGCAAATCAAGGGACAAGAGAAATATGAGTCTCAACTATGCTTAATTACAGGGGATCCTGAGCACCTAAAAAAAGAAGCAGGAGTACTATGGGGGGAAGTATTCAGTGTCTGTTTACCTCTCTAGCTGTCCTAAGAACTGAGAGGTGGATGTGAAGAGAAATGCAGCAGAGGCACTGAAAGCCCAACGCTCTACTTCCCCCAGAAATCCTGGGAAGGATACAGCAACCAGTGGCACGAGGCAGCAGAGCTGCACGGGCTCACTCCAGTCCAGCAAAACAGAGTGATATAGAGCAATGCAAAGGGGGTAGTAAAAATGCTATTTACAGCTATTTAACAAACTGCTCCCCAAATGATATGCCTCTCATACAGATGTAAATAAAATGCTGACTTTTATTACGCTGCACTGAAGAAGGCAATGCAAACAATCCCATCTAATAGCTGACTGTAAGTTGAAACGCGCTACCATAAATTCTGTCCATTTTTACTGCAGTTTGGGGTGTGCTGATGCTGACCACAACATTTTCCAGGGTTCTGTTTGTATTAAGGATCCCCCACAGATTTCACTGAGTTATGTGGCCAGCACAGCTTTGAGAGCACCATTACTTGTGTGCTTCAAGGCATCAGTTAATTTTTGAAAGCTGTCACTGAGATAAAATAAACCGCTAAATAATCACAGAATTATTCTATCTGGTTCTAAGGCGGCCTTTTTCCCTTCTGTGATGCAATCTGCATGTCTCCCTGGCTTTCATTAAACAAATTAACAACTTATCCCATGTTGATACTCATTACATTTCTTTGATATTTGCAGTAAGACCTCTGAGGCCATACTGTTCTGCTCCTCAGTAGTTCCATCATTTCTAATAGCCAGGCCTTGTGGTAACAGATCTGAGGAAGCTTTGCACATCAGTACCTGGTCACGGTCCTGGAAGGTGCTGGGCTGATTCTGAAGATCTCTGAGCATCCTCAGTTCCTGGGGAAGCCACACAGAAAGTGCTTGTTGCAACTACCCCCTTAGAATCAAGGTGTTATTCTGGAAAACAAAATTCCCACTGAAGGTAGCATGAACTATTAACAGCCAGACTGAAAGCTTGATTCTTCTCTTATTTATTTGATGATAAATCATGAGGTACCACACTGATGTCGGAGTTACATGAGCTTAAAAGTAGTTTAAGTGGGTAGAAGTGTGATCCTGGGTTCATTGCCAAGAAGAAATAATCACTCTTCTTAAAATCAGACTTGCAGTATTTATGTGCTTATTTAAGGTTGAAAGCACAATAATGAATGAAAAATAAGTTCTGTTACTAAAGCAAAAAATACTCTGAAGTATTTCATCTTCTTTAGCATGTCTGATAACAGTGCTACTCTTTTGGTTTTTGTAGGGTTCCAGAACTGCATATAGTTGCATTATGGCATGTCTCTGTTATTTGGCAATGAACTGTGAAATTGTTCCTGATGATTAACGGCTCCTGTAGGGACTTCAGAGTGAACAGAACTACAGAAACTTAAAGGATTCTTTTGAGCACCTGGGGAAATTTACAGCCTCCAAAGAAGTTTTGCTGAGATATTCTGCCTGATGAAAGATGTATCTTTTAAAGTGTGCTCCCAGCCCCAAACAAACTTCTTTTTCATGACAACAATGGAAGATGAAAATTCTGTACATAGTGTAAATCAGTGTAATTCATTCATGTCAACGAAAACATGCTGATTTATAGCTGTGGAATAACTGGCATTTTTCTTTTGTACAAATATTGCGGGAGTTTCAATTAACTATAATAACTCTCCAGTAGCTTCCCATGATTCATCTGCCTTGGCATCTTTCCTCTTCCTCCTCCCCTGTGGAAAACAAACAAACCACATCAACAAACAAAAACTCCACTCGTTGAACATGGAACATAAACTTCTGTGTTACAGTGCTCTGGCACATTCATTAGATAGTTTCCAGTAGCTGTTTAGGTCATGAATGTTCTTTTCTACAAGAGCACATTACAGAGGCTTTTTGTGTCAAAATAGTCTAGAACAGTATTTAGATTTTTTTTTTTTTTTAAAAAAGGACACAAAAAATAAAGACCATCACAGACTTATATTTGGCAAAGATACAGTTATCAGTTATCTTGAAGAATAATCAAGCTTTTACCACAGCAGGGTGTTAGTGTTTTTATTAACATTTCTTTATATTTTGGTGTATAAATTTTATTGTACACAAATATTTAAATAAGTCTGTTTCAAAGAATCCCTATTTCCTCCTGCAAACTGCTTTCCCATTTTCACTCACAGCACCTGTAGCAAAACATAAAGGATACTTAAGAAATACAATCCAACATTCTAATAAAATGTCAGTATTACTTAAGAGCATATCTGAAAAATAACTAGGCTGAATGGTGGAAAACAACAGTCTCAGAACAGCACTGCCAAAACGGTTACTGCCGTAGCAGCTTCCTTTTGGTGATCATTTGCCAAAGAGTTAGTTTGAGGCAGATGACTGGATAAGCATCTTTTTTTAATATGTTTCTGGAAAAAAAGACGTAAGCAAATGCATATGTCGGAATACCTACCAACTCCCTTCTCCCCACCCAGTATCTCTGTCAACAGAAATGAAAAGTTTGTTTCTTAGATATTCTTTCCATGCACAGACATTGTGACTCAGAACTCCACTGTTTCACCAAGTTGTTTTTGTTCAAATATAAAGCAGACCTTTTGAAGTATGTTGAGACATTCTTTGAAGCATTTCCCTGCTATCTTGTTGGGTTTTTGTTGTTGTTGTTGTTGTTGTTGTTTTGTGGTGAATTAACTTGAACTGCATGTGTTGTAGATCCCACATACATGACTTTCTGAAAGACTGAAGAGAAAACTGCTGATAGAAATTCTGAAGGACATCAGTATGCCATAGCATCTGTATTTCCCTTAATGTAAGTATTTCTTAACCACAAGTGAGACTTCTTACAAAATACGCAGGTCCCTTTCAGCAACCAAACACTGACAGATACATATCAGAGGGGAAAACTGAGAGTTATCTTCATTTCACATGAATGGAGACAAAATAGCTACCACCCTGTTGTCATCAGTGAACTTTACTCTCATTGCTTCATTCCCTCAAAGCAAAAAAGGATTTTTAAGGTATCCCCCAGACCATTTGATGTCTCAGCAATGATGGAACCGATTTACAATCTAGCATTGTTTTTCAAATCTCTGTAAGCATGAGATTAATCATTTCCACCAAACAAAGAACTGTTTACTTCCACTTTTTCCCAATTTACAACAGAGGTGGCACAGATTCATCTAGCAAGTCTGATTTCCAAGTTTACCAATCAGAACCAGAAGAGTTAGCAGCAAAGGCATTATGGCACCAGATAAACTCATAAAAGGAAACAGCTGTGTCTAAATCAAGGAGTAATTTGCTCCACAGTGGATATGCAAAATTCTTAACAGAATAGGCAACAGCTATTACAAATGTGGCAATCTGGATTTATGAAATGGTTGATTCAATTTGGTGAAAAAATGATTTTATAGCAACTGTAAAATGCAAATATTAAAATCTATTTGCTTGAGAAATGTATCAGAATTTGAGATATGTAAAATTATTATATTTACAAGAAAATTAAGGGTGAGAAGGCTAAAAAGTAAGGCTGACCAAATACATAACAGAACAAAACAAACAAAAAAATTGCAAAGAAATGTTTCCATAACAATAGTTTCCTCTACTTTATGTATGGAAATAGACAATGAGATGTCCTTAAATCTTGCAGTGTTGGAAGATGTGCAAATACAGGCATGGATTGCACATTAAAGGGTGTGCATGCTCCCAAAAGAAAATCCAACAGTGAATGAGCTAGTGTGGTTTTGTTTTAATGAAATTATTTCCTTACATGAAAATATTTTATTGTTATCACTCTCTCATGGATGTCTCATTTCAATGAAATTGATATGAAGAGAATTTATCAACCCCCATTTTTTGAATTGCTAAAGGATCTCAAAATGTTCTGTCTTTTTGTTTAGGAAAATGTTTTGTTCTTAAATTCAAATTTCCCCAAATGGTTTTGAGATAACACTGAAATTAATGCTTCAAAAACATGAAAAATGCAAAGTCCATCATTTGAGCAGATCTATACACTTTTATTGTATTCACAAATACAAAGTAAAATTATTTATTTTATTTAATGAAACATTTTGAGATCTCATTCTTGTTTAAGGAAATAAAGGTGGAAATAAAGGAATTTACTTGAAAATCTAATGGAACCAGAAAACAGAAAAATACTGTGGAAGTAACTGTAGTACATAGTAGAAATGATTTTATTTCTTTGAGTAAAACGTGGATGTGAAACTTTTAATGGGGAAAATTACTTAACATATTTTCTTCAAACATTTCTGATACTGATAGAGAAATTTGATAGGAAAGTTTTTTCAAAAGAAAAAAAGCCAGCTGAAAAAACGATTGTATAGAAACTATTAAACGACTGTTACTAAAAATCTAATTGACTACACAAAGTTTTCTGCTTTATTTTACTTGTCAGCTACCTCACTCATTCATACCTATGAAATCAAATACATCAAAACATTTCAATGTCAAATTAATTTCTTTCATCTCTTTTGATCTTGCATGAAGGGGATGATTTTCTAAGAAAGATACTGTACTGGTAGAGCAACTTTGTGACCATCTCCTGCCAAGGTGAAGTTGCTAATGTAACAGTTGCTAATGGTAACAGGAGGAATGACTTGTGGCACTTTGTGCGGTGCCATTATTAGAAATAATGTAGGGAAACTATCCACTGCAGGAAGGTGATTTACTTTATTCCCTGCGTTGTATTATGAATGCATGAATCTCTCATCATGGAGAATTCCTCTGTACAGGTGATTTCACTGTATATTTAATTCTCTACTCCGTGTGCACAGAAATATCTTTCTACATACCTCAAGACAAATACTTAAATTCCCTGTTTAGCTTTTATTCAGTTCCTTCTCTCCTATTCAAATTGGTTTTCTGGAACGAGTGACTAGAATTGACTAACGAATTCAAGATATTCCTATCACAGAGATTGCAGCTAGAAACACTGATAAATTAAAGAGAAACTGCTAAGATGAGATCATAGGCTATAGGATTTCAATATCATTGGTGCAAAATCAATGAAAGCATGCAAGGATATGAAGATACAGTTGTAAAACAATAGGTGGAAATGGCAAGTAGTCTCAATTAGCATAAACAACAAAATAGAAACCTCCTATTGCCTGCTGGTAGTGAATGGATGATAGCACCCAGACTATCAGACCTTTCAAGTTTCTGTGGGTGATTTAATTATAAGGGAAAGCTAAGACTAAGAAAATCTAGGTACTGATGAAATATGATATTAGAATTTCTACCAAAGTGAAGGGAAAAAGAAATACAGAAATGGAAGTGAAATGTATGATTTCTTTTAATTATTATTTTAATGATGCTCTGTAACTATGTGTGGTGATGTCATAAAAGTTTATCAGTACACAGCCTGCTAATGGGATGTGTTAACCTCTCTAATCATTGTTTTTGTACAGGATTTGCTGAATGCAGAATGAATGGACAAAATGAACAATTTAAAAATAATAGTTTTGATAGTTTCACAGTAATAAACTTCAGTTACCTTGTGTCAGAACAACTGTCAGTGAGGACTTTCTTCCTAACTTACCACTTCAGCAATCCTTACAGCCCCAAATCATTCAAAACAGTGACTTCAAAGTTCAATGTGAGTTGCTTCTGCAAGTACAACTTCAGAGAGAAGTGTTAAAACTTCAGAGTGGCAGTGTTAAAAGCAAGTGGTATAAATACAACTTGCAAACTTGATACTTAAAGAAGAAAATGCAATTTTCTTGTATTTGATCAAAATGTTTAAAACACTGCAATTCAGGGTAGTGCTTTGAGATAGGACTGAACCTTCAGAAATTTATGACAAGATCAAAACTTTTAAATCAAGCAGGATTTTTTTTTCAACCAGAGAAAGACTGTAGAAGAAAGATATGTTTTACACATCTGTTCCATCTGTTGTTACCTAATTACATTTTATTATTAGTTTTATGACTTGGTTTACGTGAAATATTAGTTTGAATGTTATAGATTTTATTAAAATATTGATATTAAATGGATTCTTCAACTGAGTGATTCTATTTTGTCAAAAACAAAAACAAACAAAAAACAACAAAAACAATTTTTGCAGTAGAAAAGGTGTAAGGACTGCATTTCACACTGCATCAGCTTTCATACAAGTTCTGAAGTTGGTCTATTTAAAGCTAGCTGTCAACATTCTGAAGATGCCATTTCAAAATGGCAGGACATTCTGCTTTTTGTTGTTGTTTGTTTGTTTGTTTTTTAATGTACATATAAGAACTAAAGCCAAAATTATTCCATTTAGGTAATCCCCAAGCTGTTGGCACCACTGCAAGCATATCTCAAAGGACTGCAATGCACAGATGGAATATGAAGCAACGTTTTACAAAAGTGTAGATAGTCTATTCCCTCCTTATTTCATCTCCTTTCTCTCTGCACAGCTATCTGAGGATTGAAGAAGTTGTACCTTAAGGACAAATGATCTTTTTTTCCATGTAGACACCCATCCAACTGTTAATATTCTGTCTTCTGTGAGGACTGGATCAAATTTTTGTTCACTGTAGTTTCTTTTAACATTGTTGTACGCAGAATTAAATGATACTGATATTTTATTTTATACTATATTATATAATATCATGTTATCTGTGTAGTTGCATAAATAAATAAAAACAAAAGGCAGAGAGGATTGTTGAGGAAGAGATTAAAAAAAAATGCCAAGGAAAAGATATTTCTTAAGCAGAAAGAATTCATTAGAAATCAAGGAGGTTTCTTGACTAAGGACTCCAGCTTTTTTGTCTTCTTAAGGTGGACTGAGATGAAGAAGTTCTATTTTACAAAATAGATGGGTCCTTTAATTAGGCTTACATGTAAATGTTTTATCCCCCAGCAATCCAAGGTGTTCAGCCTTTGATTTAGCACACTGAGGAAAAAAAAAAAAAAAAAGTTTGGCTTTGAGTAATGCACAGCTAACCCACACTGACCTCAGAGAAAATAATGCTCATAAATTAAACATTCGTGTTTAGACTAGCAGTAAGAGTGCCATAGTAACCTTGGTATGGAGTAGATACTGTGCATTTGACTCTAAGCAAAAGTTTTATAATTACAGTGAACTTACAGGAATGTATTCAGTGACAAACCAAAAACATACTTCTCAGTTTCCTCTTATAAAAGCCTAGTATAACTGCTCTGTATGTGTACTTTCAGGGTGCAAATGAAAATTATTCTAACATTAATTTATATAGTATATACAGTGTAGTCAGGGATGCTAAAAGCTGATTGTCAGATGTAATAAATGAAAAGAACCCAAGAAATGAAGTGGTTGGCCAAATAATCAGGTCTGCTTTGCCAGTTTTAATGATGCAGACTGAATCCAAAATAAACTTAATTTTATACAGGGAAGGGACAAAATCTTAATAAATAAATAAATAAATAAATAAATAAATATACAGGTAGACTACATATGTGGCATTCAGGTACATGAGCTACAGTTGTCTGAAGCCTGCCAGATTACATTGCAGGGAGGTATGTATGTGCATGTGTGTATTTAAAAACAATTTTTATTTGCCATTTCTATATCATGCAGCATTAAATGGGCAGTGTTCAGGATTCATCTCCACCGTTGCACCACTGAAATGCAAAATAACAATGTAAGCAAACCTTATCTATTGCTTTTAACATCTGCTTGCTGCTTAATAAAATTTTCAGATAAAAAATACCCAAGGAAAAAATCATTCTATGCACACAGTGTACTGTTACATACAGGAGTGCTGAAATAACACCATAATGGTGTTAATATTACACCTATTATGACCCAAAACACCACTTACATTTTGGAAGTAATTACTTCTCCTAAGTATATTGGTAAAGCTATACAAGGCTGAAAGGTTTAATGTAGGCTTGTCAGAGATACATTAATTTTCCTTAAAGTTTTATATTTATGGGGAAAAAAAAAACTACTAAAAGCTTTTATTAAAGTCAATGGAAATATTTCCATGGGATTTAAGATGGTGTTATACTTTAAGCTGTACAGGGTGTTTAAGGCAGACCTGATCCCTGACTCATATTTGATTGAAGATTCTAGGAACTAATTCAGAACTTACTACTGAACTAAGTAAAGAAGCTATATGTTATGCATTTAGGACTCAAAATGGGAGCAAGAAGCCGCTAAACATTAAAGAGGAAAAATAATTCGATCATGTAATAATGTAAAAGATGAACGTATGTCTTGCACGTCAGGCATGTTGGAGAGATGTCACTGAAGTATCTCAAAAGTATATTTTTGCTTTATTCTCATATGACATTGCCTTAAATATTACTGAAGTGTGAAATATTAATTAAGTTACCTTCATGATGTCCATTTCTGCCAATATTGCAAGAAAGGGATAGAATGCATTATCACAGTTCTAATCTGTCATTTAAGAGCAGTTATTGCACAAGTTCCTAAGGCCTGGCAAATGCCCTGTGTGGATTTTTCAGATACTTACCTCAAGAAGAGTCTGTGGAAAATTGTTTGTTACCTGATACTAGAAGGGACACCCTGAAGACCTTCTGGTGCCAGAGCATGTATGTATTCTGCAAGGCAGAAGAAAGAATTTATAAGAAGCCACTCTTCTCAGTACTTCCATAGAGAGTCCTAGCAGATTAGATTCTTTTTTTTTTTTTTCCAATGAGGGCATCTATATGACTGTTGCCTCCTTCTGTGCTAGCATTCATAGCTGGGAGAGACTGAAGATAGAGGCATGGGGACAGGCTAACATGAATGCCTGGAAACATAAAAGACCACAGACGTTACCCTCTCTATAGTTAATGCTCTGGCTCTGCATCTTGGCAGATCCAGAAAATTCTGTTTTTTAAGACCTCATTCTGAGTCTAAAATAAGGATGTTGAAGAACAGTGTTTCCACAGAGCTTAAAGCTCAATTTCTTTAAGCTTAATGAAAGTTCTAAAACATTCCTATAGACTTGGCAACCATACTACTGCAGAGCATGTAAAAATCTCAGCCTAATACTGTTCTGTCTCTTCTCAATGGCTTCAAAACATTTTTTCTTCTCTCACATGCCCAGTGAAAAGGCATCTAAAATGCCTTAGAATGCACTCTGTATTTCAAGTGATGTTGCTAACCTTCATGTAAATATTCCTCAGAAATTACAGTAGGCATAAGTTTTATCTTTCTCAAACTTTTCATTACAGTCAGTTTTGCAAAGAACCATTTCATATATTGCAAATTGAAGGTCCATGCCATTAACCTAAACAATTTCAATGTCTTCAAGCCAACAATCTTACCATCCATGAAAAGGGATCCTTTTGTAAAGCTCTTTCCCTTTAGTTCTGAAAATTGTCAGGATATTCCCTTTTGCCTGAATCTGTGCGGTTCTCTACAAGCCATCGTATTATATTAATTTATGAAGTTTCAGTTTTATGGCTTACAGACAGAGGAAATAAGATTAAGGAAGAGTGAAGCCAAGATAAAAGCCCCACAGGGTAGCAACTTGGAAAGACTGCTAAATAGTGTCATTATCTCCCATAGCTCTTGCTAATCAGACAAATAGAAATAGCCTACATGGTGGCTTAAAACCAGGAGAAAAGGGTTGGCTGCTGAAGAAGGATTGAGAATATTGTGGAGTGATTTCAGGCCTATAGAAGCAGTAATGCTGCTGGCATTCAGAAAGCAGCTTGTGGCATCCAGATAGAAATGTTGTCTGAAAACGGGAATAAAATGAGCTGGGATCTCATTTTCTTCTTCTGAAGGGAGAGATAAATACACAAGGCCTGACAGGAGACAATCCCAAAGCTAGCCATTGGCCCACTCAGCATGGGAATTTCAGTTCTTAGAATCATGGAATCACTTAGGTTGGAAAATACCCTTAAGGTCATCAAACATCACTGAACACTACCAACTCCACCACTAAAACACATCCCTCAGTGCCACATCCACACATCTCTTAAATACCTCCAGGGATGGTGAGTCCATTATGACCTCCCTGGGCAGCCTGTTATAATGCCTAACCACTCTTTCCATGAAGAAATTCTTCCAATATCTAACCTATACCTCCCCTTGTGCAACTTGAGGCTGTTTCCTTGTGTCCTGTCACTTCTCAACTGAGAAAAGAGACCAGCACCCTCCTCACAACAACCTCGTTTCAGGCAGCTGTAAAGATCAATGAGGTCTATCCTCAGCCTACTGTTCTCCAGACTAAAAAACCCCAGTTCCCTCAGCCAGTCTTCCTAAGTCTTGTTTGCCAGACTCTTCACCAGCTTTATTGCTCTTCTCTGCCCACTCTCGAGTAACTCATTATCCTTCTTGTAGTTAGGGTCCCAAAACTGAACACAATATCCAAGGTGCAGTCTCACCAGTGCCAAACACAGAGGATCAATCACTTCCCTAGCTCTGCTGGCCACCCTGTTTTTGATGCAGTCCAGGATATCATTGGCCTTCTTGGCTACCTTGCCACAGAAAAACATCTCTGAAAACAGAAAAAGTATGAAAACAGAAAGGATCTTCATTAATACTCCTCATGCCCTTCAGCAGCCTGTCATGAGACTTCTTCAATTTCAGGACATCTGTGGGTTGAGAATAAACCACCTGTATTGCATAGGGCATATCCTATTTTCTCAATGGGACAAGTGTAAGAACTTATTTCTGCATAGCTTTTGCTTCCTAGAGAACTTTCTATTTTACCTTTTTTTTTTTTTTTCTTGAAGGGGAAGAGTGGAAGGAGAGGGGTCCCTTCAATACACATTTTAACATTCCTTTTTTTTCTAGATTACAATATTCTGATCATCCAGGTCTGTTTACTAAGGAGAGCTACTGCCAACAGATGGATCACAAAAGCTTATGTGCCTTCTAATGAAACCAATCTTTCTAATTTACTTTTCCCCGCAGAATGTTTTTATGCTTTCCTCATTTCTTTAGAGTGTAACTCTCAAAATCATCTGTTTGACCATGGTCCCAGGATGGTATTTGTGATACAATAAAATATAAACATAAAAAAGATAGCTATGCTTAGTTTAAAAGTCAGGCAGGTTTCACAGGTGTTGCTGAAGAGCCTTTAATTATTTAGAAGTGACACAATAGCATCACAATTACTGTTACCTTGGATGAATATTCATGAATGGATTAGATAGTATAGTAAGGCTGGGTGAACTTCAAAAGGCTTAGAGTTAAGTTCTGAGGCAGAGAAGCATTCAAAGGTTTGGGTGCATATCTGAAACAGCAAACTTGCCTGGAGCTATGACTGTCAGACATGAATCTGAGAGGTTTGAAATCAGTGCAAGTTGGACTTATGACACAAAGATATAGGGCTAAATCACTAACTAATAAATGGGTAAAAAATGTCTGTAAAGCACAGGTCCTCTAAAACAAGAAATCCCCATGAAATACACCCCACCCATTTTCAATCCTTCATAATACTGTCATTCAAACGCATGTTTACACCCTTTAAGCTTAAAGAAAAGTTTCCCACCATTTAGTTGATGTAGCCTTGTGGACCTCCTCTGTCGTGTTCCTCTTCCCAGGAACTTATGGGTGTGCTTCTTCTCTTCTGTCTTGAACAGACAAGGAAATAACCTACCTTTCATCATCTACAGACCTCACCTTGGTGGAACTGAAGATCTGTTTTATCCAGGGAAAAAAAAAAAAAAAAAAGTCCATTAAAGTAGCTGCAATAGGACAACTAGAAAAAGCTTAAATACAATTCTACCTGTTTAGCGTGACTTTATTACAATGGCAAAGGCCAGCTCTTACTTGTCTTTGAAACAATAGCAATAACAATATAGCCCCTTTAAGACTCTTCCTCATTTTTGCATTGGAAGTGTTTCTGAATAGGTCCTGGCTGTGGTCAGTCATCAGAATGTCAATAGTGACAAGTAGAATGCTGTCTCTCTTCAATGCAAGACCTCTTCAGAGTAAACAGGAAGGTGGATAGATTATAGGAAGCTCTATGAGATATCATAGCTCAGTAGAGCTAAATCCTTCCTGATATTTCCTGTATTAACCAACCTTAGGCCATGCCAGACTATCTTGAACCTATTTAATTATTCAGTAAAGTAAGCTGACTGAACATTAGCCAAAGGTTTTTATCTCCATTCCTCAGTTGCAGTCATATTTCTTTGATCATGCCCAGAATTTTTTCAGAAGTTGTTGGATCTTCCTTATTTACACTGGATTGATATTAAAGGGGCACCAACCACTTCTAATATTAATTTATTTTCTAAAGAAAAAACATTTATTTTGACAGGCACTGTACAATTTTCAATTTTACCCCATGAAAGAACACAAACATGGAATTTACCGTACTTGATTGAGACCACTGGGGTTGGTGAGCTGCTTCTGAGCATGGCTATGAACTAATTCTTCAAAAAGTTCTTAAAACAAACAAGCAAACAATAACAAAACAAAACAAAGCAAAATTAAAACAACAACAACAACACAGTGATCACAGTTTTGCAGCTTTGATAAAGAGGCGGTTCAGATTTTCTTTCTCTAATTAATTGGCTAACATTCTAAAACATGATGTAGATTTATCAGTCTCAGCTATCTGAAATCTCTTATCTACTAGCTATAAATTTGACTAGACATGTAAACAAGAGTTTACTTCTATAAGGAGTACATTACACTTTCCAAAAAAAAAACAGTGAAGGATTGGGGAACTGTCTAGGGCCTTGTGCTTAGTGAATCTTCATCTGAATTCATTCAGCAACAATAAAAATATCCAATTACCACTCTTGTAATAATAATATTTTCTCAGTCTTTTAATCTATTAAAAAAAAAATCAAAGTTAAAATAAAAGATCAGGCTTTTATTCATGCGTAGGGAAGCAAAGAAAAATCTGTGCAAACTGTTCAGGATAGAGTCTGAATTTCCTTCCAGTACCCCAGTGTCACAGTGGTTTCACCGCAGTCTAAGGAACAGCTCTGAACTGACACATAGGGAAAGCAAGATCAGGATCTCACCCATGATGTATGATGCATTTTCAAACTGGAGAGCTGCAATATGAGCTGACAGCAGTTTTCCCACAAGAAAATAAATAAACTCATTGAACTTTCTGGCAAGGCTCCACTGTTTCATCAGTTAGGCAAATCATTATGTTATTCATTGGAAAACAATGAGATGCACCAAAATGAAAAAATGCCAGCTCCCCAATGAAAATTTAATATCCTACACATGTATATGTAAGCAACAGAATAATTATCAGTTGGGGGGGGAATTTTTTTTCTTTTTTTCTTTTTTCCAATGGCTTTTGCTGTTTTGGTTAGGTGATAGACTGATGCCAACTGTCTGAAGTTTGTGCATTGCAAGTCCAGCAAGGAATTTGAACTTCATTTTCCCCACAGTTCCTGGATTCTTGATGGGAACCCTTAACCCTTGAGGACAATTTACATGTTATTCTCTTATGCTTCTTGACTTGAAAGAATTTCTTTCACATTGCCAGCCTGCATAACATGTTCTTCTTAATGTGTCTTCAAATATAAGCCTTCACCTTCATATTGAGGGTCAAATATGAATTAATGGCCTGCACTGACTTCATTTTGCAGTTTTATTTTTTCATCAGAATGCTCCATTTTACAGTTCTCTGAACACAGAGACAAAATGTTTTCCTACCTACTTAGTGTTAGACTTCTTTTTTCTTAACCAGCAGGAATAAGCACTTCTCTGCTATTCAAGTTTTTCATTGCAATGTCTCTTAAGCTGAGCCACTATTTCATACTGTTCTTTTTTTCATTTTAACATCTTTCCACACCCCTGTCTTGGTCATTGCATGTGTGACACAGCACTGCCAGAGTGCCTGGTAAGTTCAGAGATTCTCCTGTTGCGTGCAAGAGTCCCAATCCCCCAGTGCTGATAGAGAAAACTCAAAGCCTATATTTCCACATTGCACTCAAGTCACCATGATAGGGCTCAGTTTGGAAGTGTTTGAAGGTTCAAAAGATGCTGAAGTCCCTCTACACCCTACCAGATGAGACAGCAGAGGAGTGATGCACCTGAAGACTAGTATTTGGTTTCCTCGCATGCGTTCAGTTTTAAAAGGAGTGTGAAAAAGAGTTTGTGAGGTGCAGCCCTTTCCAGGCTAGCGATTAGAAACAATGAAAGAGAGAGGTAAAGAAAAAAAGAGAATGTTAATGGTTTCAGCTGAACAGAAAACAACAACTAGAATCAAAAGCGGAAATTAAAATCTCATCTCAGTCACAGAATAAGATAGAAAATACTTTGAAGATAATATTTAAGAACTGAGGTCTAGTATTTGGTTTACAGCCATGATTTTCATCTGTATATCATTTTCATTGGCCCCAGGAGATTCGTGAGTTACTTCTGAGAAACAATGAAGAGAGAAACAGCCAAATTAAGTGAGTTTAAATTTACTATAGAGGTCATGAGCTTAAATTTACTATAGAGAAATCTGCATCTTCACCAGATAGTTAATTATATATAATTTTTTTTTGGATACAAACTAAAGATTGAAAGTCATTGGTTCAGTGTTGTCTTTTTAAATGACAAAAGTATGGTGTTATGGTGGTTTAATACTGCACCATTACCTTAAGAAGAAGCTGAGTAAATCATGCCATTGCAATTGTGTTAGATGGCTGTACATCTCAGATTCCTCACCTTGAACACCTTGCAGCTCATGGAGAAGACTCTAGTATATCCTGAAGTGAAGTATATATCAAAGTATATTCTTTCAAAGGAAGGAAGGAAGGAAGGAAGGAAGGGAAGGGAAGGGAAGGGAAGGGAAGGGAAGGGAAGGGAAGGGAAGGGAAGGGAAGGGAAGGGAAGGGAAGGGAAGGGAAGGGAAGGGAAGGGAAGGGAAGGGAAGGGAAGGGAAGGGAAGGGAAGGGAAGGGAAGGGAAGGGAAGGGAAGGGAAGGGAAGGGAAGGGAAGGGAAGGGAAGGGAAGGGAAGGGAAGGGAAGGGAAGGGAAGGGAAGGGAAGGGAAGGGAAGGGAAGGGAAGGGAAGGGAAGGGAAGGGAAGGGAAGGGAAGGGAAGGGAAGGGAAGGGAAGGGAAGGGAAGGGAAGGGAAGGGAAGGGAAGGGAAGGGAAGGGAAGGGAAGGGAAGGGAAGGGAAGGGAAGGGAAGGTCTCAAAGGAAGTAATGGTGGTTTGATTTTGTTTGTTCATTTGTTTGTTTTGTTTTTCCCTAAATGGTTTGTAAGGTAGGTGAAGATACTCTGGCTGAATTCATAAGTGTCTGTGAATAAAGAGTAACAATTGTCAGAAAAGTCACTAGAAACATGCCTATTGTATTTCACCTGGGGTAATTTCAAAGTGATTTATAAGTACTTTGAACCTCAAATTTCCTGGTCAAACCAAAGAGCTTTCTTCAGTGATTAGTGGGGTATGCACCTCTGATCTCAGACTGAGACTTTTAGTTCTTCTGATTTAAAGGCAAATTGCTCATCTAACTCTAGATGAAAATACAGCAGAGCATTGAAATGCTGTTAGCAGACAAAGGGCAGATTTAAAATAGAGTTGTACATGTCTGCAGGAAGAGTACTAATCTTTTTTTTTTTTTTTTTTTTTTTTTTTTAAGAAGGAACAGGAATCAAGGCAACCTAGAACAAATAATTTTTTGACTTGAAATTTACCTGAGTGCATGGATGTACTCAGAGAATAAATCCAGAATTCAGTAACTGTTTTTCTAACTTTATCTTTCTTAGATCACTGTATATTTGTGCCACTGAAGACCTGTGCGAAGAGGAAAATAGAGCTGTCTGGCATCCCCTGAGGTTGTTGTATGGCTTCTGTACATACAGGGTTGTTTTCCTATTAAACAGAAGCCACATATTAGCTTTCTGAGGAAAATATCTGATTAAAGAATTCATTAATATTGTGTACACAGTGCATTCAGATCTTAAAAGCAGCCATATCTTCAAGGGAAATCTCCCCTTTCTGTCAGCACAAATAAACCTAAGATAACCATATACTAGCCTTCCATTGCATAAAAAAAAAAATAGGTGAGGAATATCGAGGCTTTCTAGTTGAGCATAGTTTCTAGCTATGGGCCTTCAGCGTTATATTACCCAGAGATTCTGCTTTGCTCTCAGAAAATATACAGACAGACAGGCACCAAATGAAGCTTGGCAGAGGAGAAGCAGAACAACAGTGCACAAGGTGATTGGGTTTTCCTAAGAGCAGGCATCATGCATAGATCCAGGGGTGCAAGTTCAGAGAACAGGACCATGCAGTTCCCCAGGGAAAGACTACTCTCATGCACCAAATAATCCTTTTTTTTTGTCCACTCATTGCCTTACAGTTTCTTGTGTACCTTAATCTTCCAAAAACAACCCCTCCATACCTCCCTAACTGGGGGCAAAATATTGCTTCTTCAGGGAAAGAAAAATGCTGAACCACAGCTGAAATTCCTTCTCCAATGTCTCAGGGAGACTGGGAGGCTGCTCTTCTTTGTCTTCCTACCAAAACCCAGACTATTAGAGATGACGGGAGTACGAGGAGAGGGGTTCCACAACTAGATCTCCAGAAGCTTCCCATTCCTTCTCATTCAAGGTAAAATGGGGAACTTTCAAAATCATACATCCAAAAACAAAATAACCCCAAATAAGACAGCAGAGCCAGAATAGCCAACCGCTGTTTTGAGCTGTGCAATGATTAGGATACAGACTATGAGTATGGATTTCCTATAGTTATGCCATGTCTGAGCTATCAGTGAGAGAGCATACTGCCTGTCTCCTTTCACTCCAGGAATTCTGTTGTGATGTCAGGAATTCACTTAATGAAATTCCCATGGGGGGGGGGGGGGGAGAGAAAAACAAACAAACAAACAAACAAAACAGTTTCAATACTACACAAAAATTTCAGTGGGAGAAAGTTAATTTTGGACTGGTCCCAAGAGACCTCAGCATGCAAGTGCAATTCTGAAAATACTCAAGATCAGAAGAGAGTTAATAGTAGCAAACTTCTTGGAAAAATGGCCTTTACTGCAGCCCAACAGAAAAGGAAGCCACAGTTGTGTTTCCACATACAGAAATAGAATTTCTGGATCTTGAAAAAGAGGAGGGGATGCAACACCACGGACATAGTTCAGCCTGACTCCAAAGAGAAGACAAGGCAATCCCCCCTTGCTTCTGGAAGCAGCTCTTCAAAGTATGGCCTTGGGATAAGCTCACATCACCAGCCACCACCCCGTGCTTCATAGCGCTTGATTCCAACCGGTATCTGAAGAGCATATTTTTCAGAATACCTGATTTACTTAGATCTCATAGTCCTTTTGGAAAGCAATATGAGGGAAACATTTGAGTCACTTAAATCTGTTTTAAACCCTAACTCTTTGCCTAACACTATCTTTAAATACACAGACACAACATGTGTGTATAAATACAGACAAGTGTCCTTATATACACTTTAATGAAGAGCAATGAAAAAGGAATGTCAAGTAATAATGAGCCTCCAACCTTGAGGTTAAATATTCATTTTCTGTTCAGGAAAAAGAAAAGAACAAATATGGACTTTCATATTTGAATATTTGTCTCTGCACTTCTGTATCCTCAGCCTGACACTGTTATGAAATGCTTATGCAAGTACATTAAATTTTAATGGTGATTGAACACTATTTTTCCTTGGTTACATGTTTTAAATTAATATGTAATTCCACTGGAGGCTAAGGAAAGCTCTCTCTTCATGTACTTCAGTTCACCAGGCTGAGAGGTAGGGCACAGTAAACAGTAACTGGACAAATTTTGAGGAACTGAGTCTAGCCTCTCAATCGGATTCCGTTACAGATGTACGAAAAGCTAATTTTTAGTACAAAAAAAAAAAATAAATATCATTCTCACAGAATGAAATCAGGGAAGAAATTATATTTAGAAAATACTGTGTACATTTTCCATATTTAGCATTTTTTAAATTTTCTATTCCTGACCATGTTAGTATGCTTTCACATGTGTAACAGCTGCCTTAGGCAGGCCAAACATCATTATAAATTCCTGAAAGCCAAGTGCCAGAATAATCCCCTCAGATGGTCTGACAAAAAAGAGACAGGGGTTGAGGCAGGGAAGGGGAAAAAACAGCCCGGGGCTGGAGGGACTTTTGCAAGTAGGCATGGGATCAGGGACCAGTGAAATATCAGGGAATAAGGGGCTTTCAGGTGCCACACAGACAAAGCTCTGTTGCCGTAAAAAGTAAGGAATTTTAGCAGGACACTTGCATTCCAGCTTGTCCTCATATATCAGAGGGGCTGGGGGTGGCTGGGCTTAGATTCTGAGTGATGTCCCATTTGGCACTAAAAGTCCAGTCATACTCGATGTATATTGAATTATCACCATTCCAGATGCACTAATAATGCCGATGGCATGATAATTCTGCTCACATCAGTCGCAGATTCACAAATAGTGCAATACACTTTCAGTCTAGTAAATGACTGCTGTAGTTTATTGAAGCAACAGGAGTACAAGTTCTTTTGGATTGTCTGTAATAAACACACTGTCTGCAAAGCACATGCAAATACCATGAATACAACAAACACAACCAATACATACATGTTAATTTATGAAACAGCTCTATAGAGAATGTTAGGTTCCCCGGTGAAGCTCTCAGTATAACCCAGAGTTCGAATCTCACCTAATAGGCATCCCCATGGGGGGAAGGGTTGGGGGGTGGGGTGGGGAAGAGAGGTTCAGCCTGTTGACTGATCCCAGAAGTCAGCAATGCCCTTCCAACATGTCTGCGATGGTGTCTTCCCTCATGTTTTCCTTCTCTTGGGCCATTTTATACTATTTCCTTACTTTTAGGTGGAACTTGAGTGACTCTAGCCTTCATTGTCTAGTCTTCATTGCGATTTGTGTAAGTTTTTCTCACCTTTGTTTAAAGGTATAGGTTCAGAGAAACTCAGAGTGCATGCTCAGTGACGGGTGGTTGCACCTTGGAGGTGGGTAGCCTTTGGGATGGGGGTGTGTTTTGGCATTATAATGGAGTTATAATGAGCAAAGTTCACCCAAAGGACATGATTTGGTTAACAGTTAAAGTCAGGGCTGGCCATGCGGTCTAACAGTTCTGCAATACCATCCGGTTCCCCATCCCTGCAGTGATAGCACAGAGCCTGGCCATGGTGTCTTCACTCCACTCCACCCTCCATGCTATATCTCTTAGAATCAGCACACTGAGCTTCCCTGGTGTTATCAGTACCTAAGGCTGCAGGCTGTATTGCTAAGGGGACTATCATGGAACAGATTTACTTGCGTAACCGCCGCATCTCACCCTGGAAGTTTCCGCAACACTGAACCTTCTCTTAAGACATGGACAAATGTTTAGCCTCATTGAGTCATCTCCAGCAATTATTCCACAAGCTCACAACCTCAATAAAACTCAAAGTTTGCATGCATAACCATACCATATGCATATCAAAATATAGCTTATTTTAGCAGATATACTTGGCTAAATCTTCAATAGAAATTTTGTTTCATCATCCAGACAAACCACAATGGTGGTCTTTATGGGCTTTGGGAGCTGAAAAGATGGTAACTAAGGTTGGGTTAGAGTTCATGATACATAAGCATTTCAAATATTGGCATCTGCTTATTTGTGAACGATGTTTCTTGAATCTTTGAATGTCTCCTGGGCCTGCTTTCCTTTTTCTCAGAGCAGAGGGGAAAAGAAATCCAGTCTTCAAATTTAGCAATACTGCATGAGGCCTACAAGAAAGCAGGAGAGGGTCTCTTTGTCAGGGAGTGTAGTGGACAACCCCTGGACACTACACTTACCCCTAGGACAAGGAGTAATGGTTTTAAACTAAAAGACGGTAGGTTTAGATTGGATATAAGGAAGAAATTCTGCACTGTGAGGGTGCTGAGGCACTGGAACAGGCTGCCCAAAGAAGCTGTGGGTGCCCCATCCCTGGAAGTGTTCAAGGCCAGGCTGGATGGGGCTTTGAGCAACCTGATCTAGTGGAAGGCATCCCTGTCCATCGCAGGGGGCTCAGAATTAAATGATCTTTAAGGTCCATTCCAACCCAAACCATTCTGTGATTCTATGATTCTATTGAAATATTTTCTATTGAAAATATTTGCAATAGGTGGATCAAATCCCTTTGCATGAGGTTCGTTCTTACTGCAACCCATTTTTTTCAGACATATCTGGAAATAGAGCATCTGTATTTACAGACAAGCAGACATCTGATCTGACACTGGTTAAAAATGTTGCTGCTAATTTGGGGGAGGGGGGTGGAACGGACAAGCATTTCAGTTTCTTATGTTCTATAGGGTTATGGAACCCTCTTAACAGATGGACAGATTTTAGTCTGATTATATACAATTTAACAATGGCATGGTAGTTTATGTGAATTGTTTGCATGAGCAAATGTTTATCAACATAGCCTAAAAGTTTATTGGAACTTCTCACAGTAATCTGAGAAAGTTGTTGTGTTGTTAGTTTCAACAGTTATTAATTAGCAATGCTTACTTTTGTCACAATTTTCTGACAGAAGCAACAAGTCGGACTGTAATGATGTCACTTATTAATCCACCTACACTTTAGTGTCATCTTCACAAAGAAAACCTGGGAGGCTTTCTTTTTTTTCAGGCTGCCCTGTGGAAGGGTAGGCCAGATAGGAGCCAGTTCAGGAAGCCACTTTTGGCTTTCTGAGAAATTCATTAGAATACAAGAGATGAAATCCCTTCTCCTCTGAAATGAATTATAGAATTTCCGCTGACAACCATTCTGTGTCAGAATTTCACTCAAAACACTTTTATATGCATAATAAATAAATAAATAAATAAATAAAACAAAAAAAAAAAACATAGTAAGCTTGCTAGGGTTTGCTTGTGAAATGGAAGTGCTCAGGTGTAAAAAGGGACCAGACTGGTGTAGATAGAATCTCTCATAAGTATGGGTGGATACTTTGCTCTTGTTGGCCTTGTGCTACAACACTTGTGATGCACTGAGGAGTAGAATTTAACTTCTGTAGCTGTTGGAGATATGAAGATGGCATCTCAGTTTTCAATGGAGGCATACATGTCTTTTGTTTTTCTCTTTATTTCTTATTTACCAGTAGAGTATATAGCAACAACATTCAGCTTTTGTACCAAGGTGTCATTTTTAAAAACTACAAAGCCTTTGTAGCAATGGCACAGGGGAATGTCTTGCAGTCTGGCACAGTAAATATCTTCCATAGGAACAATTTTTTTACTTGACTTAAAAGAAAGGTTTTATGGGAGCCAGATAGAACAAATCTTCCAGATGACATGACATAAAATCTTGAGCTCATTCAAACAAAACACCGTCTCATTTTTATGCAGTGAAATACAAAAAGTATCTTGCAGAAATCAAATTATGAGCCTCACCATGACGCACCATTGATCTGTGCCACAGGAGTCATTTTGTAGATTACTCTGTAACAACATCTTACAGTGGTGTGGGAGAGAGCAAGACGGACAGTAATGGTGCACAATCCCTCTTACAACACAACCAACCACAGCTTCACTCACCCTTCAGGAGTATTGGAATGAGGCACTGTAAGCTAAAAATCAAAAATTACTGATTTCTAAAGTCAAAGAAAGTAAGAGACCCTGTTCCTCCCAAAGGACCTCTCTCTGTTGGCAGCATTATACATAACACCAGAGCTCCTTTCTGCTCTCAGGGGATAGAAGTACCTAAGAGGAAAATGATAGCAGTTTCCTACAGCATCATGATCACTGTCTGGAAGAGATTTATGAGACAAGTCACGGTGCAGCCAATATGGTCAAAGAAGCCCACACCACTTCCAGAAACATCTGATATTCTTTCCGGTTTGTCACAGCTTGATAGCAAGTTTCCAGGTGCTGTTTGGCTACCTTTGGTGCAGCCAGACTTCCAGGCCTGCAAGTGGGGCTGCCCATTTCCCCCGAACATATCATAAGCCATGGACTCAGGTGGCCTGTTGTCCTTAGCAGTAGTTACAATATTCAGTGCCATCTTACCTGGATTGCTTACTATACTGAACAAGTTTCCAAAGTTTCCTTTTTCTCTGTCTCATCTTTCGATCAAGGTTCTCCCTCCTGACCTTTATTTCTGTTTTCCCACATAGCTCTTCTTTCCCAGATATGTCCCATCTCATGCCTACCTTGTCCCCCTTTGCCCTGTGCACCTTCACCTTTACCCTTCCTCATGTACCCTCATGTACTTCTCTTTCTTTTAAGCTCTTCTCACTTATCTCTGTTCCATTGCCATCACCCTTCTTGCATCTTAGACCAAACAAAAACCTTGGAAACAAACAGAAAAAAGTACAATCCATGAACATAACTCTCTGCTTCTTTACGCTTCCCCTGTGGGATTTCAGGGGCAGGAGCAGAGCAGAACTAAGGATCTCTCTTGGGGCTGCTTATGCCTTGGAGCACCTTCAGCCACACCAACCCTTGGTGATGTGGCACTTGGCAAGGGCTGGCCAGAACCTGAGCACTCCGCTGATCCCAGACAACCTGCAGTACTCTCGGATGTCTCCCATGACCTGTTTCACATGGGGGAAACTCTAACCAAGGGAAGATATGGGGAGAGGCTGGGACAATTTCTGGAAATATGCTCTCCCACCCCACCCCATAGCTTTCCCACAGAGGTTTTCCATGTGAGCAAAATCAGGGATGTTCCATCCCTTCTCTCCTGCTTCCCTCAGCACTGTGCCAGAGCAATTAATAAGCTAGGTCTAGAGAAAGCAAAGCAGATTTTAGTCCATTGTTTTTCTAACACTGAACATAATGAACTGTGTTTTCATGTGTTGCATCAGAGTTTATTTTGTTTCTGCTGACAGTCAATATCTGTAGATATTAGAGAGCAGAGCTAGGCTAATCTCTTGGGTAATTTACTCTATCTGCCTGCACCACTAAAATTTGCTATTCATGGATTCCTACATAATCCCCATTAGTTTACCTTGATTACATCCAATGATAGTGATTCTGTACCTTCCTTCAACTGACTTTATTATAATGTATTATATATAAGACTGCTTCAGTATCCATGGCATGGTTTAATCAAGCCTGGGATGTAGTGCTGTCACAAAAAGTGAAAGCCCTAACAACACACCAGATACCAATGATGCCTCAGCACAGCAGAAAAATACAAGGTGCTCAAATATCTCATCACTGTGAGTTCACTCCTGTCACAAGCTGTGAAGCATATCTGTACACAGCTTTGTGGTTTCAATTAGCAGTCTGACCAGCTAGCCTTGACGTTATTGAATGTATTTATTTTTTACCCATATGCCTAATTTTCACTCCCTAGGTGTCACTCTTAATTCCAGGTTCAAGCATAGTCCGCAGCTCAAAAGCAAAACCTACTGACAGTCAGTGTCCCAGGTGCACTGGGGAGTCTGAAGTAGAAAAACATGGCTGGTGATAGGCATTTCACTTAAACAGTGGGTTGGGAATCCCCCACTAATTAGTCCAAAACTAATGCCTGTCCTCACAGCCTGTCTCCCTCTTCAGCTTCTGGGTGTCAGGCTGGGCCTCAGCCTAGAGCTGGCTCACATTTGGCCCAGGTGCCTCTCATGCTCTCAGTAAAGCATCAAGAACAAATGTATGTTTTGTACAGCTGCATTGTATACTTGACTGACTCCTAGATGATAAGAAAAAAAAAATCAGGGAATTCCCCTCTTACCAAATTATCTGAATTCCCCCACATATATCACTATTGCACTCTTCCACCCATTGCCTATGTGAAAGGAAGGATAACATTCCTTTCTTTAGCTCCTATACAGCAGTGTAAGTCCTATCATGGTGAAAATATGATGAGAGATTACTGACAAGGCCAGAAACTTTTTTAGTTTTAAAAACTATTTCCTCAGGAATCAGTTTGAGAGACGTGTGGAGGCTTGCTGAGCATGTAAGTTATCTACTTCAAACTCACGCAGCCCTAGGTTAGTCTTAGGGAATGCCTGTGGTGGGAGAGCAAAGCAATAGGGACTGAAAGACAACCAGCTGCAATAGGAGGTAAGTAGGAAAGAGGTAGGGAAAACACAATCTACTTGGATCCTGATCTATAGACATAACTTTAGCACTGAGGCCAGATTTCAGATGAAGCTTTTTATTCTTCAGAGGAGTTACATTCACTAACTGCACCTAAGAATCTGTGCTTTCAAACACTGATTTGCACATGAAACCAGTTACACTGTGGTGTACATAGCACACTAAATCTGGCTAAAAAACATAGCCAGTATGAAACTTGTCTGGATTGACATCAGCAAAAACTTATTTTTGATTACCTTCCAGTATTCTTCATTACATAATCAACAGTCTTGGATATAAAATTAATTTTCTTTTTCCCACAGATTTTAACAAGTGAAATATATAAGTAATAAGATTAGATGATGATTCTGACACCTCCCTCTGGCAATTCTTACCTTTTTCAGAGTGCTTTCCAAATTTAACTAATAATTATTCTAAATGCCTAAGAGTTTTGAAATGCCTGGGCTCAGCATTCCCTCATTTTATTTGCTCATCCAGACCTCACAAGCTGTATATTTTACAAGCATTTAAATAATTAAAATTTGAACCTGCAGGGCTTGCCTTGCTGATTTCAAAAAGGGGAGAATTTAATGGGAAATCAACTTTAATTGCATTATCTTAAATAGAAAAATGATTTGTCAATGTACATTACCAGATTTTATTTGGCAACACAAATTCCTTCAGTGGAAAGATTCTGTTGACTGATTTAACTAGGCGTACTGCAGCAAGCATTAATAATTTCAGAAGCAGATAATGTAATCATCTTGCGTTATTGACACCACAGCTTTTCATGCTTTGTTCAGACTAAAGAGGCAAATATAAACCCAACACTCTGAACTATCATTAATTTCTGAGATTTTTGTCAGACAGAATTGGTTTGTTATTTCGGTATCATCTACTATCAACCTAGCAACCCAGGTAATTAGACTTCTAATGTGTTTTCATTGAAGCCTCAGCTGAAAATGTAATCCTATGGGCTTTTGTAAAAGCAATTCCACTTATGGGGAAAAGCATACTGCATTTTTGAAATCCATTGCTCTGTTTAGCTGACTTCATCATATTTACGAAAAAATGTAAACTATTTCAGAAAGCTTCTGTAGAGTTCATTTTCTGAAATGCAGTTTTATGTCTATCCTGTTGCTGAAACGGAACAGTTGGACGGGAAGTATACATCCTAGCAAACATTATCTCCTGGAAAAATTATAGCAATAGAGTTTTCCCACGTCTCTTTTACTGCAACAAAGGAGAACCCACTTATTGACACCTCAGGGTGCAATGCAACTTAAAAACAGAAAAAAAGACAGCTCTTAGGCGTCTAAAACACATAGGCTGGGGATTAGAAAGGGGCATGGAAACCAGAAAACAGATCACAATTGGAAAAAAAAAATATCAAGGCAAATTGCTTAAAGCAAAGACAGGCACAGTCATGTTAATTTCTCACATATATTTTGTATACAAGAAGTTGCTGCAAGCTATTCTCCATTGTTATTTTCTGTCTGTTGTAGCAAAGCTATACTGATGTCATTGGATATACTCTGATTTGTCAGCCAAGAACATGGCCATATTTATAACTATACGGCCATGTTTATAACTCTTACCAGCTCCTGCTGGTTTGACATACTTTGTTGCCTTTATATCCGTCCTAAGTGAATGGAATATCTCTTACTCTACTGTAATCTTGAAACTAAAAGCAATATTTATAATATAACTTGCATAAATAGCTTTATCAAGAATGCATTCTCTATTTAAAAAGTTAAATCTCAATGAAGGCAGGATGGGTTTCACACTAGCACAGAATAAGCAGAGATTTCACCAATTTAAATTATCAAGGATCATGTCAACCAAATATCTATTTTTTTTTCATTTAATTTTCAAAAGAAATGAAAAAGGGGAAATTTATGAAGATAAAAGTCAAGAAAACTGTGTTTTTAAATTGCAATCTGTCCCTTAAGAGTACTTTTTTATCATAGTGGTATTGCAGTTATAGGAAAAACACTATCTTTCCTTAGTAATGTTTCTGAACTTCTACTTTTGCAGTAAATCACATCTGCTGGCATAGAGTCTGTTTTTAACTGCATATAAATGATTTGTTTAAGTGCTTATGCCAGAAGATAACTTTCCTTAAGCTTGCAAATTGCCTGAAAGCTATATTGTGAGATGTTTTTTGTCGGCATAGATGGTTAGAAAATGTGTAGCTATAAAATATACTGGCAGACATGATTCTGTACGAACACTTTATATGAAATCACATCTGGTACAAATCAGATCTCAATCACATCAGAAGGACACTTGTGCCCTGTTAATGATACAAACAACAGAACAGAGATGGATGTCCTTAGCTCACTTTGCTGTAGGAGAAAGTGATTAGAGAAATTCAAAGAAAGTGTTTACTCTTGCCAGTGCTGTTGAAAATATCACAAATATAAACATGCAGTGAGGATTTAGACCTTTACTACAGTTCTAGCATGCAGCTGTGGAAGTACTTTTATTGAGATCTGATTGAGTTGTTTTTATTTAATCAAATATCAAATCAAATATTTTTTATCTCTGGAATGAAAAGCTTAGGAAAGAGACAACAGCTCTGATTAATTTCCTTTTCAAAAGCATTTTGAGCAAAAAGTTTGAAAAAGCTGACTGAAAATATCCAAATGTGATACATTTTGATACATCCAAGTGAATGATCCATGAAGCTTACCTGCTTACACTGTGTAACACTGAAAAGTGGCCTTCTAGTCACATAAGTGCAGCTATTCATTTAGACTCAAATATGTTTTGCCCTTGGCACATGGACCCTAAATTCAAGCTAAGCTTTTAGGTGATCTGGAGTTTAGGTAGCTCTCTGTCTAGATCCTTTGAGGGTCACAGGCTGGACCATAAGAGATGTCTGTTTACTCACAAACTATGATACAGTGGTGGCATCGTATTCTTTCATGTGCTTGCAAGCAAAGGACTGGTACTAAATGGCTGACAGCTCAGCACATAGCACAGGGCAGCCCTGGCCTACTTGCTGAATTCACAGGGAATCCAAATGATCAGCTCAGGTGGTCCAGACTGGCCCATTGAGGCCAGGCATCTGTATTTCAGACTTTGAGACACCTAGACAGAGAGGCACTGACATAGGTTTGTGTCTGAAATATTTTGAGTCATGTAGAGTCATGACGAACTTGAGAATTTCATACCTATAACTCATGCTACCAGGCATGCTCAGGTCTCAGGGACACCCCATTGAATCCCACAGAAGCTCACTAAGTGCTGTTTAGGTTGTATTTAAACAGTGATCTCACAGCAGCAGTGGAGGTCACGTTATAACTCTGCTGCCAAGCGGTGATGGGAAGAGCAGAGGATTAGCATTGTCTTGACAACTCTACCAATACTTAGGCAAAAATGGCATTGATGGTGTCTCCTTACAAGGCTCCTTCTGAGTTGTGAGGACCAAATCCTGTTCTCATTTACACCTTGCAGCTTCCTGGGAGCCAGCAATCTGAAACTGTATTTATTCAATATTTAATTACAACCTCACAGCAGTCGTGGGGGTTATATTCTCCTTGGCTACAAATGAGCTGATCTGCTGAGGAGCAGCAGGAGCAGAAGGGCTGTGGAGCAATGCCTTGACACCCGTCAATACAGGGCTAAACACAAGTCGACAGCTTTTCTCTCCAAGACTTCTTGTGTTTTTCAGGGCCAGATTCTGCCCTTGCATACACCTTCTCACCCAGTGAAGGTAAACAGAGAAAGAATCAGTCCTTAATGCACAGAGCAAGTTACTAAAAGAGGAGTTGTCAGCTCTGTTTTGTCAGGCAGAGTTAAAACTGTTCAGCCAACAGAGTTATCAGCTGGCTCAGTTGAGAAGAAAAGCAGATTGGGTCTGAGTGCTAACAAAGCACGACAGTCATTCAAGGCACCTCAGGAAGCAGCAACCAGCTAGTCTGGTGCTGGTTGGGATGAACTGGGAGCCCCAGGCTGCACATTTTCCAATTGGAGGTAGAAGTAATAAACATTAAATTGCTAGAACAGAATTATAAGATAGTTAAAACACAATGTTATCGTTAAAGTAGTCCTTTTGTCTTTTGCCTTCAAAAAAATCATAGAAAAGGCATCTAGGGAAGATACCTACAGAAGTGTTAAGGACTCCGTTTTATCCCTTGTGCTTCAAAACACTTCAAGTGAAATCATAATCTTGCATCAGCAGAGATGTAGAGATAGGAGGAGTTTGCATTTTTAAGATAAGTAGCCTATATTTAACTAAGCAGTTTTCAACAGATTCCTTTATCTACTAATGTAATAGTTACTCCCCTGACTTTTGTGAATAATTTCTTCAGAATGTATCCCACAGAATTAAAGTGGCTGAATTTAACTCTACTGCATCAGCTGCTGTCAGCTTTCCATAGTAAAATATACTTGAACAAATAGTGAGAACTGTCTCTTTTTGAATCAAAGTATATATGAAAGAGTAAGGAAATATTCTCTTGTGAACACAAGATTAGACCAAAATTTTCTATGTGTATATCATGTCCTGGCCTTATCTACTTTCTGAAGTTTGTATACTACAGCAATATTCAAAGTCAGTCACTTCATATTTAACTATCAATTAATAGTCAATCAAACATCATGTTAAGCACAGTTGACCTAAATTAGACTATTCAATAAATCAAATTAAACTCCTCTTTGTAAAAATAACTTTGTTTTGTATTTTTTCAATATTGATTTTATTAAAAAAGAGAGAGAGAAAAAAAAGAGAGATTTAAAATAAAATAAGAAAGATGTATTTAGGGCAAAGAAATAACTCTCATAAACACTTCAAATTTCAAGGTCAAATCTCAGAACCCATTGCCAAGATGATTCTATGTTTTTTGTTTGGTTGGTGGTTGGTTGGTTGGTTTGGTTTGGTTTGTGCCCTTTTTATTTTTCTCCTGTGGATTTCTGAAATGAGGCAAGAATCAGATAATTTCTAATTACAGAAATCAAAATTGAAGAAGGAGATCAAATTACTTTGTAGCATCAATTCCCTGAACTATCCTGGTACTGATAGGAAAGCACAACATCTCATAAATCATCATTTAAAGAAGCATCAGTAAATAATGCAAAAGTGTAAAATGTGTTTACCAAAGCAGACTTTCCAAATCAATTCTCAGAGGCATTATCTGTGGTTCAATTCATACCAACTGCTCAGCAAGATTGCAGCTCAGGGAACCCCTGAAAACACAGAAGAGTCTGCATAGGACTTGTTCTTAGAAAGGAACAGTCTTTACTCCTTGAGACAAGTGAATGTTTTTGTCTTCCTGTTGCTTACTGGCTTGTCCGGCTGTTGCTTGAAGATGCATGATTTGGCAGTAGCTTACAAAGTTTGCTTTGGTTTGTGCTTTCTGAGTAGCCAATGAATTTCACATCTGAAAGTATGATGAAAAAAAACCAGTGTCTATAATCAGAGGAGATGGATAATTGTTAAATCAAAGCAGGGGATGGGACTGGAGGAGGCAAAACCTTATAAAGCTGAGTAGTTCAAGAATCAGGTAACAGTAAACAAGAGAGATTGTAAGGAGAGAAAATGAGTGCATAAAGGCAAGCTATATAGCCTGCATTAGGATATTTGGTTTATTTTGCTATCAAAATGAAGGATGAAGAAAGATTTTATTTCCCTATATGAAACATCAGAGGACAGGAAAGTTTCAAGTTAAAGGCTACTGCTGGTGGACAATGTGTAGAAATGAACATATTTATGCTGGAAGCTAAGTGAAGACACTTATTTGTTCTGGTCTTTATCCTTACTGTTTTTTTATTTTATTTTATTGGAGGGGGGAGGGGGCGGGGGGAAGGGGAGACATCCACTATTTCCCTTGACCTCTGCTAATGTTGTAAACGTGCGTTTTGGCTTGCAGAGTCCAGTATATTTCATTAGTATCTATTTGTCTCTGCTACCTAAAAAGAGGCTTTCATTTTCATCCCATTTAAATGCAATTAAGTAATTCATATCTTTAATGCATTTCGTTCTTTCTCAAGTTACCCAGAAGATCCCTGCCCTTTGCTGTACATTATGCACAGCAGGTTGTGCTGTCAGCTGTTGAAAATACCATGCAATTGTATTTATAATGCTGTAACTTGCCATTTTCACATGTTATGTTTTGCTCCCCTAAAAGAGGATGGCAAGTTTTTCTGTGCAATCACCCTGTTTAGTCAGTTTCACACCTTTTTTTTTGTGACATGGACAGTGGGATCAAGTGCACCCTCAGTAAGTTAGCTGATGACACCAAGCTGTGTGGTATGTTTGACATGCTGGAGGGAAGGGATGCCATCCAGAGGGACCTGGACAGGATTAAGAATTGGGCCTGAGGTTTACAAACCTCAGGAAGTTCATCAAGGCTGAGTTCAAGGTCCTGCACCTGGGCCGGGGCAGTCCCAAGCACAAATAGAGGCTGGGCAGAGAAGGGATTGAGAGCTGCCCTGAGGAGAAGGACCTAGGATTGTTGGTTGATGAGAAGTTCGGCATGAGCCAGCAATGTGTGCCTGCAGCCCAGAAAGCCAACTGTATCCTGGGCAGTATGGCCAGCAGGGCAACGGAGGTGATTCTCCCTCTTTACTCTGCTCTCATGAGACCCCATCTGGAGCACAGCATTCAGCTCTGGGGCTCCCAGCACAAGAAGGACATGGACCTATTAGAACGAGTCCAGAGAAGAGCCACGAGGATGATCGAAGAGCTGGAGCACCTCTTCTATAAGGACAGGCTGAGAGAGCTGGGGTTGTTTAGCCTGGAGAAGAAAAGGCTCCGGGAAGACTTTACAGTGGCCTTCCAGTACCTAGAGGGGGCCTACAGGAAAGCTGGGGAGGGACTCTTTTTCAGGGCGTGTAGTGATAGGACAAGGAGTAATGGCTTTAAACTGAAAGAGGGAAGATTTAGATTAGACTTTAGGAAGAAATACCTTATTCTGAGGGTGGTGAGGCACAGGAACAGGTTGCCCAGAAAACCTGTGGATGCCCCATCCCTGGAGGTGCTCAAGGCCAGTCTGAATGGGGCTTTGGGCAGCCTGGTCTGGTGGGAGGTGTCAAGCCCATGGCAGGGGGGTGGAACCAGGTGGTCTTTAAAGTCCCTTCCAAGCCAAACCATTCTGTGATTCTATGATTCTAAGTTTAATATTAACACAAAAATGACCAGTATAACCCAGTCCAATTTACACTGCAAAGCAGTTCCACTGAAATCATTCCGATTTCTTTCTAAAACCAGGAAAAAAATCTGGCTTTCTGCTGTATAGCAAGATGTTCCCCTGCCTTACTTTTGCCTTAAGCAGCTTAATTTAAAAACACATGCACCATAACAGTAATCACCCCTGGTTCCTTGGAGGGAATTACAGCATAATCTTCCTGCAAGTGCTCACTGAAATTCTACCCTTTACTCTCTGGGGATGAAATTACGGCACGATTGACACAAAGGCAGTTTTGCCATAGAGTTCAGTGGAGAAGGGCTTTCTAACTTCATCTTTCTCACAGAACTGCCATTAAGTGTTTTCATTAAAGACAGATTGCATTAAGCTGTGAAGAAACTCAGTGCAAACTGCCTCTTTTGGTTTGTGAGTTTTGCACTGGAAAAGCCTACAGACAGACACATTCTGTAGGGAAGACTACATGAGTTTTCACATATGAGAGAGAAAAGTCAAAGCACCACAAAGAACAATATTTATTAAGAGTACTGATTTTTCTTGGTGACTGTCCCTGCTGTGGATGCTCTGATATTTAGGGTATTATCAAAGACTCCCCACATATGTCACTTCCAGTTTGTACCTTTCCTCAGACAGAGTTTTCCACAAACTCATGAGTTTTTAACAGTTTTTAGGACCTAGCTACTACGTCAAATTTGGTTAACCCTGGCTAATAACTTCAAAAGCTTCTTTTTCTGTCTATCTTGCTTTCAAGTCCACACACAGAGAAATGATCGTGTAAGCCGTGCTCCCTTAGGAAACCAAGTTACAAAACCCTTGAAAAAAAAATCATGTTAATTCTAGTTTATCTAGCTAAAACTGCAGGACTTTGGAAAACCACCCAGGCAAGAAAAGTAAACAATGTACTGTAATGAATAGAAAAACACAAAATGCTTTCAAGTACATAAGCGAAAACACAAGACCATTTTATTTCAGTACAGGTTTGAAAATAGCCAGCATTGTAAACTCTGTCTGGTAGGTACAATACAGTATTTATAATGGTTTCAGAGTTCTGCAGACAGACAAGGAAACAACAGAGGTCAAAATATATTATAGGCCTAGGTCATAATCCCTGTAAAACTCTTTTTGCCTCTGTAAATTTAACTCAGCTAATCCACTGCCTTGTCCCAAAAAGAATTAGTAACTCCACTGAAATATAAAATAGTTTGTAATCAGAAAGGCACAAGTTCTGCTCTCAGTCACGTAAATAAAACAGTCCAAGTCCAGTTGTCTGGGGTAAGGTTACAATGGGAGAGTAGACTTGTACTGATAAACCAGAGAAATAGAACTTGATCCTAAACTTAATCAGAACAGAAATAAAGTATTTACATTGCTATTTGACTTTTTTTTCCTCCTATTACCATTTGTTTGTGATATGTGGATACAACCAATACCAAGGCCACTACACTGCCTCACGATACATGGGGAGGAATAATATCTCTGAGGCTTTTGAGATATGCAGAGATTATGCACATTAACTGCTTCTTGCCTTTATGGTCTCACCTCTTCCCGACCACAAAGAAGTTGGAAAGAAAATTCCAGAGCACATGGGCTGCAATTATATCTGTTCTTTGCAAAGAGTAAAGCTCATCATATCCATGCTAAACTGTACACCAGCTTAAGAATGGGTGGAAAATGGGCAGGAAATAGCTCTTAGACATACCATGATTAAATCTCCTGGAGGAGAACTTGATGTGAGTAGGAATGGGATATTTGGAAAAGAGAGGTCAATTAGGAATCCAAAGGCAAGTATGGATCTAAATTTTACATCTGGGTTGTGATCTGTGTGCCATATTTGGGATCCAGCACCATAGTAGGCACCATGTTTCCTCCCCATTGAGACACTGCCATTAAGTCCTGGACTACCTGGAGTTTTAGAGCTGACCCAAAAGGTAATTCCCATCTTCTGGATACAAGTTCTGCATCTCAGAGTCTTGACTCTAGCACATCAATCACAGATGCCAGATAAGAAAGTTCTAATGAAGAAAAACTTGTTAGGAAAATAAAGCTTCTTCCATGTGGAAATATTCTGTGGAAAAATGCCAAATACTTACTTTCTATAGCCCTCTTAGATCAAGAAAGCCAATTTGTTTATAATAAAACTTCAAAATGACATTTTAAAATGGTTGCAAATATCTCAACAAGTGTCACAAGACCAGAGACACTCCTGCTGAGCCTCCTGTGATGTGACTGTTGCCCAACTGGGCAGGCTTTCTTTCCCAGCCATAGTGCTCCCTGCCCCGTATCATTCCCTGCAGCTTTAGAAAGGTGGCAGGGAAGTACTGTTCAGAGTGCAGACAATGCCAAAAGTGTGCTTTGTTTTATTTTACAGTCATTCATGCAATTTTCAGGTTTGACAGAACTGAAAAGTAAGTGGAAACAGCAATAACACCTAATGCCATTGCTCTTTAAAAGACAGCCTGCTTTCACAAAATCCACGGCACAACCAGCATAGCAAGGTAGGGAGCTGTTTGCTTCATATTAATCCTTTTTCACATTCATTAGTAACTTCACATGTATTATTGCTTTCTTGCTTAGCAGTGATAGATCTTCAAAAATAATTTCTCAAAGGATATGTCTCTGTGCTTCCTGAGTGGACACCAAATCTCAGAGGCTGAGATGAAGCAAAGAAAACATGAATAAAACAAACAAAAATCCCACAGAATAACAAGGAAAAAGTCATTTCACTGTACTGATGGGTCTGATTCTTTCAGATGCTGAATAACCCTAGCCAAAGGAGCTATGTCCAAAGGTGCTTCAGGTTTTCATAATGCAGACACCAATACAGGAGGATATACTGCATTTCTTATAATCCAAAATATAACTGGTTACTGGGTACTTAAGTATTCTAGAAGCTGGATCCTGTTGCTCTGTTTCTGGAAAAATGTGATACCAGAGAAATTTGCTTTTTGACAAAGTATGCTTAAGAGAATAGAAGGGAGGGAGGAGAAAGGAAGATAAAGCAAAAAAGTAAAATAAAGTAAGAGCTGTGTTTCTTATCTGCAAATAGTTTCCAGTCTGGGGATAATAATTCTCTGTAGGTATTAGATTAAACTCACACATAAGCAAAGAAATAGAAAGAATATTTGCTGAAAGAATAGATTATAGCTCATCTAATATAATTTGTGTAACCTAACTGGAAGAGAGTTTTTTGTTTCTTTGTGTATTTGATGTTCTTTCTTAAATGCAAAAACATTTTAAACTAGGGGAATATTTTAAACTAGCAGACTGTCCCTGCCCTCTGGGGTAAATAAATGCATTGGTGAGCAACCTTTTATGATTCAAAGAACCAAAAAAATCTTAATATATAAAATACTGCTATGAAAAATGGTCAGTGTGAGAAAAGAGCCAGAAGCCAAGTGGCTAGATGGTTTGAATGATTCATTAGAGTAAGATTTAATATACATCTTTCTGCTTTGAAATCCAACTGCTAATGAGTAGTGAAGCAGAGCAATCATATAGAGATCATATAGGCAAATAGGCAATGATAGCTCTCTCTGAAAAGAGGAGGAATCAGCATTACTTTTCTCAGGGGTTTTATGTACAGATCAGAAGAATTTGCTTTGTCGCTATTATGTGACGAGGGTACTAACTACAGCTTAAATAGCCCTGGCAAGAATTACGGATGGAGGGGGAGTACCAGGGAGCTCCCTCTCCTTCACTCTCACTTTCATCCATAAGGACAAAGGTCCAGTCTTAAGGTCCAGTCACACAGCAGCAGGCACAGATGTGATCAGCTCCACTGACAGCTGAAAACATTGTTTTGATTTTCCTTCGCAGGCACCAGAGGACCAGAGAGGGTGGGAAAAGGCACGAAAGATTAAACTGTGGACTTCCTCTTGCCTGCTGGATGGATACCAAGGGAGCAGACATTTACGGAGAAAGAAGAAGCCTAGTTTCTCTTTCCAGATAGGAGTTATTCAGGACTATACTTAAACAACATAACTCATGCCATGAATTAGCTTTTTAACACCTGCAGAGATGGATGATTTTTCAATCCAGGTACTTGCACAGCTGTAAGTGCATCTTTCTTTATGTTTTGAAGTATACTCCGATGTGTATATTGAGTTCTGTGTTCATTGGAGTTGCCTTGCTCTGTAATAAGGACATTCATGCCTCTGACCTCCTGGGAGACACTGACCAAAGCCCTGGAGCCTAAATGTTGAGCTGTGAATGAAGGCACAGACTTAAGCACAGAGCAGTGCAGTAAAACTGCCAGATGAAAGAGAGCTTCAGTGAACACCAAGCACCACAAAAATGCCCTCAGCTACCACCATGAAACATTCCCTTTAGAAATAGCTCTGGCTTCTTATCGATCTTACTTGTCTTTTAAAGATTGTTGCCCGCAGAGCAGAGTTGTGTGCTTGGATCTTACTCACTGGAAGTCCAATGGCTTTCGGAAGACACTCACTATCCTACTCCCTGCTCTTGCCCAGGAAAAGGCAGTGGGGACCCTACTGCAATACACAGGGTTGTCCCACAAAATAGCACTGATTTTTTTTCATTGGTTTTCTTCATGGGATAAAACAGTCAGGGAAAGATTTCCCTGTAAATCATTCAGACATTACCATCATACTTCAGTTGTTTCTTTTCATATGGAAAAGACTATCCTTAGAATACCTTCATTTCTAATGAGCGCTAGGATCACAGGGACATTGGCAGTACTCCATAGGGACATTTCTGTCTCACAATAAGACTGGATGCTTCCTTGGGAAATTACCAGATTCATTATATGAAAATTAAATTCTGTACGGTTTTCCAGAGACCGCAATGACATTTCCAGGTTTGTGTTTTGGGCCAGAGGATGTTAAATATGAGACAGATGTAAGCAACATGGTACAAACAAAGACTGAAAGCATATTTAGGACTTTACATTCTGAATAGCCTTTACCAAAATCACCAGATCTCTACCCATGTGGCTGGCCTCTTGAGGGAAGTCACTGCAGGGAGCAGAAGCAACCCCTAAGAATTAATTTAAAGAATCATTCATCTTCTCAATTTTCTTTTGAAGACTGCTTAAAAGGTAGAATCTGGTGTTGAATTGTGAACACTGTCTAAGACTAGGTATCACAGAGAATATTGTAGGGTATTTTGTTGGTGGTGTTTAACTGTGTTCTGTTTTAAAATATATATATATATATATGTTGCTAGAGTTTTTGCTGATATAAATGAGAGATAAATCTGCTTACTATAATACAGGATGATCTTCCAGAAAAGCACCCAGTCCTCGAGTTACAAAGGCAGAATGGAGAAACAAGACATTTCACTCCTTACCTTCAATTGTGAGTCAGCATAATGGGTTCAGTTCAAGTGCAGATCCTATTCTTAATGCATTCATAGCATGCACAATTTTTGTTGTGTAACAGGGATCCATTATCTGGAATGTGTTATTCTTAATGTATCAGGGCACAATTTCTTAGCTCCTGTGGTAAATGCACTAAAATCTAACAATAAGATAGTCTGTCAGCCCTCCACATTAAGCATACATTGAAAAGAGGTCTGAAGGGCATGTAAACACATTTTACATTTCTTCAGGTAGTAATATTTAACTTGTTTGATGCACATAAACTTAATGATTTCAAAAATACAGTGTTTCTGGAAAAAAAAATAGCATCCCATATTGAAAAAAAATCTCTAAATTACATTGTGCTAGAAACTCATCCAACTGATCCAATGTGTGGAAAAGTCAACAAGAATCTTCTTCTTTATTTTGATGAGCTTTCTATTATTATATTAGGTCTTCAGCTTAACAACAAGCCTTTCATTTTTTTCCCCAAGTGATTTTGCTAAACCCATTCTCGTATTTGACATTAACAGCAAATATCCAGACTTGAAATACACAGAGCAGTTTTGATTTCAGAAGTATAAAATATGAAGTGGACAGATAAAATTTATTTTTAAAGGAAGTATAATGTTAGAATCAAAACCTTTGTAATGAAATCTATCACTGCTACTGAATTAACAGGAACATATAAACAAAGCAAACACAGCTAATATCTTTTGGATTAACACAATGCAATTTGGATCAAAGAAATTTTAGTATATTTTGAAATATGTTGTACACCTTGAAAAATATAATACACCTTGATACTTTTTCTTTCCACTTCTACCAGTATAAAGCACTAACTAACACAGAGATGTCCTCATGCACAACAGCAGGACCTACATGAGGTGTGAAAGGGAGATCACTGAACTGAAAAGTCTTTGGGATGCAAAGTGCAAAGACTGGTTTTCTAGATGGCTTCTTAATGACTGTCTGGTGTTCTTTCATTTTTCAGTAGAATTTGCAGAGTTGGGGGTTGTTGGTGGTGGTGTTAGCACGTCTTTTCCAGACAGACTCATATCAAGAAAGGAGTCAGCTATCGTCCTTGTTGTAGATTATGAAGATACTCAATAAATCTTTAAAGGGAGTTGAAGAACCAGGTGAACCAGAGACCATACACATTGGCTTCTTTACAGCCAGGCCAAGATGTAGACATGCTAGATCCTGAGTTACTCAGCTGGTGGAGTCAGGTGCCTCTGAGCAACAGGATAATACACAGCTCTCTCTCCTCTTTTTCCAAAAAGAAAAATGCTCATGAAAAATCAGTCTTAGGGACACGGTTTAGTGGGTGACACTGGTAATAGGGTGATGGTTGGACCAGATGATCTTAGAGGTGTCTTCCAACCTTAATGATTCTATGATTCTAAGATGTTCAGATGTTTTAAGACTCTAGATGCGAGTGTATGTTGGTACTTAATATCAAGATCACCATCTTCTGGGACAAAATATTATTAGGACTGACAGTACTATAACAGTGGGGACATAGCTGCCCAAAGCTGGAGAGATGTCATGTTAGCAGAAGAATACACACTAAACCCCAAATTTGTATAAGAGAGGAAGACAGCAGCCTGCTCTGGTTGTAAGTGGCATAACCAGCAGAGTTCAATGGCTTTGTTCCACGTAGTATCAAATTACATAACACCCAAAGCTAACAGTTGTGGAGATGGAGTGGAATGGAGATGTTTGTAAATTCAATACTTGACTTTTTCAGTGTAAAATCAATTAAATAAATACCTTTCAGTATTTTCACTAAATAGATATACAATGAATAAACTGTAGATTTCTATGTCATCTCTTGGGAATCATGCAGGGGTGAACATGAGTCAATTTTGCGTTAGGACTTCGAATTACTGGGTAAAATCCTCCACACAGAGTGTTGTAAAATACTTCATTTATCTCTAATACGTAAATTAAATGACAAAGCCTTCTAATAGAAAGTATCCTCTGCCTGCAAAGTGTCAACTGAACACTAGGAAAATATGGAAATAATTCTTGTATGTTTTCTTTTCAGGTATCACTGCAACAAATAAAGCCAAATGTTTTACTGTTTCTAAACTTCACTGGGGAATGACACTCTGCCTATTGCATTTGTGTATGCTTTTTTTGATATTGGCACAGATTTGCACAGCTGCTCTAATCTTAGGCAAAGGCTTTTTTTGGATTAAGAGTAGGGAATGCCAATGGTTGCCAGACACTTAATACACTGCAAGTTTATATACTTCAGAAGGGCTGAATTATCTGTGTGGACAAGAATCCTTTCACCTAAAGATCCCCCCTTTTCTTGCCCTGTGTTTTCATCTCAAAATATATATCAACAATTACCCAAGCTGGGCAGATTCCTTTTCTCTTTAGGTCATTGGTAACTGCTGAGTCCAAACAGTGGGGAAACTGCACTTATTTAATTTCAAGACTGTCTCTGCATTTAACCTATTACAGTAACTGGACTATTCATGTAGAATCTGCTTAAAAATAATAAAATAAAATATAAAATAAAAGTGTGTGTATATATAGCTGATGTTTTATTTCATTCAGATATGGAACCGTGTAAAATTGTTGTTTTCTTTTGCTTTTTTCCACAGCAGCAAACACAAGTAGGTTAGCTACTTGCCTGTATAACAAAGAATGTTTATGATTTCCCAAGGTGGTTTGGAAAATTAGTCATTTAATTTTGTACATACATTCCCATATACATTGTTCTATAACAGGGCCTAAGCTTTCAGTGCCAGTATCTAATTCACATGGAAACTGTGGAAATCACTTAATAAATATTTTACTTTATATATATATATGTGTGTGTGTGTGTAAATATATATGCAGTGGGCTGGGGAAATATTCATGTGTTTTCTTTCATTTCATTTTTCTGTTCCTTATCTCTTAAATAAGTGCAGAAGTTATGAAATCTAGTGTAAGAAGGTAGAAGTAACAGGCTAGATAGAAGTAACAGACACAATGGCTTCCTCAGAGAGACCCGTATTTCATAATTGCTTCTGGGAAGAGCGAACTCTTAATGTTTATTTTGATTGTCTCATTGTTCTCTAACAGTATAAGAAAGACAGAAAATACCTGGCTCTGTTGTTAGTCATGTAGGACACAGCCACTATGCTTCTGTTCTCCCAAATGGCTGTATATGCTTCCAAACATCTGGAGCATGTTAATTAGAATATCTGTATATTCTTTTCCATTTAATAACAAAACAGCACTAATTGGCTTTGCACTGTTCCAGGGCAACAAAGACGGTGAAGGGTCCAGAGGGGAAGATGTATGAAGAGTGGCTGAGGCCCCTTGGTGTGTTCAGGCCAGAGCAGAGCAGGCCGAGGGGAGGCCTCATGGCGGCCTGCAGCTCCCTCACGAGGGGAGCGGAGGGGCAGGCGCTGAGCTCTGCTCTCTGGGGACAGCGACAGGACCCGAGGGAACGGCATGGAGCTGGGACAGGGGAGGGTCAGGCTGGGTGTTAGGGAAAGGTTCTGCACCCAGAGGGGGGTCAGGCACTGGGACAGGCACCACAGTGAAGTGGTCCCAGCACAAAGTCTGCTGGAAGTCAAGAAGCATCTGGACAACACCCTCAGACATAGGGTCTGATTTTTAGGTAGTCCTGTGTGGAGCCAGGGGCTGGTCTCCTTGTGGGTCATTTCCAACTCATGATGTTCCATGTGATATGTGCATGAATTCTTAAGGCCTTTGGCTTTTTTATCAAGTCACTTGCAAATACATCTGATGAAAGTTGCCATGTTTTCTTTCCAAGAACCACATGTTCTTGATAAGAAAATAGGTGTAGTGGTGTAGATAATTGCATCTGAAATCTTCAGCAAATCTATTTTATTTGTCCCCTGTTTTGTTTAAAGAAAATTAGCTCAGGAAACAGCAGTCTAAGTAAAACTGAACAGAGGGAGAGAGAGAGAGACAGAGATATTCATAATCCCTCTACCTTGCTTATTTTGCATTCTCCTTCAGACTGTTGATACCTTATGGGTTTAGGAAAACTCTTTTCCAGGGCCTTGAACCCACTTCCACTGAAGTAAAATGGGAAGACTTCTGCTTCCATAATGATGACTTAATTAGGTTTTGTAAGAGATGTACTCATGCAACCAAAACGACCCTGCGTAACTTACATTACTGGTTAAAACCACAAAGTAAAACCAGTTTCAAAACTGAATCTCTGCTACAAGACACCAACTCAGATTTGTCAGTGAGCACACTGCTAAGAACAGAAGCTCTTTCAATTATCCATTTACTGAATTTGAAGAAATATGGGATCAGGAAAAATAACGGTTTATATAAAAACAGATTTTTTTCTAAAACCAACATGAAACAGAAGGAAAAAAAAAATCAGATCTGGAAAGTTAGTTAACTTTTAGTTTGAAATTTCAGTGTAAATGGTAAGTAGCACAAAGAATACTTACAGAGTACCAAGTATTGTAGTAAGTCCACAAATGTAGAACACACTAAGGTTATCAATTTATAGGTTATTACAACAAGCACTGTGCCAAAACAAAACAAAAATCCCACAGAGCTAAGGGAAAGCAGGAAAAAGCCAATTATTTCTCATACATTATGAACACCTGAATAGCAAATTACCTTTTCCTTGCTTCTGATTTTTTTTTTTCTGCCTTGATGGGATTAAGATTGAATGCTTGGAAAAAATATATGTATAGTTTAATCAACTATGTCTCCTTCCTGGATTTCGTAACAAGAGACATTTAATAGGCATCAAGAAATTTGTAAACATGTTATATCAGTGCAGGAAGGGGATTTTCTGTTTTTAAAGCACAGGTTTTTACTGACATTAAAAGCACAGAAGGAATGTGTGAATACTAGTGAATAGCCTGAAGAAACAAAATCTAAGTAACTGTAAGAGTTAAGGAGCAACAACACAAGTGTTCACAGATCACCCTTATCCCTTCTTTAATGTAACTACCCTCATTTTTCTAATTTCAGTCTAGATGAGACATGCCTTGTGTATTTAACTCAGGTCAGACCATGGTATTACACATGGACCATTTCCATCAGGAATCTTTACACTGGCATCCTCTTCATAAATCTGGCCCTGATTAAACACAGCTCCTCCCTTCATCCAAACACTCTAAAACAACCAATTCTCTCTCTCCTCAGCCTGCTCAACTATCAAAAAAAAAAAAAAAGGCTTAAAAATAAATATTCGTCTATTTTCCATGATACAGAATCAAATAGGATGATTAGCTGGTCTAGAGAATGAACTCAGCTGTAATGAATGGTACCTATACCATGAAAAGCAACCGATAAATATTAAATTAGTTCCATCTAAAAGCTCGAGGCACAAATTTATGTACTGTACTTGCTGGACCTTTAGTGAAGTGGAAAAGGCTGCAGGTTAACTTTTAATGTGTGTATAAAAGGAAAATTGTTTTTGGCCTTTGTACTGTTTTTATTACAGCCACATGGCAAATCAAGTTATGCTGATGAACTTACTAACTAAGTTTAACTTCTCATAAAAATAATATTCTTCCCTGCACATAACAAAACAAGAACAGTTAGCAAGAAAACAAGCATGACTTGCTCTCATCTGATTACTAAAATGCTCGTCCCTCAGTATTCAGAGACGGGGTTTTTTAACAGTAGCTGTAATCATTTGAGCAAATATCTTTGAAAGCGTGCCCTCAAGTTTAACTAATTACACAATCACAGCATGGAGTTGGAATTTTTACAGCTACTTGGAAAGTTAGAAATGAGGACAGGAACCAATGCAGAAGAGACTGAAAGATGAATGAAAAAAAAAAAAAAAAAAAAAGGTATAAAAACTTTAAGCTCTCACTGTGCTATGTTAGGGGTCCAGTTCTTGGAGAGTCAGGTATTCAACTTAATTTTAACTGCCTTAGAGTGCTTTACTTATAAAAATGAATCGCCTCTTCCTCCCCCCCTCATTTTAATAATGCATGAATATATTAATTAATAACAATTAATTGTTGCAGAAGTGAGAGGTAGGCAGGCAAAGAACTGCTAGTGAGTGAGCCACAGAAGTTGTCTTCTACTGTTTGAAAAGGCAATTTACTGTCCCTGGAAATTATATATTTCTTCAAAAGGACCAAACTGGACTTGATTCTCCCTCTAATCTTACTTCTTTGGTGTTGTGCTGAGGCCCTTCACACACTGTGACTCTCTTGGTTTTGGCAAGCATTTGGCTTTGGGATGGTGAAGTGCCATTGGCCGTATCTCCTCCAGTATTCACCTGAAAAGCCTGGGCTGAGCCTGCATGTGGTGGAAAGGCAGCCACACCATCCTTCAGACTCCATTTATTTTAGCAACTGCATAAGCTGTAGAATAGCTAATTCACAGCAGTCATTACCACAGCACATGAAAGGTAAATACCTGGAAAACTTTCTCAGGAGCAAATATTGAGGAGTGGCCAGCAGGTTGAGGAAGCTGATTGTCCCCCTCTACTCTGACCTTGTGAGGCCCCACCTGGAGTGCTGCATCCAGGTCTGGGGCCCCTAGCACAAAAAGGTTGTGGATCTGTTAGAGAGGGTCCAGAAGATGGCCATGAAGTTGATCAGAGGGCTGGAGCACCTCTCCTATGAAGAAAGGCTGAGAGAGCTGGGGTTGTTCAGCCTGAAGAAGAGAAGGCTTGTCATTACAGCTTTTCAGTACCTAAAGGAGGCTTAAAAAAAAAAAAAAAAAAAAAGATGGGGAGCAACTTTTTCCTCAGGAAATGAGGGGAATAATGAGAGGAAAATTTAGATTAGATGTTAGGAAGAAATTCTTCACTCAGAGGGTGGTGAGGCACTGCAACAGGTTACCCAGAGAAACTGTGGATGCCCCATCCCTGGAGGTGTTCAAGACCAGGTTGGACAAGGCCCTGGGCAACAGGTTCTCGAGGATGGCATCCCTGCCCATGGCAGGGGGTTGGAACCAGGTGATCTTTAAGGTCCCTTCCAACCCAAGTCATTCTATAATTCTATTACTCTATGAAATCTGCTTCAGTCTTCCCATTTTTGCCCCCTTCCAGAGATTTCCTGCTTATAGGCCTGTGAACCAGCTTGACTTGCATGTCTCTGATTTCCTTCCTAGGAAAGATAGGGTGCAGCCTACTTAGTGCCTTGCAGGGGTGCTAGACATAGAACCTTCCTCCACCGGGGGAGGATGAGAACAAAAAAGGAACTTGACCAGTCCCAGGAGGGCTATGCAAGATTTATTCCCCACTGGTACCCTGAAAGAAGAACTGAACCTGACTACAAGCTCTGCAGAGATAAATGCATGAAGGAAAATGCCATTTTACAAGACTGAGAAACAGGATTTTGGTTTTGTTTTTGGTTGTTTGTATTTGTTTGTTTGTTTGTTTGTTTTCTGGCCCATTAAGCACTGCAATAAATGTAGTCTTCTGTACTCATTTTCAACAGCAAATCCTGATAAAGCTATTCATTAGACAGAAATGTTGACTGTATGTCAATAAAGTGAAAGGCCTAAGGAGGGGAGGTGAAACAATTCTTTCAATATTTGTTCTGGGAAGCTTTCAGATAACAGCTCATCATTGGAATCACAGAAAATGTCTCTTTTTTGAACTTCCTGTTTTTCAGACTGAGACACTAAATATGCTCAACACCATTTTAATCAAAGAAAAACACTTTCCTTTCAGCAATTAATCATATTCTAGCTGAAGGGAATTTTTAAAAAAAATAAATAAATAAACCCAAAAAAACTCCCCACCACCCTGGAGCAGTCATGCTAAAGGAAGTAAACCCAGCTTTCAGAATTATAAGCTTCTTTGTTCAGGCTTGTTTTGCCTTAGTGAAATCTGGAGAAACATGTATTTTCCCCTAGATATGAAATATTTCCTTTACACTTCCTGATATCATTCATAATGTGGTCCTTATCACCATCTGAGAAAAACAGAAGGATTAGAAAATAACAAAGCCTCCTTCTTTGGAAAAAAAATCTACAGAGAATAAAGATGGGAGTAACCTCTATATGTGATTGTAAATTCCTCGGCTATCTGAAGTGTCAGATCAAGGTTTTTCCTCAGGTGACACTTTTTTCATATAGCGGGTGAAATATTGCCTTTCTAGCCCATTCAGATCCCAGGAAAATTCTGTATTCAATATCATGACTCTTAATATTTTATTTTCTCCTTATCTTTAATAAGATCTCTGCCAAGAGTCTTGGAGTGTCTCACTTGAAAATATAATTTTCTCTCCTCAAAATATTTTCATATCCAGTGGCAGAAATTAGGGTTCCTCTCTACTTCTGAACGAGAAACCTGCTGTGTGTGCTTATGTTACGGGATTGCTCCAGTGTAGTTTTTGTTTGTTTGAAACATGGTAACATGGAAACCAGAGCAGTAAATCCAGGGCTTTAAAAAAGGAGAGACTCATGTTTTATGTAGTTTGTTATAAAGAACTGAGCCAGGAAATCTAACATATCTGAAGACCTCTCTGCTGCTGCAGCACTGGCAGGTAGTCACCAGGATAGAATAGACTTTCTACTTTTTAAAGTCAAAACTGAGAAGGTACTCAGGAGTTAAGACTAATGAAAAATCTATGCTAAGCAAAAGTTTCTGTACAGGATTAAGTTTAATGTTTGTTTATGTTCCTGGGGTAAAATAAACAGTGATTAATACAAGATGTGATTTATATAGTGGGGTATAAATAAATGGACATTAAACGGTAAAGCCATGTAATTAGCACTGCTTGGGGCATTTATGTGTTACATACGTTTGCATTTGCGTCTGTGTGCTATAGCAAAGTTGCACACAGTAGAAAGCCAGAGTAGCACAGTGATGATTCAGTGTTTATGGGAATTAGACAGAAATTAGACCGAACAGAAAAAGCTTAAAGAGCTTCAGTATGAGGGATAAATAGCTCAGAGGATTGATCTGGGTAAAATGTATAAAGTGAAGCAGTGGAGATATGATTACATGTCTGTACACACCTCAGTAACATGTCCAAAGAAACATTCACCCCTATAGATATCAGTAAGCCATGTTGGAAAGACAGCTTCAAAGTAGAAGAAAGACCACAGGTTTAAAAAAAAAAAAGAAAAAAAAAAACTGAGAACAGTGCTAAATTTTTATCCATCTATACCCTGAAGAAGCAGGTGACTCTGCACCCCTGTGCCAGCATGATGTTGGTGTAACTGCACCAAGGGGAATAACAGGTGCCATAAAGCTGGTGTCATGGTGAGCTGTACCAGTCCAATGAACTTCAGCCACAAACTTGCTAACTGCTTTTTAATTGTTCCTAATGACTGCTGCTATGGCTTGGCATTTAATCTATGTTTATGAAGATGTTAAAAAGAATTATTCATACCAGATTCAGGCCATGAAGAAGGAATACAATGTCCTTTTTTTAATGCTAAAGCTATTTAAGTGTTTTTGCCTGAAGGCAAAGCTCATGATATTCACGTCTACAAAAGCTTCAACCTCCACACAAAATACGCACTTCTGCTTTTGTAAATTTATCAGGACAACCTTTAAAAACAAGTTTTAATGTCCAAATATATCACTAGCCAAGCACTACAGAAATGTTTGTCTTGCCTTATAAGCTTGCAAAGAAGTATTAACTCTCTCGACAGAGTGGCTGAAGAGGCATGGCATGGCAGGAGTAGTGGCGGCCGCCCCCTACACCTACAGACAGCATCCCTTAGGAGCGCAAGTGACCAGGGCATGGAGTGGCATCCAGGGCACAGCAGTTCACAGAGGAGGGCACCTCCTTGAGGGAGAGTCATTCCACTGGCCATCTGAGAGACTCACAGTACACATAACCCTGCAGCTGGGCACCATTCTGTGATCATCTGCACAGGTGAAGAGCACTCACCCTACCTGAGCCTCAAGGCAGAATGGTGGGCACTCATCTGAGAGCAAAGGCTGCAGATCTGGCTGGGAAATGTATCATCTGTTCCAGCAGTGGCCGATGCCTCCACCATCATACTGCCATTCAGAGAGACCTGGACAGGCTGGAGAGTTGGGTGGAGAAGAACCTCATGAAGTTCAAAAAAGGTAAGCGCAGGGTCCTGCACCTAGAGAGGAATAACTCCATGTACCAATACAGGTTGGAGGTTGACCTGCTGGATAGCAGCTCTGTGGAGAAGGACCTGGGAATCCTGGTGGACAACGAGTTGACCATGAGCCAGCAGTGTGCCCATGTGGCCAAGAAGGCCAATGGTATCCTGGGGTGCATTTGGAAGAGTGTTGCCAGCAGGTCGATGGAGGTGATCTTCCCCCACTACTCAGCCATGAAGGCCTCACCTGGAGTGCCGTGTCCAGTTCTGGGCTCCCCAATACAGAAAGGACATGGAGTTACTGGAGAGGAGAGCTGCAAAGATTAGGGGACAGGAGCATCTCTCTTATGAGGAAAGGCTGAGAGAGCTCGGCTTGTTTAGCCTGGAGAAGACGGAGAGAATGAGACTGAGAATGTATATAAATATCTTAAGGGAGGGCGTCAGGAGGATGGAGACAGACTTATTTTGGTTGTGCCCAGTGACAGGACAAGAGACAATGGGCACAAACTGAAAGATGGGAAGTTCCATCTGAATACAAAGAAAAAGTTATTTACTGTGAGGGTGACAGAGTTGTGTGCTGTAAGAGGAAGAGGTTGCCCAGAGAGGTTGTGGAATGTCCTTCTGTGGACGTATTCAAAACTCCCCTGGATGATGATCCAACGTGTTCTAGGAGACTGTTTGAGCACGGGGGTTGAACTAGATGATCTCTAGAGGTCCCTTCCAACTTCTACCATTCTGTGATTCTGTGATTCCATTAAATATCCTCAAAGACTTTCACTCTTCCTCCATTTCCCCAAAGTTGTAAAGCACAGTGAGAAGTCACATAGTTTTTAAGTTGCTATTTCTGCTGGTTTAATGTGCAGTATATACTTTGGCTGGGAATGGCCATAAGGTCATAACTTGTCTGATTATGGATGCAATACATTTACAAGTTCCTCTCCTTTTTTCAGTGGCTCATACATCTTCCATAAAGCGCTCATTAAACACTCCCAGACCAAAGGTATTTTATTTATGGATGTTAGGTAAATTGCCAAACTGAGGGAAGCTATGTTGTCAAGGTTAAAGCTCCTATAAGAGTGTGATGATTTACACAGGTGTCTGAGTAGAAAATTAAGTATCTTCTTTAGATAGGTTTGCATATTTTTTGTTTTATTGCTGTTTGTTTGTTTTAAATATTATTAAAAAAAAAAAAGCTTCTTCACAGAAGCTGTTTCTGCAAAACAAATGCAAGAATCACTTTATTATATGAAGACCAAATGACTCCTTGAAAAGATGAATGAAAAAAACTATGGTGCTTGCTGAGTTCTCCTCTCTAGACAATTTGCCTGATACTCAGGGGTTCCCCAGTGCTGTGGCATACTATATCTAACATTGTATCTAACCATGTCTAATCTGTAATCTTACAAAATAACACAGAAGCCCATTTTTGTTCTGTATTCAAAAGATTTCACTTCCCATAACAGACTACGGGACCAAGCATTCCTCTGGTCTGCCCCACACACTGAAATTCTTCCAGTATTAGGCTAATTTGTTATGAACATTAAGGATTTAGTAGCATACTTTCTAAAACACTCACTCTTACAGTTAATGCCTAAAGAATTCAGTACCCATTATAAACTGAGGGTTGTTTGACTCTTTTGGCAAATTTGGTCTTAGTATTTATCAACAAAATGTTAATCCTAAATTTAAAACACTAGGCTGGATGTGTACACTCTGTTCTTGGTTTTCCAGGGGTTTTCTTTGCACATATGCTTCCTTACTGAAAAGTGTGAATAGTGTAGATGAACTAATGTCTATGACAATTTATGGTAACTGCTCTGCCTTCTACATTATGTCAACCCACCAGCAGACAACTTCTGCCAGTAGCTCATCTCCTTACTTAAAAATCTTAGAAACAGTTAAAATTGTCACCAATCACATAAAAGATGGATAAGGAAACCCATTATAACCGCGTATTTCTCTGGATGTAAACAACAGACTAAAACTGTTCAGAAATAGCCTTCCGTACTGGGAAAAAAAAAAAACACATTATGTACAAATTATGCAGCAAAACCACTGTAAAGAGTGTATAAATAAGTGAATTATGGTTAAGATAATCTTATTCGTAGCAATCACATGTAATTTAAATAATCTAAAATGGGAATGTGGAAAGGGTCAGTTCCTCATTATCTTACCTCCATCTGGTTTGTGAAATTCTCCTTGCAGGGGACAACAACCAAAGGTATACAGGACTTTAAGCCCAAAAGCTTTTGGAAAATTACAATTAAAGAAAAGAAAGCATGGGTCTGAGTGAGCTGCATGTGAAGAAATATCATTTCTTACCTGGAGCTTATCAACTACTTTTTTTTTTTTTACTTTTTTTTTTTTTTCTCCAATACATTTCCTGGAGCATAAGTACCCTTTTTGCTTTTGTGGATTTACATCTTTTAAACCAAAGCAATTATAAGGCCCTTTGAACAGACTTTCTTTGCAGTCGGTTGGCAAAATGAAAGTCCCCTGCAAGAGATGATATAGTAATTCCCTCCTCATCACAACAGGCTACAGGGGAAATACAGACAAGCAGATCTCCTGCTGCCTTAGATATACCAGACTCACCAGGAACACTAAACAATCAACTAAATAATAAGTAGAAAAATCTATTGAACAGTCTGCATCCGTGTGTGTGGACAAAAAAATCAATAGTACCTGGAAAACACCCTTCCATGTTGGAAAAACAATGACTGCTTATACACAGATTACGAAACAAAACCACAGGAAAAAGTACAGAATAAAATGACATCTAGTTGATATAATCATATTGGTATAAATTATGTTTAATTTGTTTAGTCAAAAAGTAGGAAGTCAAAGTAGTAAATTTGTTTAGTCAAAGAGTAGGAAGGTAAGAAAGGGGAGCTATTTTTTTTTTCCTATTTAATGGTCTTAATAAGGTCCCTGAATTTATATGAGAAATATAGATTGGACTGTGTAATTCATTTAAATTAAAGGCTCTACCTTTTATGAAGAGATTATTTACTGTTCAGTATTTGTGTCTCCTTCAAGGCAAGCACTGTGATAAAAAGATTTCACCTGTACTGTAGTACTTTTTTTGCTGAGTCTAAAGCCTGTTGGTATCCCTTGGTTCCAACCACTTGTCAGGCTGCTAGTCAGATGCTTGCAATTTAGAATGAGAAATTTCAGATGACATGCACAAGCAAAATGTATGGACACATCTGCTACATTTAAAATAGACAGACAGACAGACAGATAGATAGATAGATAGATAAAAAAAAAAAAATTTTTTTTGAAGCTGATATGTTAGAGGACGTAAATGGAAGATCTCTCATATCTGACACTGAGCATACGTTATGAAATATATCCCCCTTTCTCCCTAAAAACTTACTAAAATATTTTTCCTGCTTTCTTAATTCTCAGGCTTACTACCAGTATACTTTCTAAATTTCATTTTTTCTTCTATGAGATTGTGAGTCTGAAATGAAATGTTTAAATCACTGACACAAGAGTGATTGGATCAATTCTTATGACCATAGAAAACACACATAATATGAAACAATAAGGAAAGGCAATAGCTGATAATCAGACCAGGCACAGAGTAACCATGCAGAAGATAAGAAAATCTTCATTTTGGCTGGACTATTTTACTCTAAACCTTCCTTATTTTCCTTTCTTATCATTTGAAGTAACAGGAAAAGATGAATTGACTCTCATCTTAATAAAGTATACCCTGCTTCATCCAGTGTAGTTCCTGCAATGTGTTTATTTCCTACCCCATCAATTTTCTTTATTTAATTATGGAGTCTGTGATTTTCCTCTTATTTGAATATTAATTTCAGGGGAATTTGCCACATAGCAAACATGCTTATGTGTTATTGATTCCTCCACATTTCTCCAGATTATGATTTTTTAATGGGAAAAACCCTTTAAACTGGATCAAAGAATACTTAGAAGATGAGTACTGCCCTTAAATATACCATAGGATTCAGTGTTATTATAACAAGAATTCTGTTTAGTTTAGTCTCCTGAGAAAACAATACACCTGAACAGTGAAGGTCATAATCTGGCAGGTTTAGAAATGAATTTGAAATAAAGCTATTAATAAATTAAATCCTTTCTCAGTTTTCCTCACATGTTAGTGGGGCATGTTAGGATGTATCTAATAGGTGGCTCAATCTAGAGGGAGTCAGAAATGCAATCTGGAAGGGTCAAGGTGCTGACACACAGGAGGAAAGGGAAGCAGAAGGTATTGTCATTTATATACAAAGGTTATTGGCATATTTTTTTCCAGGGAAAACATTTTTTGGAAAGAAAAAAAAAAAGAGAGAGAGAAGAAATAAGTGTTTTTTAAGGGACAATCTGCAGAATCACTAATACTGCCATCAGGTCCTTGGGCTTCACGTGGATTTCACTTGGAATAGTCTTGCTATTAAAACAGAGAGCGGTCAAGAAAGAGTGAGAAGGAATCGAGGACTGTTTAGAAACCTCTTTCATTCATGTCTTTCTGGGTATTTTACAGAGAAGGATAACATCATCCCCATGGAAGAGATGCTAAGAAATGGAAAGGTGAGCAACTTCCCAAAGATCATCCAAAGGACAATTGTCAGAATCTAGAGTACTATATATACATATTCTACATATATATTATATGCCATTCCCTGAGATTACGTCTGTTAAACAGACAGATTCTGAGACAAGAAAACTGAACACATGATTTTCCTAGAAGGAATAAACTTTCCTAGAAGGAACCTGAATAGAAAATTGATTGGATTTCATTAGCAGTTTTGCAGAGCGCCTCCACTGTGATGCAGTATCATAGCTGGGCAACATGTTGGTAGAAGCTCACTTCTAGCAACAGCACATCTTTATAGGCATGAAATTCATATCACATATCTTTGCTTTGTTATTCTACTAGCAGAATTTCACATCCAAGTTCTAGAGATGATTGGTTGCTTATTAGCTGCTTTAATTTCACTTCCTTCGTCTTTCTTGTTTGTTTGTTTGTGGTTTTTTCTCTCATCTTACCTGAACTGTTATATGTCTGTGATAAAGTACATTATGTGTTAGAATTTTCCTTTGAAGAGTGTCACAACTGAAATATTGCATTTTTTCATCTGAAGAAATCAAACTATATTTTGCCTCACATTAAGAATAGGCAAGTTAACTTGTGATGTTCCGTCCAGTAGTGGAGATCTTTCCAGAGAAAAGATTAACTGAGTGCAATAAAAAACAACAGTGGGTTAGTATGCTCTGATTTATTAGCAGATGTTACAAAATTATAAAATAATGTCAAAGATGAGTTGGTAACAGAAATAGAGGACTGGTTTGACCGATACCAAAGAAATTACATGTTGACTACTGAAAAGCTAAAATTAATTGAAAGGAAAATGAGTTAAGGAATCATAATCTCAAAACATTATGAGAAAAATTAAATGCCACAACAGTAAGTGACTTAGAAAGAAGAGTGAGATATGGTATTTCAGAGAAACCTATTTTAGGGCTTGCCTTTGATTTGCTGCTGCTGCCTTGAGTGTGGATCACAGGGAGACAACAAAGCAGTCATCTTCAGCCTTGTCCACACTTGCCCAAGTCTTGCAGAAGACTTAGGGACATTCATGGCGTACAGAAGTGAAAAGATTTATAAAAGCCCTTCTGGTGATCAACTTTCTGTGTGTCAGTAGCTGCTTTCTAGAGGAGTCTGGGCAGGTAAGCAGAAAGGAGCATGGGCTCCTGCAGACCCTGGAAGATCACTGCAACCCCAGGGTCAAACAGCCCAGGCCAACCAGCCCCACCAAATCCTGAACCCTCTGGGGTGCTAAGTGCTCTGGGGATACAGCCATCCCTCAGCAGGGTGGCATGTGCCCATACATGCAGACCAGCCTGCAGTGTGTGACCAAAACACTGCTGAACAGTAGAGAACAAAAGAGAAGCCATCTCTCAAAAAGAAAGCCCTCTCTGAATGAGCTTTACCTGAAAAGGGGTTATTGTTTCCTGTCAATGACTGAAAGATATCGATGAATTCCCCTATTGCTAATGACAGACAATATGACATTTGTGAAGAGGTTCTGAAACTTTGGAAGAGGAAAGATTTGTTTTACAGGTGAGGAAGGATTTGTTTTACAGGTGCAATTTTCTGGAGAAATTGTGCACCTAGTAGACCTGATACCATATTGAAAGGAAAAGGTATAAGCAACTAAGAATAAGTTACCTAAATATTACTTGAAAATGAAAAAAAAAAAAAAGAAGTCCCACAAAAAATATTTTCAGAGGTATCAAGTGGACAAATTACCAACAAGGATAATCTCAAGAGGGATTATGAATGACAATAGCTAGCACAGCTACCATGAACTGTCTCTAGAGTCTATTGCTCTATATATTCATATAAAGTAGTAGAAAGTCAAAATGACAGTTCATAGGAATGTGCCAAATTCAAATTTTCATTCATTATTTAAATTTTGGATATAAAACAGGTGACTATGGATAACTTTTCAATATGTCATCTACATGTTTGCATTCAACTGTTTAATCTGATAGTAGTTTGGCAAATTACTTGAATTTTTCAGCATTGGTTCTTGTCCGCAATTACAGAAGCTGAGAGGTCACAGAGGTTAATTTCAGAGGGACTCACTGTCCCACTGAGATGTGATCTCCATGTGTCCCATCTGCTTGTTCCCACTTCTTCCCTATCCCAGACTGTCATGAGTGCCACCCTTGAGATGTCTTTTTTTCATATCAATTTTTCCCTATCTGGGTCAGTTAATGTCATTCCTTCCATTCACAGAGGTTTTATATGGGACCCTGAGTTATTTCAGGCTTTTTTGTCACACACTTCATCCACAGCCTGAGCTTCAAAATTTCTCACACTGTTTAAGTGGTCTGACAGTGTGCTCTCAGGGACTTTTTCAACCAGAGTACACTTTCAGTGTCATCTGTCTTGCAGAATTTTTTCTAACAGCTAAATAACAGCTATTGGGAAAAAATCCTGAAGTCTAATCAGATTTCACTTTATTTTGGGGGGCAGATATCATTCAAGCATAAGACTTGTTGAAAACATGACAGGTTTTTATCTTAACCCTGTTGGATTTTGCCTCATGCTAGTTTCCTCTGGCAAGTCATTGTGATAGTGATGAAAACAGTCTGTGCCTACACCTGTACCATGTTGTTCATGGGTGGATTTGATCAACAAAGTTAGACAGCCTGCCTGCTTCAGCAGAGTTGGAATCCTACAGAGATGAATATCTAATACCGGGATGAATTTCCTGGATACAGCTTGCATTTTTTCAATGTAAAACATCAATTCTTGTGCTCGAACAACTTTATAGCTTGCTGACCCTTCTGGCAGGTGAGAGAGCCTCAGTCTGCTTGACAGGGTTTGAAATGCTCTACAAAGAAGTTGGCTGTTTTTTGTGGTTTTTGTTTGTTTGTTTGTTTGTTTTTATCACATTTGTTTTCACCTGCATAGATATTTGTAGCATCATTCTCTCACAGTGATTGGATGTCACCACTCTTTTCCTCCTGGTATATTTCTCTTGTCTTGAAAGCTGCAGGCTCTCCTTGCTTTACAGTCCCCCTGAGCACTAGGCAGGTAGGGCTTTCTGCTCCCCACACCAGATGTTTTTTTGAAGGACCTGGACATGGGAGTCCTTAGAGCAGGGCAGACAGTATCCTGGCATCCATGAGACACCAAAGCACAGAGCCACACAAACTGTTGCCTGTCATCAGAGACATTAGTATCAACTCAGCTTCTGGATACGTTAAATTAACTGCAAAACAACAGTAATAGAAAAATGCTTTATGTGATGGTGAAGCAAGGTTTGATGAGACTTTACCTGTTACAGCAGGAAAGTCTGAGTGCCTGTGATGTTTCCCAGGTCCTGAAGCTGCCCCTTCATGGGACTCTCTGTCCCTGGTCCCTTCTCTCCACTCCCCGCTGCCCCACCCCCTCCATGGGCTCTGCTGGGCTTTGCAAAACTAATTTCTTCCTTTCAGACAAGGGGTTCAGTCTTCTCTATCCTCATGCTTCCTCCTGCTTGCTGCAGAACAAAATTTGCCTCAGCCTAGTTTGTGTCATCATACTGCAATGCAAATAACACCTCCTTCATTACAAAGTCAGTGTCTTCTCATTTCTTTGCTGGATATCTTAGCTAGCTGGGTTGTTTTGTGGGTCTAGGATGATAACAGAGCTAGTTTATATTTTCCAATTTATTCTACATTTTATACTGGAATGCTGAGATTCTTAATATATGTTAAGAAAGATTTTAAATTGCTTTCACTATAGCCATATAGTTTCTTTCTGCCATAATGCTTATCTTTCCAATCTCTATACTCTCAAAAAAATAAAAATAAAAATAAAAAAGCCACTGCCTTGTTTTGTGTGAAAATACGATTTAACAACATTAATCGCTGAAAATGTCCACAGTTTCCTTCTATAAACTTCTGATTGAAGAAATCTAAGTGTAAGGTTTAAATCATATTTTTTTGATTATAAAATAGCTGGTCTCTAACTGTAATTTATCTTTCTAACACCATTCTCTTATGCCATCTCTTTTCCTGCAAATTAGATGTTTGGCAATAAACAAAGCATGTGTAAGTGATATTACCTATGTTTCTCATACAGTCTTCAAGGACTTCAAGCACTACAAAGAAGCACAGTTCAGCACTTTCCAGGTAGTTCTTTATCTGAAAGGAGTATGTAAAAGTTTAATCAACAAGATGTTCTTTCATATCTTCTCTTTCTGTCACAGGAATTTGGAAGTTGGCATTCAGATGCCCAGCCACATGGTTTAATAAAACTGTTTCCAGCTTACATAAAGCCGGAATCCAGCATACAAAGTTTATTTGACCACCAGGTATGAAATTGCCATTTTTGGCCCCTATTTGTTTAAAGTTGAAATGAGTTCAACCTCTTTCCACTGAGAGTGACCAAACTTCCCTACACCCCAGTTCTCATTAGAGCTGGCTGGCTGAATTATTCCAACTGAACAAACTTGCAAAATGCATTTAAAAACTTAGTGCTGAATTATTTTTCTTTGTGAAACACTGAGTCTAAGAGTTGTTACAAACCTATTCCCCCCCCCCCCCATGAATATCTTTCCAGATACCTTCCCATGAATTACTGTTCAATCTTTTAAAGTCTATAAAAAATTAGAAGGCAATGTGGCTATACCTGTCTCTACTGCAAAACTCATGTTTGTGGGATAGAGAAATGTTAGTACTGAATATTAACTTTTCACATATGGGATATTCCCTTTTCTTTTCCAATATACAGATGCAACTCTAATTCAGATTGGAATTTTTATGTCATTGCTAACAGTGTTATTATCTACCCTTAATTTTAAGTAATATACTTGCATATCTATTTGCAGAAAACGTTTCCTGGCCATAGACCAAAATGACCTGAAAAAAGGGGAGTCTTCTGCTCCTACCAGAGAAGAAAAGAAGAAAAAACTCTGTGGCTAATGTGAATGCACACTAGAAATTTATTTTGGTACAGTTCTGTGTATAGCTTTGAGTTGTACCATTTTAATTTCTTTGTATTTCTTGTGGATTTTTTTTTGCTTGTTTGTTTGTTTTTTTGTTTACAGGGAGGTGGGAGGGTAATGACAAAGCTTTAAATGAGCAACTTAGACACAATATGTTATCTTGCTGTTGAAATACTGTAGGAAGTGAGAAGAATCATAGACGGTATTTCAAATCCAGCCACCAAACATGCCAGCATGCATCCTTCTGTCATCCTAGTGTTGTGATGATGAGTTGTGCTGTGTGGCCATTGCCCCTTCTTGCTTTTCTCCCTGGGCACAGTGCGCTGACAGCCCGCAAATCACATGTTTCAGTCCACAGAGGCAATAAAGAATTCTCATATAAAAGAAGCATTAAAAGGTGAAAACATTAAAAATTGTTTTTTTATTCCCTTAAAAAATAATAATAATTAAAAAAAAAAAAAAAAGAAAAGAAACACAACGTTGGCTGCCTCAGCCTCATTATCTCTTTCTTTGTTTCTGGCAACAAGAATCCCAAATTTAGAAAGAGAAGGAATTCCCAAGACAGCAGGATACAAGCTTCTCTGGCTTTCATTCCACAGCCCCACAGTTCTGGGAGACACATGGAGCTGACTTCAGAGACCGTAAATGTTGGTATCTGGATAATATAAATTCACTCCAGAACAAGTTTTGGCAAAGCTGATTTTAATATCTGTCTGGAGGCAGCCTCTGCGCCAGTTCTGAAAATCCCTCATGAGATGGTTGAAACTCGCAGAGTTTTCAGCTTGCGTCTCCATGGGAGATCATCTGGAAACACAGAAAGACCATTTCTGCCTCTTCCTCCTCAGATCCCAGCAGTTTCTTCACACAGGATGGTCCTGGAAGTCTCATGAACCCCAAAACTGAGATAGCAGCAAAACTAGGCTGCCTCACAGCTCATTATTTTGGGCTACTCTGTGGCCATGGCAGTCCCAGAACCGTAGTCAAAGGCTCGTTGCCAAAGGGAGAACCGAAGAGTGTCAATGGAAAAGATGCAAGATTTTATTTGATCATCAAAGTCAGTATATTTTGGAACGGTTTTTACACATTGGCCCTTTGAAATGAAAACTGTTCCGCTGATTTTTTTCCCAAACTGATCAAATTTGCTGAACAGGCTTTAGAATGATAAGTCAGGTGGAAAAGCTAAAAAAACTTCGGTTCCTGAAGAGTTGCCTTGGTGACCTAACTCCTTACAAATTAACAAGTGCAACTCAGGTCTTCTCTGCAACATTATAATAATAAGGGCAAATGGAAAACTGTCATCATTTTGTATGTGCATTTATTCTGAGGAAAAAATAAAAATAATAATTAAAAAAAAAGTTAAAGGTTCTCCATGCATTAAAGGTTCTCCTGCAGTTAAAGGTTCTCCAGCATTGTACTTATTTGACCATTAGAGAAAAGAGCAAATCACTGTTGACATTCATCTACAGAGAAAAGTTTAAGTTTTATACACTGCTGCACCCAGTATAGCTCAAGCAAAGTTCATGCTCTCAAGGCCACCGTTCTTAGTAATTCAGCCAACAAAATCTATTTTTTGTCTTGTTCTTCTGTCTTTTTTTTTTTTAATTTATTTTAAATAGAGTCCAGAATTAGGGTAGTGATCATAAGCTTTTCTGAATGTGGCTACAGGCATGAATTAGAATAATAATAATTTTGCTCTTTCTCTAGCTTTAGAAAAAGGTGCAGAGATGGGAAAGATTAAATGGAAGAGCATAAAGTGGATGAATCTGCCAAAATAATTGTAAGAAATTAGGTATTTGCAAGACTAGCTCTTTTCCCTAAGCAAGAGCCTTAAGCAACAAACTGAAACACCTTAAGCAACAATGGCACTGCTAGGTCATTTACCAGTCTACTCATGAAAAATAAAAATTAAAATATATATTTTCAAAAGTAGCTAGTAACTGTTATTTTGACTTTTAAATGTGGACCCTGATTAAATAATAAAAATAATAACAATAAAGTACTTTAAGAATTCCCAAACTGTGGCACTTTAGAAAGCATCGTTAAGAATTTTTCTTACTTTATCTCACTTTTCTTACTTTTGTTAGTATATACATTATTTAATGTCTACCAGAGAAATAATAATATGAACATAAAGGTTCATCCTACCATAAATCAAGGTGATTCATGAGGTAAAAATAAGGCATAAAATGGGCAGAGCTCACTTAAGTATGTTTTTAATAGCTGACATGCAAAACTAGTGCAAAAGGAAAGGAAAGATGAGAACTGTTTGAAATACAATAGCAAGTAGCAAAATTAAATTCAGCAAGGGATAATTTAAAACTAGATTCTGTGGAAATAATAATAAAAATCGATTAGACTGAGAAATGGTGTCATAGCAGAAGAAAGAGCTACATCTCGAGTTGATACTGTAATCAGCAGACACTGAGCTGGAGTCTGCTCTCTGTATCAGCAAGCAAACTTGTACCTCCAGGGAGGCTGTCTCAGAAGGACACTTAAAGTTCTCACTAACTCATAATCCACACCAAGGTAGCAGTTTTGGCCATCATCAGACAGTACAGTGAATCAGAACATCTTCCAGCTGCATAAATACATGGTATGGCTTTGTTTTATTTTGTTTTGGCATGGGGGAAGGTGGAGGGTGTTGGGAGGGGTGTTTTCCCCAGGTCATTGCCACCCACTGGTAGGGAGCAAACAAAGCCCCACTCTGTTTGGAAATGATCTGTGCAATGCACCTTCCAAAAAAAAAACAAAAACTTGATAGCAATGAATCATTGCTTGTCTCTAAAGGATGAATAGAAAGTTAATTAGGTTGCCACGAGTGAATACATCTTTTTTTTTTTTTTTTTTTTTTTTCCCTAGGACAATTTTATAACAAAAAGTAAACTTCCTGGGGAAGGTTTTCTGGCCTGGGCTGATGGGGCACTGCTTACCCTGGCTGTCCCAGGTAAACACAAAAAAACTGCAGTTCTTTGCAAGTATTTTAGCAAGTGGAAGGTGCAGGCTTGTTAAGCAAAGGACCTACTTAGAAACGACAGCTGTGTAACTCCAGTGAAAAGACAAATAAAGGGAGTCATGATGGTGATCATGATCATCATGATAATGATGATATTTTCCTCAGAAGGAAAATAGTTAAATTGTACTTTTTTATAGATCAGCATTGACTGCAGGCAGCAAAAGAATAAGTTAGATATGTCTGTAAAAAGAATCAAAAGGGGTAAGATATATACCTAATAATGCAGGATTAAATCTATCATGATATGAAAAGAGACACATTCAGTAGAATAAATGGGGGGAAAAAAGGTTAATTACATGCTTTATGCTTACAGAAATAAAAAATAATAATAATTAAAAACAACTAAAGGTCTGAATAGAATTATATTATAATTGAAAGATCTTCATTTATTTCAACAAGTTTTGTACTAGGGTTTTATACCACCAAATAAAAATAGAGATACTCTGGACATATATTTTTGTCTCCTGGCTAAGGAATCCACCAACTTCTTTAAATCAGATAACCTTTAAGGCCTTAATATTCCCAGAATTGTTTTGGAGGCAAAACCTTTTAAAATTTCCTTTTATATAACAGCTATTTGGTGGTTACCTGTGGCCCAATCATAATCTTGCTATAGCAACATTTGTGGCTTGGCTTCCACTGAAGGTGTCATTTTAAACTACTACAATACTGTAACACTGGTAATCATTGAAAAAAAAAAATCATAAGGGTTTTCCCAAGACAAGTCTGTTATTAATGCTGTCTTACTTCAGTAAAATTATTCGGTAACATTTTCCAAACTAAAAATTATACAAAAGTATATTTTTCTTCTTTTTCATTGATTTCTTAATTTTCTCAGCTTGAAAACAATAACTCATTGTGGGAACTTCTCTCTCACATTTTTATGAGATTCTGATTAACAAGAAAAAAAAAATCCTACTGCCTGTTATTACTTGTTCTCAATTTATAGAATAGGATTATTTGATTCTTTTGAAAGTTACTTCATCCAAGGTGAAAGAAGGAGAAAAAAAAAAAAAAAAAGAACTTTTTCTTCTATCAGAAAAAGGAGATCAAACTTTCATTCCATGCCAGCAATTTTTTGAGAGTAGGATAAACTAGAAGTGAACATAAAGTCTTTCCAAAAATAATTTTTTTTTAATCTAACATTTTAATCTACATTTGAATGTAAAATAAAACCACACCAAAACACTTCTTATAGATAGGCAACATTTTTGGAAAATTAAACATGAAAGAAAAAAAATAGCTGGAATTCTCTTCAGTAATTTGACAAGCTAAAATGCTAGAGCTAAAAAATTCCTTTTTAGGAATGACATGTAAAGCTCAAGGCACATTTTACCATTTAATTTCAAAGGGATAAGATTCAGAGCTAATTTTCAAGAACAAAACTCAAAGCATTTTAAATCTCTTACTACTACTCTGTGCTCAAGACAGGGTTTGTGGCAGGATGCAGCCCCTGGGCCCTGGCACACTGCTGGCCCCAACACCCTGTTGGGCCGGGGAACCCAGAGCAAAGCCACCCTTTGGTCACCTGGAGCCGCTGCTCTCCCTTTCCACACAGGGCTCTGCACCTAGCACTGGCTGCTGTGCTCGGTTTCATCTCTTTATTTAAGAGGTGAGCTCCAGAACAGGGGGAAGCCGGACATTTATGCCTGTTTGCTTTTAAAGATGAGAAACGAAGGCCAAATTTTGGTGACCTTTTGATTGTGAGAGCCCAGATCAGAGCAAGGCTGCACGAGCAGCCACACCAGCACAGAGTGCAGTCACATCCTCATCCTCCCCCTCCTGCTCCATCTTCAGAAGTCTGTCCAGTGTCTGACAAGTGGGGGGAAAAAATAGACTGATTTTAACTGAGTCCTTGAGATGTAAGCAAGCACAGACCCTTTTTGCCTTTTGCTCAATGTTACATTTGTGGCAGAGCATCGTTTTCATTTGAGGTGCACTTAGCTGCACTGCCTTCAATCCTGTCCACCCTGATTTGAACATTGTAGACAGAGGCAATGTCACCTATTGCAGGAGCTGCTCGGCGCTTGCCATCCTTTGACTCTGTTTTCCATTGCTCATAACTTTGTAAAATTTACAGATTTAGGCTGAACTTTCCATGCATGGTATCTGCCTCCAGCAGTGTTTTGTTTTTGTTTTCTTTTTTAAATGTTTCAGCCAAAATAACATAGCTGTTTCCAAGAATACATTTCACATTTAATGAAAATATACATCACTGTCCACAGTAAAAGGAAAATCATACAAATGAAACAAAAACCAACCAACCAAACAAACAAAAAACCACCACCAAACGCTTGTAACAATTCTGTTGAAGTTATATTTTGTTCACACTGGAAAAGCAAACAAAACCCCAGGCTCATTTGAAAGCAGACCCTGCTTGTAACTATTTTGCTGAAGTTAAAGTGTTGCTGTTTTTTGGAGAAGGAATGTTATGTGTGCTTGTCTTTCCATGTTTTCTGAGGAGAATCCACAGTAGAGAAATCTAGGGTCTTGCCTTTGAATGAGAACTTCTCACTGTGCTCAAGCCAAGAGATTTTGGCTCTTGCATGTACCCCATCAGCAAAATGACTACAGAGGTAGGGGTATCTTAGTGTGCATCGGGATAGACAGACTGACAGGGAATGGGGGAAATCCCACATGGAGTGGGAGAGCCAGGGTGGCTGGATATGGTCAGTCAGAGCAGCAGCACATTCCAGCTTAAACCTTGGCAGCAGCCGAGCTTGCCTGCCTTGGGCTGTGGTGGGATGCAGCTCCCCATGCCCTGGGGGGCTTCACAGCACGCAGGCAGGGTCTGCTGAGCTGGCAGGATGTGCTGTGTGGAGGGCACCCTCAGAGGAGCAGACTCCTCCTGAATGTAGATGTGCAGTTTTATTTATTAGAAAAGGCCAAGGCCAGGTTGGATGGGGCTTTGAGCAATCTGCTTTAGTGGGAGGTGTCCCTGCACGTGGCAGGAGCATTGGAATTAGATGGTCTTTAAGGTCCCTTCCAACCTAAACCATTCTGTGATTCTATGTTTCTGTAGAGCAGCATCAGAATAGTATATGGTCAGTTTGAGTGGGGCACACTGTGCATAAATATAAACTAAGGGTCCAAACAATTGGGATTGCAAAGGCAGATTCTCAAAAATTAGAAGCAGTCCTAACGAAGGCAGCTTGTACATCCCTAATGCAGCTCTTTTAGCAGTTCTGTGCTGTAAACAGTATTGCATGCAGCCACAACAACATGACAAAGTCCATTTAGTTCTCCCAGGGCTCTGGTGAGATTACCAGCCCCAGGATCTCTAAGAAAAAGATAATGCTGAAGTACAGTGAATTCTCTACTTGAACACATGGAGTGCAATTTATCATTTTGCAGTGGATTTGACTGACAGGCTGAAAAATCGTACTCTGCATGCCTTAGAGGAGCAGTAAGTCACAGAGAGGGAAGATGCTCGAGCCACTACTTCCCCACAAAGCAACAAAGAGATCTCATTTCAGTTCCCTTCTCCTCAGCCGGGCACAGCAGGGGACTCTGACTGCATTGTGCTAATTAAAGAGCTGGACCTCAGCCGTATTTTCAGACTTTGGGGATTCCTTCATCACATGGATCAGTTGTTGCTGAGTTGCCCAGGTTGTTGCTTCTTTTCACTGTTCTCTGTTGGGTTTTCAGGCTCTTTGATCCAAATCTTCAACTGGTGTAAATTGGTACAGCTCCCCAGGGACTTAGTTTTTAAAGATAAAAGCAAAATGCTATTTAAAAGCTCTGCTTTGTCAGTCTGACTGTGAAAAGATGAATAAAAATGGCTGCTGCTTGCAGTACACAACTGGTTGCCTTAGTAATAAAGTCGCAGTCAGGTTGAAGGGACCCTGCACTGACAAATAATATAATTACAGAAGTGGAAAGACAACCCTGGCAGAAAGGTTGGTAGCAATTAGATTGAAAATGGGCATCTAAAGGACAATTAGTGTGCTCTTTTGCTACTCTTCAATTATGATTGAATGAGGATAACTCTGGCATTTTATATTGAGCTTGCTGAGAAAATTTGCTTTACTCATAACAAGAATCATCTGCTCACTTAATGCAGGAGGAAACACTATGTGGATGGGTTAATCTTGATACCTATGGCAGCTTAAATTGGATTCCCCTTTCCCTGTCATGGTGCAACCACAGTCCTTACCATTACTGTATCAGCATGTTTACCTCTGTTGCACAAGAAAACAGTCTGAGAATTTTTTTTATTATTTTTTTTTCAGCGGAAAAAAGAAGCAAGATTTTATTGTACAATTTCAGGTAGAATTGTTTGTTTATTTGTGTTATTTGTAGGCATGTTCACTGATGTATATTCCTCTGGTGTAACCCTTGTCATTTGCTATATGTACCACATGCATACTTAAGCAATTGGGACTAGCAATTTTAGATATACTAATACACTTAGAAATCCTGAGAGGATAGATGATCCCAGATATTGAAATTTAAGACAGTAAAAAGACTACTGTCTGCATGTTGCCAAATTACCACATTCCTACTCATAAAATTTCTAGGAAATGTATATTCCGTGGGAAATACATTGCCCAAATTGGCATCCATAGAGAGATTTGGTTTATCCATTTAAAGAGATACAAGTCTCAGACTTCTCTCTCTCTTCCTGCAGTTTCACTGTTCATAGATCTGCCCTGCTAGAGTCACTGTGTGCTTGTGACACTTTCTCTCTTCTCTAGTGGGAACTCCAGCTCTTTCAAAGGCTCCTGAGCACCACTTGTTATTAAAAGAAAAATTTCTATCCCCACATGAAGTCTTGATCTAAACCAGCACCCACAGCATGCTCTTACACTATCTCCACAGCTTCCTCCCTATTCTCCTTGCAGTACAAATCACTCCCTTGATGGACTCCTCCTGGAGCCACTCACTCAGCTCATTTAGCAGCAGTCATGTGTCTAACCAACAAGGAGCTTTTGGTGAAAGGAAGCTTTCAGAGATTAAGTGTTCCTGATCCATCCCAATGACAGGAAAAAGGAAAATGCTGTCAGTAGCCTTGCTGATGTCCAAGTAATGAGCAAGGAATTCAAGGAGAGAATGTATGGGGGCAGAATGGGGAAGGATTTGTGTGTGGATGTGTGAGTACAGATGGATGACATCAACAGTACTTTCAAGAGGTGGAGTGCTGTGACTTGTTATGTTACAGAAAGAAAAAAAAAAAAAAAAGAAAAAAAAAAGTTTAATAGCAAACTCAGCACCACTACAAAGTGTATTGTTTCTCATCTTAGGTCACAGGGAGCCCTCTTTTAGAATAGGTGCCTGATGCACCTTGTGGTAGAGCAAACAAATGGGTAATATATGACCTACTTTAAAAATTCAACAACATTTAAAAAATTTCTGAGTAGAGAATTTTGTTTTCCTTTTCCTATCATGTCTCAGTCAAGAGATTTGAAACTAGCCAAAATGAGCAATTATATACAAATAACACTGACATAGGTACAAAACCACAGTAATCCTCTATTGGCAGGGTACCACTGGACAGTTTTTCCCAGTTTATAGATGTTCTAGAAATGGATTAAATGGCTTTGTACTAAAGCAGTACTGAGGCCTTATCAATAATCACAATTAAACGTTGTATCAGCTGTTCAGTTAAAAACAATGTTTCAATGCATAATATTTATACTTTTATGCTAAAAATAATGGCTAGAATACAGTTTTTCCTACGCCCAGGAGTCAGAGCCCAAGATTTCCACCTGATTCTGTGTCTTCTTTACAGTTGCTCTCCACCTTCTTTACTATCCCTTTGGCTCAGAAAAGTTTCTTTTTCTTGGCCCAAACACAACATGAAAGGAGGTGAAGGGCTACCATCTCCTAGTTGACCTGCTCTGAGCATGCCAGAATCTTTCCTGCCAATCTGGGGCAGCTTTAGGTACAGGGAAAAGATGGACCTCCAGACATCCAGACAGTAGGCCATTAACAAGTAAACTACCTGCCAGCTTTGAGACACCTCCATGACTAGGTACATGGTGGGCAGATTTTGAGGATCACAGGTTAAAATTTAGGAATCCCAGCTGGATATAGGTCTCATTCCAGACATTTAAGTTCTCCAGCAAAGGAAGACAGCTTATGGAAGTGAACAGAAAGGCTTACCTTTGATTCAGTGGATCCTTTATGAGCCAAAAGCACTATAGACCAATTAATCACTTAGCAGTTGTGTGAATAATGTCTCCTGATACACAGTCCTTGGGAATGTTATTACCTTATTTTTATGTTATCTTTCATATTGTCTGTGTTTCACTGGGTCAGGCTCTGAACTCTCCTTATGTTTATGATGAGATTGTTATAAAGGTTCCAAAGAAAGAGTGCGAATAAGCTGGCAAGGAACTTGCTGTAATTTTTTGGTTTTGTGAACTACCTGGCACCAACATGAAATATAAATCCCATTTACTGTAAAAAGACCCAGAACCTGATAAGACTTTTCTGTGAATAACAAGGTTCAGTTCAAACTTACTGTCCTTTTGAAAAATACCAAAAATCTAACTCTATACTGAAGAATATAAATTACAGATTTTTGGTCTCTTGTTCCTTGGGTCATAGCATTTTCTTATTATGTCACACATTTTAAGTTTGAATCCTGACTAGAAGCATAAGCTTCTTCACAATAGACTGATCCAATTTGAAGTACATGTTCATTTAATTCATAAATTCCCTCTGTCCTGTGCAGAATGAATCAACACATTCCCATGTGTCTTCCTAACACAGAATCTTATATTAGGAACCAGTAATAAAGTACGTCTGGGAAGATTTAGCCACCATATGCCTTGGCATAATTTGAATAAATGTCAAAAAAAAAAAAGTGTGCATTCTAGAATTTAATGGAAAGTGTGTGTTTCCATTAAATAAAGTCAACACTTCCCAGTTATCCTATTTTGTTAATAAAGTCTCCTCTAGGAATGTTTATTTTATAAAGGAGCTATTTAAATAGGTAAAACTGTTGTGCTTACATTGTATGTTAGTTAACCAATTCCTACATATAAAATGAAGGATATCATTTTTATACATTGTCTGGAATGCACTATAACAGAAATATTCAGAATAAAAAATCCTAATTTATTACTAAAATTATTTCCAAACACAAATTCCAAATTCCAGTAAAAAGAATAAGAAGATATATATATATAAATATATATAAACAGAAAGTTATCTGTTTTATTTGGAAAGATTAACTCCTACATATTCAATTTCATTGCACTATCATAACACGCAAGAAAATGTATCAGCTATTTTAACTTTAGTTATCCTGAAATCAGTTCTCCAGTGAACAGGTAACATACTTAAAATATCATGTTTTCAAGTTATCTTCACTTTTTGCTGTTATCCCAGAAATAATATGATATTAAACCTGTTTTTCAAGTATCCACTAGAATCAAAATGTCAAGTGAGTCATTCTTTCAACGTATTAGGAAGATGTAGTTATTTTTATTTGTTGAAATTATCATCATTTGCATATTCACCCCTATCACTAGTAATTCAAGAAAAAATTACTAAAGATGTGATGGTGATTTTAGACAGACTGATTAAAAACAACATTATAGCAGAGTCAGTCAGTTAGTCAGAGCAATATTCTCTAGTTGATGAAACTCTTGTTCTAATTATAGTGTATTTATGGCACAAAATGTAGATGGTATTGCTCATGACTCTGTACACAGTAATTTCAGGTTACAGGTGGTTCGGTTTTATGAGTTAAGTGACAGCTTCTCAGCAGACCCAATAGATCCCCTGAGAGGTACCAGTGAAGTTCTAATCATTTTTTCCCCACTTCTTCTAAGGACTGCTAACTCAGGCAAGGTTATACTCATCTATAAATGTGATGGCAATAATGTAGTTGCTGACAGTAATACAGTCAGGAACAGAAAGCTCACTCTCCCCAGTCATTAAATTGATACCCTAGCTGAGTTTGGTCCTGCATATGACCTATTAAATACCTTCACAACAGGGTTCCTCTTAGTTTCACACTGGTTAGTCATTTCTAGTGGAAAGAAAAAATTACTATCATAAATCTGAATTATCCCAAACATTCTTAGTCTTTTTTTTTTTTTTTTTTTTCATGTAGCTGTAGGGTGCAATGCATGTGGATCCACACACTCCAGAAGATGTTCCTTCTCCTCCTTTACTGAAGACATATATTCTTTAGAGAAATAAAATGTACGCAATGTTTTTGGCATGCTTGTGGATACATGCGACTTTTAGATATCCCAAGTCTTCTAGCAAAAAGAAGTTAACAGTAATCTTTTTCTTGCATTATAGGTAATATGCCAATCATGGCATCAACTCCTGTTCCTGAATTTCTCATTATATATGGGAACAAGGTGAGAAGAGGAGTTAGGAACCATCTAGGAATTCAGACATCATTCAACATGCATGCATGGTAGACTAGTATTTTTTAGATTAACATTTTTAGTCAAGATCAGGGTGAAGAACATCACTGAGATAGTCTAGGAGCCGGAGACAGATGTATTAAAAGTGTCTCCCTCAAATACAAGACTTCCTTTTGTCATACATAATTTTAGCAAACCTTATTTGTATGTAAGAAACCACCTCATCATTCTAAATGTGGAGAGTATCAAAAATTAGGATAAATTTAATCGTTTACAGAATTAAAACAACAAAAATAAAAAATCCCAAGCGGAGATCGCTGAGTAAAGCATGCTTAAATCGTACACTGTTGTGTAATGGAAAATGCTCTAATGGCCTATTCTTTGCCATCAGCTCTGCCGAGTTATTTTTGCATTTCTCATCAAGCCCAGGCTTCTCCCCAGTTTTTTTTATCCAGCAAGCCTTTCCCCCAGAGATCGTGATCCCAGGGGCTGGCAAAGTCAGAGCCCTGTACGACTTGTCAGGGGCAACACAAGAGCCCCTAATGGCAGACCTCACTGTGCAGCCCTGCCTAACCTCCAGGCACTCTGAAGAGGGGAATTGTTTTCTTTTTTCCCCCATATTTTCCCTGTCTGGAATAAAGGATGAGAGGGAGAATTCACAACATCACTAGTATGTACCACTTACATTCACCTCCAAAACACTTTGCAAGCATTTGCTTAATCGATCTTTCTCATGAATTGAGAAAAAAAAAAAAAAAAAGAGTATTTTATCAGTGTTGCCTGAACATAACCACAAGTTCCTCTCTTTGATGAACTTACTTAATATTTTGGAGATGTTCTGCTCTCAAATCTTTTCCTTGCTTGTGTATATAATGATATCTTTCAAGGACTTACCCCAAATATTAACATCTTAAATATATATTGAATCTGGTATTGATTTTTGTGGGGTTGTTCCTGGCTGTATGGCTTTTATAGCTCTGGTATTTGGTCTCTTTACCTATTTATGTTGATAGTTTTATTCTTTGCATAGCTCAGGTCATTCTGTAAATCATTTTAAAATATTTTTATTTAAGAGATCATATCTTAATGTCAGTTGATAGCATACAGACTAGCCTAAAGATTTTGTGACTGCTGAGCTATCAAATTCACTTTAGCATATATTACCTATGTCAAAAAGTAAATCATATATCCATTGTCCAGGTGATTACATGCGTAAGTTTCATTAACTCAGTGGGAGTATGCTTGCTAATCTTTAAGAGCTCCACATGAAACACAATGACAACTGTTCACATGTTTATTATACCCATAATTAAAAATAAATAATGGAAGAGATTATCATAATGAGGATTTTAAAAAAAAAAAAAAAGCAATTGATAGTTGATATCCATAAAGTGTGTTCTGAGATTCCTCTGTTATTTCCTAGTGAAGGAAAAAATCCCTTTTCCTATTTCCAGGAGAATAACAGTTCCTACAGCATTACTGTTATTGTTGGTGTTACCATATATTTTAAACATTGGCTTTTCAGGCCAGAAAGCTTAATCTAGTAAAAATACACAACAAGGTAAAGCTCCCTGTTCAAAATAAATTACCATGTGGAAATAACAGGTAAATGTACCAAACAGAGGGGGGATAACAAGATAGGAAGTTTTATGCATACCACAGTAAATAATGATTGTCACACATGCCACACCTTACAAGAGCTATTATCTCTAGAAAATAACGTTATTAATTAGGTTAAGAGTAATATCATATTTCTCCATTAATTTCATATTTCAGATTCTCTTTAAAATCATATTTCTCCATTAGCTGAATTTTTAGTTCTTTATTTCAGTCTTCCAAGGTTTGGTGAAATTAATTGCTAAGGAATCTTCCTGAGATGCAATCACATGCCTTTCCAAGACAGTTTGATCTAATGTCTGATATTGAACTTTCTACAATGTATACGAGTGTCCAAAGATGTGATATTCTTGCTAAATCACTTGCTTATTCTTTAGCCTTAGAATATTGGGATTTTTTTTCTGTTTAACAGACACAGGGAAATTCAGGATAGGTAAGTTGATTTCATATTCTATCAGTAGTCTGTTCTTACATTGTCATATTGTCTCTTTAAAAGCGATTCAAAGATATAGTGAACAAAGGCTGACTGATACTCTGAAATGTATTATTGTTTAGATTGAGCCTTTTGTTATGCAAATTACATGGCACTGTATTTCAAACTGAGGAATAATCATGGGCAATGAAATGAAGTGGAAAGAAAGAAAGAAAAAGATGGACAGCAAACGAATTTTATTCATTTGACTAAAGGCTGAGAATGCACAGAGACAAGTAGGTACAAAGAACAAAACTGATACTTTAGATCAACACAGACTGAAAGAAAGAAAGAAAAGAAAAAAAAACTAGAAGAAAAAACAAATAAAGCATTAGTCAACATGGTGTACACAGACCATATCAAACAGATTTTTTTGTTTGTTTGTTTTCAGATAAGTCTTTCTAGTTGTAACATAATAAGACAGTGATAGGAAAGTTTTTTACTTTTCCTTCATTAGTTGTTGTGACCCGTTCTGACCCATTTGCCCTGCCTTACTACATTGTCATCTAAATCATAACAACTGGTAATTGGAGACTTTCTTGGTTGCCTAAGGATAAATTACTACTTTAATTTGAATGTGTTGTCTATTTCTACTCATAAATAATGACTAGTATTGCTGAATTTATTATCCTAATTATTATGTTTATGTAGAACATAATAATTCCCAGCCTCTAAAAACACTTTGTCTCAACATCCCAGGTATCTCTGAGAAACTTATGGTCCATTGCTAAATGCTGAATCTTTCTGGCCTTTTCTATGATCCTCAGAAGAGCATTGGACACCAAATTGATCCATGTGTGGGATGTCCAGGGAGAAAATTAGACAGAAGAAAAGCAGGAGCCTTTCAGTTTAATGCCCAATGGCAATTTTCCTCAGCTGTCTCTGCTAGAAAGCTTACCTTGTTAATATTTATAGTGTAATAATGATTATCTCATTCACAACAGTGCAGGAGGAATCTATCAAGCTCCTTGGTCTATGAACACTCCAGGCATTGCAGCCTCTTAAAGTAGAGAGTCTACAGAGAAAACCCAGTTCCCTCAACTCTACAAAATTAACATAAGCTTTTTTTTCCCCCTTGTATTTTCAGATCTGCTTCTTGCAAGCATAACATGTACATAGATATGATTTGCAAAAGAAATACCACAGGCCTGCAGAATTGATCTGAAGTTATTAGTTCTCACTTTTTTCTGTTCAATATTCACTTCAAATCCCATTGCTCCTGCCTATGCCAGTTGGCATACAAGAATGAAGTAGGGCAAATACATCCTCTTCTTTCACTGTAAAATGCTCACTGTTCCTCCATGAGATTTCTAGTGACCCCAAATGGAATTGCACTGTTGGCAGTGTGGAAACAGTCAATAGATTCATTGGCCTAATGGTTGTCTTCTTTTTATTAGCATAAGTTCACTGAAAACTACTGTGCTGTAGAAGGCAAGGTAAGAGGAAAGCTCCTAAGAAAATTTGATTTAGCTACTGGATTCAATACTGGTATATCCAAGTTAATACATCAATGGCCTGGGTCATTTGCAGAGTTAGACTAGGAGATCTATCTCTTTTCCAGTCTTAGAGGTCTCTGAATCTACAGCATTACTTCGAGGACAGTATGTCAGCACTTGACAGCCAATCTTGACAAAATACAATGCCATCTCACTGTTTTTTTGGTCCTTCAACAGCTTTTTCACCTCAAAAAATATTCAGAAAGCAGGTTGTACCTCACTGTCCAGAGCTCTTTGATAAGGTGTAGTGGCTTCAAACCCTCCATATCCATGCCTTACCTGGCAGCACCTTATTATTAGCTCTCTGAAGAAACTGGACTCACTGCTGTGCTTCTGACACAGAGTTACATTTTCACATAAAGCCAGGCATTTTAAAACAGCTAGAATTTCAAAGTATTTTTGATTGGATATCTTCTGCACCTTCTGGTCACCTTCCACTTTCATCTTCCTTCAACTTCTGCTGAAAGACAATATCTTTCAGCAAAAACACTTCCATAGCTGAATATCAGCTTCACAACAATTTAGTAAGAACATTAAACTCAATTTCATCTTATTTTTCCAGAGCCACAAAGCCCAGCAGCTAAGTGAACATCCTTCATCCAAGAACTGACACCTCACCACCTGAAATCTGCAGGAGAAAGGCTACAGAAAACAAAGTCTAAAGAAAGTCTAAAGAAAACAAACAAACAAGTAAACCTCATTTTGTTTATTTTTCAAGAGCATAGTTTGTATCCCTTTCTGCAGAGCGTTAGCTGCCCTGGCCTCATTGCCACCGTGTAGTTTCCCAATGAGGTGTAGTAGTCAGTGTGGGTGTAACACAACTGAAATTAGTGGAGTTTTACTCATATGCATCAGCTGAGTAATGCTCTGCAGTTTTGCTAAAAACACTGCAGATAGATTGGAAAATATGTATATGAAAAGTTTCTGATACTGCAGTTTTAGATTAAAATGTATAGAAACAAAATTAGAAACACTCTTGTATGAACATTCTGTGAAAATGAGTATTTAACATTTCAGAATGACTATCCATATATTTAGAGTTTAAAAACTGCATTAAAGAGGGTAGGGTTTTTTTACTTTTTTTTTTTTATATAATGGCATGAAATCTCTGCCACATTAAACAGAAAAAGAAAGAAAAAAAAGGAAAAAAAAAAAAGCATTTTTCCATTAACAGTGAAAAGTTTCTGATAGGTTTCCACTATTCTAAATTAGTACAAATCCTTTATGGACATAGGTTCAGATTGGCTGTAATATTTTGTATGAGTTCTTCTAATAAGACTGATGGCAGTATTTTAATTCGTGGGTCATTTGGTAAACCAAGGCTTATACAAACAAGCGCATAAACTTATTTTTAAAATCAATGGTTTAGATTCATTCTGATACGTCTTCTCTCCTGCTGCAACCTGAAGGACAGTTTGTAACGTTTTCATGTACATTTTTAATATAAATCCATCTGAGACATTTTTACTGTTCTCATCATATTTTATTTTTTTGTAAGTTCTTATGTCACATATCCTCACTGGAATATCTAACCACTTCTCAACTGCACATGCTAGCAACACAACTAGCGTCAGTCCTATGCTGTCTATTCGCACATGCTCTCTCCAGAGGGAGAGCAGTGTGCATTGGAGCACCATATTTTGGTCTGTTCTTGAGTGCTGATGTTTTCTGCAGCAAGAAAATATATTCAACGTTACAGCATAGGAAGCTACCTGGGTGAAACATCTAAGGGCATTTTCATCCAAGCTTGTCCCCCTGTAGAAAGAACCTGTGAAAAAGGCTGAAGTAAGAAATGAGTTAATTAAACTCATGTATGGTATATCTGAGCCTTCAGACTGTCTGAAAGACAAATTCTGAAAGACAAATATCTTTACTTATTTATTTTAAATAGATGGGTAAAAGTATTTATTTCTCTTTTTTTTTCTCTCTTTTTTTTTTTTTTCCTCTATAACTCTCTTTGAGGTTGATGAAATCATCCCTGATGAGGTATTCTCTCCTACATTTAATAACATGGTTTGCAACTCAATTCACACATTCAGGAGATATCAGAAATGAAGCATCCTGTAATGTCTTCAGGGAACTATGAAATATCAGTCTTATTTCAAGAACAAGCTGTCTAGTATTAAATTAAAGCTTTTTTAAGTTGAAGTTTCTTTCTTTGATGAACAATTAGCTTCCATTTTCCACCTTGATTCCTTGGCTGCCATGTAAACTGTCACATATTGCTGAAATCAGTTTTGTTGGAATTGCAATTTGAAGTTTATTATAGATACCTTTCCCTTACAATATGCTTTACTCTATTAGACTCAATGCTTCTGAGCAAACCTTGCTCCCACTTGGAGGTTCATTAGGTCCAAGGCAGAAATTTATAATGTAGTATTTGGGGTAGGTGTGAAAATGCTGTGGAATCCAAATTATACTTGTCATCTCTTCAACTTTTCTCACATATTCCTTGCAGCTCTGATAGCCTCTAGTTTTTACTCTGAATTTTTGATGGGCTTGGATCTTGTACCCTTTTATTCCTTATTCTCTTTCGCTTGCTTTTTTTATACAGTTTCTCAGGAGATATTAGCAGTGATGATCAATGGTTGGGTTGCTTTGAACAATTCTGCTGTGTGCAAGTAATCAGATGTGGGATTTCAATAGGAAGCTCATTAGGCCAACATGAGTCAATTTAACAGAAAGTAAGAAATATTAGCAAATAGATACGTACTGTGAGAAACTGGCAGACCTAAGCACTCCCTAGACAGACAGGAATGCTATTTTCTGTTTGTTGTTTTGGACTAACAACAAAACTAAATCTGATATTTTTGAAAGACTTAAGATCCGCAGGAGTAGCAAGCATAGAAAAACTATAACAGGATCTTCTTTGCAATTGGCTGGAAAGATCAACAGATTTTTGAGGTTTGATCCTCAAATATGAGGATCCTCAAAATGAAGCCTGCTTTTAGATAGAGAAATGGAATTTGTCTTCCTATATTTCTTTCACGGCCTGAAGATTTTTCCAATGTAAATGGAAGCTTTTTGACTTGTATGGAGATAGGAAGATACTTATGGTTTCCTCTTCAGAAACTGTATTCCTGCTTCACTTAAATTTGTCCAAAATAATAAAATAGGGTTTCCCCTTGACACATATTAGTTTAGTTTACATGGGATCAGAAAGATGGTCTTATCAAAAAGTTCTTTTGAACTTATTAAACGTACATTATAATCTCTATATTTTTTTAATTATTTTTTTTTCCTTAAGTTTTATATGGTAGCATTCCCATAATGGGCTAGAATGGTTCAAAAACCTATTTAGAAATGTAAGTATCAAGTGTAAGTTATAAAATGTTCTGCAGTGGAGGAGAGGAAAAAGAAGAAAAAGAGTCTGATGGGACTTAGAAACATACTTAGCTGTAAGCATGAGCTTCAACATTTTGGTTTTTCAGTGCTCCTTGTTTTGTTTTTCATCTCTCTACTCCAGGAACATTCACACACTGGAAATTATCATTCTTAATTTCTTGAAAGTTAAACAGTCACCATTCAAAATTAATATTCATCATGATTTTTAGGAAAAAATAATACCCATAATCAAGCTTATGTTAAAAAAAAATAATAAAAGTAAGAAAAATCTGGATTTCTGGAATAGAACTGTTTCAAGACTGAAATCACTGCTCTGCAGTAAAATCTAAGAACAAAACAAGCTCAAGGTTAGAAGGGCCACCAGGATCCCAAGCCCTAGGAAAGAACTATGTCATTTGTAAATCAGGTTCCTGGCCCCGCCTGAGGCACCCAAGGAGACCAGGAGTCCTTCAGCTTTGGGACAGCCCAGGACTGGACCTGCCTCTGCACCACCCAGGGTATTAGGAAGCCCAAGACTGATGTTTCCCAACAACAGTGACAGAGAGAGCTGCAGTGCTTGGATATATATGTGAGATGGCTCAGCCGTAAATTCCAAAGAGAATTGAACAGTTAAATCCCTGGATTCTCCTTCCTTCTGGAGCAAAGAAAATACAAGATGGTTATTTCCACCATATGCATTATAGAAATCCTAATGGTTATGTAATGCACTGTAACATTTTGGAACTAATTGGTATTGTTTATAAGACAGTACAGCAAATACAAACAAAATACCTGTATTTCCAGAAGATAATAGAACTGTCATGGATCTTCGTAGATCATCTGAAGAACAAGAGAGAAAGAAAAAGGTATCAGTTCACAGGCAACACTTCAATATATGTATTTTCAGAAGCTATGGCTATTGATGAACCACAGGATCATATGCTTCATTCATTCATCTCGCCTTCAGTACTCAGCAGCAGGGCTGGTCTGTGCCCTGGAGAGAGTGCAGTGGTGCAGATGATACCTCACCCCATCTTTATGACCTCTGCTCTGTCCAAGCATCTTTGCCCAAGCTGGGCTCCAGGGACCCCTCTCCACAAGGGTTGCTTTGCATGTCACTCAGAGGTGTTTCAGACTCACTGGATGGCTGGCACACATTACCACTTCAGGAATGTTTCAGTCACATTTCCAAGCTCTTGCATGCAAACAGCAATTCCAGGAACTCTTTTCTTTTTAATGAGAATTTCACTCCTGAGTGAAGCTAATATTGCAAGGAATTTGAGACCCTAGGCAGGGGCTTATAGTGTTTCTATTGCTGTCCAGCCCTCTGAACATTTGTAGATGCATTAGCAATGCACATTTTAGCAAACCTTGCCCGGGGGTCCACAATGAGATCCAAGCACATAAAAACTGAGTTAATCTAAACCCCAATTTATTTGAACTTCAGGGCACATAAGGCCATAAAATAGGCAAGCCAAAGGGAAAAAAAATAAAAAAAAAATAAAAAAGAGAGAGAGAGAGAATAAAAAAAAAAAAAAAAAAGAAGAGAAGAGAAAAAAAAAGAAAAAGCAAATACCACTTCAAAGGGGGGAAATAATCTGTGAACACGTTAATCTGAACTTGGAAGGATTCATAAAACTGTGAAGGAGCAGAACTGTACTTGTTTTACTTGTGCTTTCAGCCCTAGCAGAACTAAGCCTCATACCATTAATAACAAAAATACAGCTTTAGCTCATTTTTCAGGTTTTTATTTAAAATGAGAAAACCCTGTAACAAAGAGCAGAGGCCAAAGAACTTTGCCTATTAATTCCGTTTTAATAGGGATTGTTATGTACTGTAGCATTATTCTCTGTGCACATTGATGTTCCTGTTTTCTCTCCACTCCTCTCCTTAGTGCGAAAGCTGTCTCTTCTCACTAATTAAATTTCATTACCTCCCACTGAACTGAAGAGACTGAGAGATTGCTGGCTGACTGCCTTTGACACACTTAATCAATCCCTAGAGAACAAATAATGACCCTTTTTTGTTTCTTTTTAACTTGTAACCTTTTTTCCCCTCCTGAGACACAATTTCTCTAGTCATTTGAATGTATGTCCATCTTCGGTTTCAAGACCCTAATGATAAGTGATTCTGTGGTCATGTAAGCAATCAATAAGAGGATAGATATTCTTCTCATCTTTGGCATGAATATTAAACTTGCAAAGTCATTTTGTCCTTAAAAATTCACTTTAGTATTATTCATAGAAAACTCTGGAATCGTGCTGTCTGGGGGCGACATTGTCTCTTTGTTTACCCAGTCTTATCTACAAGGACATTTACATGAAACCTGGGCTTCAGTTAGGGAACCTATATAAACTGTACCTCATTTTTTAAATAGAAGGACAAATCAATACAAAATGGGACTCCACTGATTTAAGATAAGTGACATTGCACATGAACTTCACTGTAATTCTCGATTTATGACAAATGACTGGGTGCTAAGGATGCCTCTTATCAGGTAATAAATCTAGGCAGCTCAGAAAGACCAAGTGAAAGAAATTAGTGAACTTCTAGGAAGTAGTTGTATTTTCACATTTACTTTTATATGTATGCATGTAGTGGGCAGGACACATGCATACTTCTTTTGCCATTCAGATAGATTACAAGAAAATTTATGTTAAATCGTTGAAAATGGTGAAAGAATAAACAGATGAGAATTCTTAGCTGACAAAGTAGCCCTAACCTAGTGGTTAACCCGACAGAATGGCAGATTGTACCTTGAAGCATCAATACACAGAAAATTTACATGCATGTAAATTTTCACAGAGGTCATTTTTATCCCCTGAGGTCATTTTCTTACCGTCCTTGATTGACTTCCAAAATGAAGTCTTTAAAAGATTTCAGTTTGTCAGCTGACTACATGAGTCTTCATCCCCATGGTGAGACTTTGTGAGATTTGATTACATTTATGTGAGCAATTACCATGTGTAAGCATGCATCTATCCACTGTCATCAACCACCTAAGTGTCTAAATCTGCAGAGCATACAAATTATTATGATACGACTGTGGAAAAAGTTCATACATCTTTTTTAATAAACAGAAATGCTGCTGTGCCACTCGTCTCAGACATCTCTTTTAGTTTAGAGCAGCATTCCTCCTTTTGTCCACTTTCTTTGCTGGGATATGTAAGTTGTACACGAGATTATCAGTTCTATTTCTATGTAGATCAGTGTGCTAGAACTTTGTTTGTTTGTTTGTTTGTCTGTTTTATGATTGCTTAATGGATTAGCTAACTACCTGATGGTTTATAGAAGTCTCAGTTGTGCAGCTCTTTCCATGGTTTAATGAGGAAAGTATCAGCATATTTTGTTTTCCAGAGCTGTCTAAATCTTCTTCTTACCATGACAGGTGTTACCCACACAGTATGAACAACTATCCAATTAATTGTAAGACGGCTATGTAACCTGATAATTAGAAGTGACAAATAATAACATGGAGGGCTATGGAACACAGATATACTTAATTTCAAGACTATGCCAAATTCCAGAAATAGAAAACAAAGCCTAAAATCTTTCATCAACCTCTAAAGAGTAAATAAATAAATAAATAAATAAATAAATAAATAAATAAATAAGAGAGTGTGTGTGTGTTGTTATCATCTGAACAGAGGTATTACAAATAAATAAATAAAGTTCCCTGTCTCACAGGATATTGCAAGAACAGTATAGGAAGAGAGAACATAATGTTAAATACCTTAGGTCTTTAAGGGAAGTGCAAACATTGCTTGGCTAAAATTGGACTAAGTATAATTTCTTCCATGAAAAGTCTAGAGAAATTTTTTTGTCCTCATACCTCCTTATAAAGTCCATATAAAATATAAATTTTATCTACCAATACAAAAGGTAACCCCACAGCACCTTCTAACTTTATGAAAAGTGAAAACGCAACTTTCTGATAGAAAGTGCAAAGCCACATCCATATTTTTGCTTCTCCTACACTAGTATAACTGGTTAACTTTTTATTAATTGATGTCAAAGAATTCTAAAGTTAGTTTAGGCACAAAGTCCTTGTCTTCTTGGTTGACTGTATCTACATATAATGTAATTGTATCTATGTGCTAAGCTATGTGTAACATTTACACTTATTTAAGGATTTATTTTATTAATGAAAATCAGAAATAATCCAAGTCCACTCCTGGTGCTTTGTTTTCAGAATGCACTAGAAGAGCAAATGAGCTGCTGACTTCTCTGCTGATAACTACAGAGCACTACAGAGGGAAGACGGGACTTTTACTCCTATGCAATACATCACCATGAGATGTTCTCACCCACTCAGTTTCCTGAGACTAAATGAGGATACTGGCTTCTGCATCACCTGCTGGGTAATCTGCTGGGATGAACAAAAAGAACAGAGCCACTAGCGGAGCACAGAGGCATTAGTAGTGTGCAAGTCATCCTAGCCTGTCTCCCGTCTCCACCCACTCAGCTGTGCTCGCCACACAGCCAGAAGTGATGAAATGCAGATTGGGGCATGGAAATGCAGCCCTGTATGTTCTACTAGAAAGGCAGATAAGTTCAGATAGATGTAAGATAAGTGTATGTCTAGGTTTTAATAACATACAGGCACAAACAGCTCACGTCTCTTTTAAAAGTCAAAGAGCAATTAAAAATGCAAGGTGATGCTCCTGTTAGGCTCTTCAGCATAAAAATTGGGGATCTCTGTTTCCTGGATAGTGAAACCAGCTTCATGGTCCATCCTTAACCAGTTCTGGGGACAAAATTTCTGCAAGTACAGAGTCCACAGGAAATGTCCTATTTTAAATATATACATATTTTTTTCAGAGAATATATTTCAAGTTCTTTTGCAAGATGAATGAATTGCAACTTAAAGAGAGTGGGCTAATCTGCTAGTGCAAACTCTGGAATCTTGTTACAAATGTTAGAGTCTTAATGTCTGAAATAAAAATGTGACACACACACACACACACACAAGCTTAAGTCAGTGGCAAAACTCTGATGAACTCCAGCAGGGCTGAGGTTTTGCTTCATTTGTTTGTTTATTATTACCTGCTATAATCTTTATGCCTTTACTGTGCTACATCATTAGTTCTTTCAGGCTGCTTATAATACTTGCTATTTAATACTCCAATTGCCATCAATATTCATTAAACATAAATTGGAAAGGAAAGCATCTGTTTTATATAGTGACTAAATAATACCAGTTTGCTATGTAATTCCGATTATAATTTGCCAGTTTATGTTCACTTGCAATTGTCAATCATATTCATAGGTGGAAAGAAAAATCCATTTTTTCCTTGGCTAAAGCTGCGTATTGTGGTTCTTAGTAACTGCGATCAAAATTACTGTTTGATGATGCTTGAAAGATTATTGTATTTTATTTTAAAGTCTCTCTCTATATATACTAGTATAATCTGGCTATATTTCACTTTCATGAGATTTCTTGGATAGGAAGAAAATGTTGTAATGTGTAACACATACCACATTTTGACTAATATGCCCAAGGAGATGCAACAAATCATATGACAAATTAAAAACATAGAAAATTTGAATCCATACCAATACCAATTTAGTTTAATATTCAGACATGAAGGAATAATAGAATGTAGAGTTTCTGGGGTCTCTTTTATTTTTACTGGAATGGCACTATTTTAAAATAACTGGTGCAAATCTCTGAATTTGTCATTGACTACAGGCAAAGGATGAAACCCTGTGGCAAAATATAAATACTGAACACAGTTCCATGGTCCCAGCTCAGACAAAAGATCCATTGAAATCATAAGAGATGTTTGCTTGGGGAGAAACTGGAAAAGCACTACCCTGGCTTATAATAGCTCCTGGCTGCAAACTCTAATTATGTATACATCTGCATAAGAGAACGGAAGCACACATAATGCAGAGCTGACAGTTTTGTTTCTTACTATTAAACTCCTTTCTAGTTTTTACTGACATTATTCAGTACATTGTATTTTTATATATAGTTTTCAAGTCCTAAGGACCTCAAGAGTGGAGCTTATTTGACCTAACGTCTAAATAGAGGTCAAATCAGAGCTGGTTGTCTAGACTCTCTAGATCATTGGTGGAAAAAAATAGGCAATTTTGAGATATGAATCATCTGAACTTCAGGCAAATACCTGAATTAGATAATATCAATCACATATAAAATGCCTGTTTCTCTCCAGTGATCACAAATAGAGCCTAGACCACTATTTCAGATATAGACAAAGACATTATAGTTTGGTCAGTTAAATCTCCCCGCAAGGAGAATGGAAAGCATTTATGACAACAGGTCACAAACATTAACACTGCAATTTCCCCCCAAAAAGGGGAAATTTAAAAAATTGCATGTTGGAGAGTAAAGATTTCTACTGCTAACCCCTCTAACTCCATTTCTAAGTTACAGAGGACAAGGTAAGGATTGGTCTAGAAAGATTACATGGTTAGATTTTGTAAATGCTATGTGACAGCAGTGAGTACTCAGAGTATCAGAAATAATTACAGATGCCTTACTTTGTTGTACAAGGACCTCAGACATGGCACTGCTCTCCAGGGGCTGCTTGCCTAGAGAGCAGCTCTGCCCCAGCATACACGTATCAGGTGAGCTGAGAATCCCCATGCTCTGGGTAGTGAACAGCTGACGGCATATATGAAGGTACATGGTCAGGATTAGCTGTGGTGAGCAGTATTTGATTCTGGTTTCTTCTCACCAGATGGATTTTTCCCACTCTTGTAACTGGAGCACCACTGGAGGTGTTATTATTTCAAAGAACCTCTTGAACTTTCTGCTCTTGGTATGTGAAGCTATTTGGAATAGGGTTTAGCTATTTATTCCCTTTTCAGTTAGAAAAGGAAAGGGAAAGGGAAAGGGAAAGGGAAAGGGAAAGGGAAAGGGAAAGGGAAAGGGAAAGGGAAAGGGAAAGGGAAAGGGAAAGGGAAAGGGAAAGGGAAAGGGAAAGGGAAAGGGAAAGGGAAAGGGAAAGGGAAAGGGAAAGGGAAAGGGAAAGGGAAAGGGAAAAGGAAGGGAGGGAGGGAGGGAGGGAGGGAGGAAGGAAGGAAGGAAGGAAGGAAGGAAGGAAGGAAGGAAGGAAGGAAGGAAGGAAGGAAGGAAGGAAGGAAGGGGCACATCTAAGCTAAATACTGGCTTTAAAACACAGGGTTGAGCAACACAAAATGATCTTTGTGATAAACATGGAATCACGTGAGGTTCTTTCAGACCTGTCAGGTCATATTGTGTTATGTCAGCAGTGATGTAATATTTCTGAGCTACTATAATTCAGAATGATGTGATCAAACGTGACAAACATCATGTCTGAACAATAGTCCCAGAAAGAGAAGGATTTAGAATCAAACTAGAGCTGTATTAGCATGTGACTATTTCACATGTACTGTATAATTGTTGAATGGTATAAGTATATAAATTGTTTTGTGAATTTTTGCTCTGTTGCTTTAAAAAGTGACTGCTATTTTCCCATAGACTGCCTAAATGTCTACATATTTTTTTCTAAAAATCATCTGCCAGGGTTGAAATACAGCTCTCAAACTGCCAGTGGGCAAATAATATCTATTTATGGTTCTTCATAGTCAGATCTTCTTTTGTAGGTTTTGTTTCTTGTTGAAAGAGAACAGCTTAATCCCTTTGGCACCAAGATGCTGTTTAGTAAACCATTCTGGGAGAGTTTTCTCTATAAGAATTGTTTTGAAGAGAATGAGAATCGACCCCTTTAGCTTGCTCACGTCTGCCCCTCAATGCATTCTAAAAAGACTAAGAAAAGGTAAATTAAATCTGGATACACACAGTGCAAGAACTTGAGCCTCTGAGGAATAAGTCTTGTTCCCTCTAGGTCTGGCCTCTCATTACTCAGACTGTTGTTTCACAAGCATAATATATGTTACAATCTTATATATATTATCAGCTATAATTTGAACTGATAAGATAGTTTGTAATGGACTAAATCCATTTCACTAGGTACTATGTATTTTTCAATTATGTCAAAACACATTCATTGGCCCAAAGACCTTACAATCTTTTCTGTACCACAGAAGTATTATAAAGAAGAAAAAAAAAAGTTTGATTTCCAGAAACTGTGGTAACAGATCAAAGTTTTGGGTAGGTGCTCAAGTGGCACAAGCCAATATAGCCATCATCATTGTTGCGATGACTTTGACACAAGTAAGTGGAGACACCAGGTGCTGTTTTCAGCATGATCATGGCAAGATTACAGCAATCAGCCCTGCTACAATGACCAACCTTTCACATTCTCATATTGTATGATATCAGCTGTATGCAAGGGCCAATGAGCAGGGGAAACAGTGAAGTGCTAAGGAACCATAACATGTTACGTGCCTTCAAAGACATCCTAGCATTAAGAAATCCAGATCTGCCACATTCTTATTATCTGATTTTGAAACAGCCTTAAATAGATTAGTTTGACATTTAACTCTTTATGACTTCTGTGGAAATCCATCTATTAAGTAGTTACTCTAGTCTCAGTTTAACAATGAAACTATATAATACTTTTCCTTTGGGAGGTGTTATTCAGCATAAATAAAGGTAACACTGTCAAATCCACAGACTGCTATCTAACAGGACCATGGAGTAAACATACTGTGTGCTAATTTTTACCAGAGCCCTAGAGCGAACAGCTGCTTCTGTTAGCACAGAGGAAGAGAAAGTGTCCCTGGTGGTCTTACCCTGAGGGTTTTTCTGTTCCTTGTTGAAGAATTTGACTCAGAAGCTCTGCAGAATCCCAGGAGCAGTGCAATGTATGATGCTAAACATCATGATGCTGACCATCACAGGAGCTGGATTTGAGGTAGATACTTCAGGTTTCAGGTAGAGATCGAGATTTCCAGTTCATTACAGATAGGGAAATAAAGCCAAAATCAGTTCAAGTGCAAAGCAGCTTCTGTGTCCCTTTAACAGCTGTGGCTACACTTGTTGTTTTAACAAAGCTTGTGAAAGCAACAATGCTTTATAGAATTTCTGAAGAATAGAATGTTTTTGACTAAATTTAATATATGTTAGCACTAAAGTTGTTGCTCTAACTGTGATGGTAGAAGAGTCTGATGTTAAAAGAATTCACATTTTTATTACAAGAACAACTTACCTGAAAAAAAGCAAGTGAGGTGTTATATCAGGCACATAAGATCTTCTATGAGTGAATATAAGAAACCTGCTTTTTTGGCTTTCAGATATATCAGTTAGTCTAGTAGGAGATATTTCATCTTGTCACAAACTTTGACTTGCTTAAAATGAATTTATAATGCACTTGTGCATATACATCTTTTGACATGAGGTACAATATTTCAAAAATCCAAGGAAAAAATAGGATTATTTTGTTTTGTTTTGTTTTGTTTTCAGGATATCTATCAAGAGTTGTGCCAGATATCATCAACCTCCACTGTGGTCAACTTCTTTAAAGTGACTCTTTTACCTACTGAACTAAACAGCTTTTAGTTCTTTAGAACTGGGGACCAGCCAGTTCTTCATGCCTCTTGTAAGACCTGTTCAGTAACTGTGTTTAGAAAATATTTACTATATTATATGGATGCGTCCATAGCAATGAGCTAGCTGTAGAAATGCCTTATTTAGACTTTTATGGAAGTTTGTTACATCAGCTCAGTACCTTTTAGCTGGGATGATTGAATGTATTTCTGGGGTTTACCATTTGGAAGATTAGGAAGGCAGGTAATTTAAGGCTGCAGATCAAGCAAAATGGAGTTCAGAGTCTAAATCTGGGCTCAGATCCCAAGTGGCTCCTGCATGCCACCCCCTTTGCAGATTCTGCCTCCAGCAGAAAGGCCATTTGCATTGCAAGGCCCATGGCCAGGAGGGAACAACATAAGGGAAGGTATATGCCTATGACAGTGTTATATGTATTTCTTTCAATTTTTTTCTAAGATTAAATTATTTTTCTACCATGGATGCAAAATATTATGATGTGCTATAAAAATTAGTATTGTTTGTTTTTGTGATGGGGTGAAGAATATAAAAAAATGTTTTCTTATCAAGCTATGACAACAGGTAACAAATGCTAAAAACATGACTTCCACAGTCTCAACATAAATGCTTAAAAAAAAAACACTTGAAAAATGAATGCTAAAGTGTTCTATAAAACTATAGTAAAAGCACTCATAGTTACAGTAGAATAAAATGGTGCAACCACCAAGGGGAGGTTTTATACCAAATTCTCTAACAGTGTATAATAACAGGATTTATATTCTCTTCAAAACTTCAATCAGGAGACAATTTTTTCTCATTATGTTATTTTCAAAGAATAAATCTTTCAGAATCCCTACACCTGACATCTGTTCTTTTCTAGCATGCTTCGTAATGATTGGGAAGTTAATACTCAAGAGGACAGTCCTTTTTTCTGTGATTATAGAAGTCTGTTTCAGGTGTACTCCCAGTGTGTTGTATTTTGAGAGCAGTGTCAGTCGTGATTTTTCAAAAAAAAAAAAAATCCAATGAAACTGTATATTGCCCTAAATAGCTAGAGGGCTAATATATAGGGTCACAGTTTAATTCTCGTTATCTTTGCCTAAGAGTTTTATTTTTAATTTCAGTTTGATTCAACTTGTAAATCGCATTTGTACCAAAAGTCTGTATCCTATACAGACAGAAGGATCTAACACCAGGAAATTTATCTGCAGTTCCCTACTTTCTAGGACGATGCCCCTTATGACTAAATCTAGAGTGAGCTTAATTGACAGACATTTAAAGTTGACTTATTGACACATTTTAGCAGACAAGTATTTGAACACTGGTAATAAAAAATTGTGGCCGTCCATGGTCATCAATACATTTATCTATCTATTTATTTATTTTGTATTTTAACTATCCCCTCTGTAATTCAAAACTATGCAGACTGAAACTTCACAGGATATTTTGTCCATCACTGACTCCTAGATAAAACCTGCCATTCACCCTCCCTCTTCAGCCCAACCATACAACCCCCCACCCACCCCCCGCCCCGTGGTGGGGGCATCCCCCTCATTTGAGCAGCATGAGCATTATGACTACACTGCAACAGCAGCCACAGAAGTCAACCCTGCAGCTTGCACCTCAGGCAGGTGGAGCAGCCAGCATGAGACCCCCCCCTGAGAGAGGCACCTGCATTTCTTCTGATACTCATAAAAAGCAAATTTATATTGAAAATAATATTCCTTTAAATGACTTTGGAAATATAGATTGTTGGTGGGGTTTCTGCTGTAGAGAGGTTTGCAAAAGGGTTGTAGGTGCCACAGTCCCTTGGACACTTTTAAAAATGCTTTTTCTTGGTATGGAAAGAGCCTTTCCTCTTCCTGCTTACTGGAATGTGTGAATCTATCCATCCTGCTCAACAGCTGGAGTTCTAATGGAGAAAGATTCTCTTGGGGCAAAAAAAAAGTTTATAAAGAAAAGGAGAAAGTAATCACTCTTTGTGAGACAGAAAAGGGCTCACACAGTCCTTCTCTCTTAGGAAGGACATTTGGCAATGCATTTAGAAGGATAACTGTAGTACAGCTGTATACATACAGTCCATTCTACACCAAAACCATCCCTTTGCAGAAATGTTTCCATGAGGAGTGCGTGGATTTTAAAAATCTTCATATTTTTCATGTTAATCTTGACTGCATTTGTATTTTCTTCTGAAGCTGAAGGCCACCTCCCTCCTCAGCACCCTGCTGCTTACTCAGAGCCACCCCTGCTGCCTTGGGATGAGGGCTGGGGAGAGGCAGCTGCCAACTTACCTACCAGCCCACCTCTGCCCACCAGCCCCGCTGGCCAGTGCAAGTCCTGCAGCCTAAGCAAAAGGAGGGGAGGAGGGCTCTTGTGGCCCATGAACAAGATATAAAGCCATTGGGAACTTGCACATTCACTCAGCTCCTTGCAGAGTGACTTGTCTCCATCTTATTTATCCTCTTTCAGTTAGTCCCCACTGCAAAATGAAGGGATAATGTTTGCTGCCATTATACTGTCTAGTTTGTTTGTCCCATTTCCAAATGCAGACTAAGTAGACTGTAAGTCATTAAGTGCAAGGCATGTGTACAGCTGGGCAGGTGTGCAATGCCGAAAGCAGGCTCTGTCCTTAGGGCCTGCATTAATAAATACAAGTAGTATAATACTAATATTTAAGAATTACCTAGTTCTTTATCCCATTTAAAACATTCCCCAGAATTTGCAACAATACCAATATTCTTTGTCATTATAAATGCCTGAGATTACACTCTTAAAATTAAGATTTTTTAATAAAGTAAAAATAGACTGAAATGGGAAGCCTGTGTGCAAGTTAAGAACAGAATATGAGCTTTGTCCTTAAATAATTTGAAATTCTCCATGTTAATGTTATGCTGCAGGCTGAAGAAAATGGTATAATTTTAAGTATATTTTCATCTTCTGAGAAAAGCCATATTTATAATAATATTTAATATCCACTGCTAGTCAATAAAAGCAGAAAAATAGATACATCTAGAATGGTCTGCTGAGCAGAGATATAATTATTCAGATTATTACTATTTAGAGCACTTCAGTTAAGATGTTTACTATAAAACTGTTACCACTTTTTTTGATTAGGATTAAAAAAAAAAAATCAGTCACTTTTTTCCTGAACCTATTAAACTTTGATGCTTTTGGTATAAATTTTGCTACAGATACACATTTTATCACACAGTAAGGTTTCAAAAAATACAGATATTTTTGAACACACATAATATAAAACTCAAGAAGCAATTGTGCATTGCTTTTATTACAAATGAAAATACAACAGTTTACATACAGAAATATTAAGCGATTTACTGTGTGATTTGAACTGGACTAGCCTTCAGTCCTGTAAGATACAAGATGCTTGAATACATTCATTCAAGTATTGTCAGTGAATCTCATTTCAGAGAGTAAGGCCATGTTGTAGAAAACTCCCCACTAAGATTATGACGTTCTTTTTTACAAGAATATTTGAATCACATTTTTCCAAAACAAATATTTAAAAAACAACAAAAATCAGTTGCTTTATTCACTTACTGCTTGCCTTATACAGTATTTCCATGGAAAAATGTTGGTATCTAGTACAAAGAGAATTAAATATCTTAATGAACATATTCATGGATGAATTCTTATATAAAGGATGGCCTCAACAAAATGTATTAAAAATCCATTACCATCCCAAAGGACCTGTTGTAGTATTTTTAATTTTACTCTGGAAGAACAGAAAACATACATATATTTAAATAATGTAATAAAATCTCTGAGCAGTTCTGCCTGTTTGTGTTTAACACAAATTACTACTTGCTGCGGAAATGGCAATGTTTATATTTGAAAGATTTTGATTGTAGTTTACATATATTCCAGTCAGATAAATAAATCTCAAGGATTATCTTTCAACAAATAAATTATTCGTAAACACAGTTTCAGAAAGGCTGTCATGGTTAGCTTTTTCTATGCTATGGCATATGACTGTGAAATCTTTAAATTCTCTATATGCACTAATATGTAATGAGGGTGATTTTGTAAGCTGTGGCAAGAAATAGGGAGTTTATTTCTTGTCTGTTGTGGTCTGCCCTTCATTAAGCTTTATGTGAACCATCCATTTGTTTCAGACACAGAATGTTTTGTGAAAAACCCAGTTCAGAATATTTGAATACCAATGAATGGAAAAGCACAATAATATAACTTTTGCATGTATAGTTATTGGCAATAAATCTGTGCTATTCAGTTTCTATTACTCTGTAGTAGCTTCTAACAGATTACCGGTTAGCTAAGTCCCTGTTAAATATTTATTTTTAGCCAAATCCTGTTTACATGTGCAAATCCTGGCTATACAAAATTTTGCATATAGCATTACTGCAGTATTTGGGAGACAAATATCTCTTTATGTGAGCTGAATGTTTCATGGCCCCATAGCTGTTCTTCTTTGCAGGCTGGCAGTGTGGTGGGTGCCCTGTGGTCTCCGGACTGCAGAAGCTACTGACAGCCTCTGCCATCGAGGAGGAGAAGTGCATCTCAACAGTAGAAGCAGCTGGCAGAAACCTGGCAGGGAAGCGGCTTTCAAAAACGAGGGTCTTCAGTGTGCTCAGAAGTCTCATTCCAACTCTGCAAATTGCCATTTTGATTCAGCAGATCTGCACTGGCTTGTAACAGCCAGGAAGCTTACCCTCAGCAACGCAGTCAAATAACTATTGCTGATATAGCAGCCAAGTGCTGACATAGCTGGAGCTCCCAGTGCCCACCTTGGCCCCAGGAGTCTGCACTGAGGACTACGGTATGGGCCCAGATCTGCTGGGTACTCAGATCCTGTTGATATAAAGACTGTCTAAAAGTCCATTAGTATGCTGTATTTTAAAGCAAAAGTTAAAACTGCCATGAGAAAGAGAAATGCAAATTACTGGTGGAAAGTAAATATATATGACGTTTGAGCTGCAGTCAGCTTACATGATTCAAGATCTTTTGTGCTACATAAGAATAGGCTAATTTGTACAATGTCAGAAGGAAAAATCAAGCTGTGACTCTCAAAATGTTATTTTGTTGTTGTTGTTGTTGTTTTTTAATTTCAGTTGGCTTCTTCAGCTTTTCATTTAATTGAAGCTGAGAAGAATAAAAATTAAACAAATGTCAAACTCTATATGAAGCTGTTACAACTAATAGGCATAGCAGGATACTTTGCAATAGTAATATTTTAAATCAAACTTACTGGCAGAAAGCAAGCAATCAGTTTCCTTTGAAAACTTTCCACTAGAATGGTTTTCCAATGGAAAAAAAAAAAAAATGCTCTTTTCAGTAATAAAAAGTTTTTTCCTAGGGGAAAAAAAAAAAATTGTTAAAAAACATGATTATCTTTCAGAAAAAATGAAAAAGTCTACGTCCAATATATGTAGCCTTTAAAATATCTCATTAGCCTTTATATTATCAGCAGAAAATTTGTCAGGTGTAAAATTGCATGCCAATGTAATCAACATTATATTTTTCTGTTTTATAATAATAATTATTGTTATTCAACCCAATATGTGGCTGAAAATTTTAAAATCCCTGTGAGAAGGAAGAATCTTCTCTTCAAATCAAATACAACTCTGTGAAAGGACATGGTAGATTTCATTTTAATAAAATTAATTCTAAGAGTTTTTGTTGTGCAGTTCAAACTTTTTTTTTTTTGTAATTTTAATACATGTCATCAAAAACATCTGTCTATATTTTAGCTTTACTTTCATTTTTCACTTTTTCTTCTTTCCTTTTCCCATAGCTTTTCAAATTTGCATTTGGAAAAAGCAAAAACAAAACAAACAAAAATCCTTATCTTTCACAAAAAAAAAGCCTAAAAATATATTGACAAACCCCTAAAAGAGGCATGCTTTATGAAACATTAATAAAAATATGATCTTTCATTTTTTTTGTAACATCTTTGTTGTTTGATGATTCAGAGAATTGCAAGATTGCAAGAAAGAAAGAAAAAAAAGTGTTTTCAACAAAGATGGAAAAGTAGAAAAATATTTTAAAATATCAAGCTTTTCCCATTTTCCAAGTTCAACCATGCCTTGGAGTGAACCTCTAACCCTGTTTAAATCGATGGCAGCTCTACTGAGAGTTATGTTCTTGATTTTTGAAATACCCAAGATTTTTTTCCTAGCCCAGAGCAATTCTAAAAACCCTAGCTGTCCATTGACTTTCATGAGGTTAAAGCTGTCCCCCACAAAGATTCACTCAGCACACCTTCATCCTTAACAATGAAATACCTTATTATTATTATGGACAGCATAGTGAGGCTTCATTACAAAATTTGTCAAAAACAAAGCCTTTGAGCATGTTCCAAAGATTGTTCTTCTTCTATTCAGTAAACACTTTTAATAATAGGCAATAATCCAGCCTTTAGCACAAGCTTCATTGCATAAATTAATATCTCAATAAATATTACACTGTGAGCTTATTTGGGGTTTTGTCATCCAAAGCAAGCAACAAATATGAACTTGACAGTTACCATCTGGTTAATTTGATTACAATTACTAATGAAATAATGTGTAAAAGTATAAAGAGGACGTATGCTCAAGTATGAGCATCTTGAGTAATGAAAGTCTGACTACAAATCACATCAGCCATGTCCTTACTTAAGTTGTACCATCTGCAGCCTCAATATAGAGAATGCAATATTGCTGAGTGTAAATCTGCATAAAAATATTTTTTATTATTTTATTTAATAAAATCAGCATAATAAAACATTATTATTGTTTTGTTTGTTTTTTTGTTTGTTTGTTTGTTTTGGGTAGAAATGCAATGTGGAAAAGAAAGCTTCCCACACAGAGTTCAGATTAATTTTGCCAAAGCAATTTCTACAATATTTCATGAATACACTATGGAAAAGTTATTCAACTTGCTTTGGACGTAAACGTTCAAGAAAAACTAAAACTGGGACTTCCTACACATGCAGATGATGTGCTTTGTACTTTATTAGAAATTTTGTTCCTTGTATGTTGCGAATACATTTCCAAAAGCAAGGTCTACCTAGACTGGTGCCTGCTTTGCCTTTCATAATGCACTTTAAATAAGTCCTTGTTACATCTTTTAAGATACTTTACACTGAACGCATGTTGCCCATGCTTGTTTATAATGTCTTCTCTGTTTTCCTGCTTTGATTTAAGCATCACAATCTTTGCTTTCTTACATCTCTGAGTTTTCTGTCAATCGTGTGCATGAAAGCATTGTGTGTGTTGACCATGAGTGTTAGCAAATTGAATGCAAATTGGCCAAGGAACCACTGATGGGTAGTGAAAACTGTGACATAACCTGAGCTGACTGTGAATGCAACATACCATTTACAGAGATGTTAAACAAAACTGACTACCTCCTACAGTATTGCCTATGGGAGAACCACCACAAAGAGTACTAGATCAGATCTGGATGTTTTTGTTAATTATCACATCAAGGAGAAATACAGAGTGCTTTTAATATACAATGACAGTAAGGGAGGAAAACTCCACTGAAGCGGGAGAACAAGCAGTGACTTTCTTAGACATGTTTTATCTGTCTTCTCCACCCTTTTTTTCTGCCCAAACCTGCACCAAGTTGTTGCAGCCTCCAACACCTGGTCAGCTGCACAGGTACCCCCTGCACATGCGATATACAACCTGCAGAAGACCTGTTTTAATATTTCAAGGGAAAGGGAGTATATCTGAGTCCCTGTCTCACTCTCTGTCTGTCCGTGTATTATTCCATGTGCATCTCTTTTCAATTCCTGCTAGAACTTGGTCCTCGAAGAGGCATTCACTGTAAGACATGGTCATGTCATTTACTGAGAGCCTATAATTTTCTGATGCTGCCTGTTAAACTATTTATTAAGAGCTCATTAATTTGCTTTTTCTCCAGAAATAATGGCTTAATTCCTTATGCAGTCTGGCACAACAAGAAGGCCTGAAATTCTGTTTGATTATCTCTGTTACAAACCAAACAAACAAACAAAACAAAAAAAGTTTTCTAAAAAGCTCTTTTGGATTGGAAAGATTTGAAAATGTCTGCTCACTGAACTTAGTCTGTGGAACTTTTGTTTTGTTCAAGCATTTTTAGACTTACAGTTTCTTACCATATAAATATAGGCACAAAAGCTCTTCTTGACGATACTACTCCTAATCTGTCATTTCCAAGCATAAGAAGCCTACATCTAGTCTCTCATGAGGTAGACAGCAGTGAGCTAGACAGTGAAGAGTGGCTCTGCATATATATAAACCAAATGCTTAAGTATGTTTTGTAATATTGTCAGTATCTATCTTGGTCAAATTACTGACCACACAGCGAGACAATACAATCTTTGGAAAATGTTTCTGAAAGTGTATCTTTAAAGTAGAGAATATAGAAAAGTCTTTACCTGGAGCAAGTCGACATATCCTTTGATTTCTGCAGAGCTTCATTGATATAAATGAGTTCCTTCACTCACGCACACACACTCATGCACACCCTTGGTTGGATGCAGGGTGCACGGCTATTTATTTAAAACTAAGTAAGCAGAGCTCTAGACTTTCCATATGTCAGATATAATTTTCAAAAGATTGTGCTTTCAGTGCATAAATGTGTCCTGAATTTCTTGGTATACAGTGGAAGTGCCTCCACAGATTTCTGAATGTGGTAGTCATGCCCACCAAGAGTTACCAACCAGTTGCTGAACCCCTGACCCTCCTTGGCTTTCTCACAGTCAGTTTATTTGTAGGTGTATTTAACAAGGGTATTTATCTGAGTCAGTCCCCAATAGCTTGTACAGAGGAAAAAGGATGTCTGTGAACCACTGGTGCAAGAGTTCAGCAGAGGATATAATCCAGATTTGGGTCTCAGTAGCATCTCAGGAAATGGAATAATGCTTGTTGCATTATTCTGAATCATATCAAGGCAGATCAAGCAGATGGTGAAGTCCTTTAAATTCCAGATTGGTTTTAGTCATTTTTCAATAGCTCTTCATCAGGAAAAAAAAAAAAAAAAAAGGAAAAAAGGAATTAACCCTCAGGCTAGAAATCTTAATGCACAACAAATATCATTCTAGAATGTCGTGCTGTCATTTCACCCAGGAGAAAGATGAACTAAAATACATTTTAGAACTTAAATTTACAGCATTTAGGTAATTTGGAAAATATTTTCTTAGATATTGTAGATGTTTCTTACAGGGACAATGTTATATATTCTGTCTATCTGAGAAGACCAAAAGGCACAGAAACAAAGCTAAACATTTCAGGTTTTGACTTTCATCTTCTTGTGTTTGTTGGGCCACATCCTTATCACTCATTGTGCACACATCCAGTTGACACCAACAAGGAGAGCACAACTGTATCCCCAAAGTGAGTGAGATCCCTCTAGCAGCAAGAAGCAAACCCAGCTCTTACCCTTGCACCTCCTCTGGACAAAAAGCTCATCAAACACTAATGTGGGAAACATGAGCTCCTACCACAGCAAAGAAGAACCATTGTGTTTTTATGAAAAGCCAGGTCTTCTGCTTGTTGCTTTCAATATTTCTTGTTTGCCCAGGAAACCAGAAGATGCCATTGAAATTCTAGGCAACAGGTATCTGATGGTAGTACCCTAAATTGAGCAGCTGTATGATAAAATGACTCAACTTTGACCACATCTCCATGTCCTGCCCACTAACCCACCTCTCTTGGGTCTGTTCTGATCTTCCACATCCCAGGGCATCTTTGCACATTCACAGCATAGCAACACATTAAAAACAAACAGACCAAAATACGCACACATGGGAAAAACAACAACAACTAAAACAACAGCAACAAAGACAGCATGCAAGGAAACATTTTCAAGCTTTTTCCAGGTGCAGAAGATGCTTAACCAAAATTATGCAGGCCTGATATCCAGGATGGGCAGTATGCTTGAGCTATGCTTTGTCTCTAGGAATCCATAAAGGAAAGTAAAGGTTATGCTTCAAACAAGGGAAGAAACGCTTTTCTTATTCCAGTGTAATTTTTTTTCCTTATTAGGAAGTGAATTAGCCACCAAGTGTATAAAATATTTATGTATGTACTCATAGACATATAAATACATACACACGAGTATAGAAATCCCCTGCTCCCCCAAGCATTTTACAGACATTGGGCACTCTGGGATACCTGCCAATATACGTTGTTTAAATACTTTCCTGAGGGAAAGCTTTGACCCATGGCTGCAAGCTTGAAGCTGAGGAGCTTCCCCATGCTGCTGTCTGCCAGGGCTGCAGTGGCAGAGGGCTGGAGCCCTGGGCTTTGGACCACAAGTAAATGTATACCCTTGTGCAGGATGTGCTCACCTGTTTTCTTCCCATCTTTGCAGGTCCAATTTTTGCCCCTGTGGGCCTGTCAGTACCTCTTTATATGTGTAGAGGCTACACCCTGAGGTTTATCTATGAATTACACTGCCAGAGATCTGTGCTGCTCATATATCTGCTTGCTCACACAGTTTCATTTTAGGCCATTTATTTTGGTGCTTTGGATTTCCCTGTTGTTCAGCTGGAGGACTTTGCAGCATGCATATGCTCTGAGACTGGTGCAGAGGAAACACAACCAAGGCCAGGGGCCCTCTTATCATTCCTGAACGAGCAAGAAGTGGTTATCATTAGGGCAAGAAAAAGTATTTGCAGAATTACTAAATGTAAACCCAGGACACTACTCTTAGAGACTGATTTTCAGAAATGTGTTAGTTATTCTGAGTGATTGAGTGAAGACCCTTTAGAAACCTGTTTCAAGCTCTAAGCTTGCAAACACTTCACTCCACTTGTTGCTCGCAATATTTGTCTTTTCCAAATACTCAGTTCTTCATGTTCTGCTATCCATTGCCACTATTATACAATATTGTTTCGATCTCTGTCTGGATTAGGAACTCCATAAAGAGCTTTGAAGATAGTTGTATGAATATTCTTAGAAGGAATCTGCATGCAAAAAAATACTTTCCAGTGTTCACATTGCTATCCCTTCACAGGAAAGTAATCAAGATAAAAAACTCCTTTAAGGAATGTGTGCAAGTTATAAATAAAAGAGGCAGAAATACCACTAGAGTATATTTTATATTATTCATTGAAATGCAGTAATTCATTTCAATGTTGCCCTAGTTTGAAAGTTTGCATCAGCATGAAAATATTTCTTAGATTTTAGACATTCCTTTCTTTCAGACAGTTCTAAGTTGTCTGAAACCCATACCCAATCTAGCCCTCCAGTAGGTCATTTTCTGTTGTCCACAGAACAACTTAGGCTGCTTGCATAAACTGATTAACTTGCAATATTAGTTCTACAGAGACAAGAATTCCATTATTCCATAGTGGTGTGTTTTTTTTCAGTGAAAATCTTCCACAGAGCTACCATAAATTCCAGAAAAGGAAGTTTTACTTTTTTTTTTCCCTTTCTTTTTGTTTGTTTGTTTGTTTCCTGCAGTGCTTTTACATCGTAAAATAGTTGGCATTTTGTCTGTCCCATATCTATCCCTCTCTAAATCAATAAAACAAAATATAAGTTGCTGCTAAATAATTTTCCTTCTATTGAGGATGACTTTTTTTTTTCTCACTGCGTGAAGACAGTATTCTATTATACCTGCTAATTCTTTTTCTACACACATTTTCAGAAAACCTACATTCAATCAGTCTTTTTCCAGGGGGACATGTATTGATGACTAATTTTACTTGAGTTCTTACCATAGTGTGTATGTGCTGTTTCATTTCCATTTCACTAATGCCTACAAAGATAACTCTTTTTATCTGCAGCTCTCTGGGAATGCTTGTGAAATTCAGCTTCTGAAAAGGATTTGTGGCATAATATCTCAGCTGGAGATACTGTAAGATAATACTTTTTCTATAGCAGCAGGGAAGAAATTAGCCCGTGTATTCTGTGGAGTGTTGTGAAAATGTTTGAGAGGGACAAACTAATTACACTATCATCTCCTTAACAGAAAATGAGCAGATTAGAAGAGCTACAACAGTCTAAAATTGTCTGGAAAGCTCACAAATGATTACTCCCTCCTTGTAAAAATAAAGTGTTCTGTTAAATTAATAAACCTAAAATCAGCATTCTTAGAATCAATGAATCAGGAAATGACTTAGGTGGATTTTTTCAAAAGTATATAAATAATTTGGTCTATTTATTTGTGTTCAGAAATCACTTTAGATTGGAAATTTCCAACCTAAATTATAAAAGCTGCTGCCCAGGTTGTAATATTTCATTAAAGTCTCTATTTTATGATTATACTGAGCATATTCCTGTCTGAGGTATCCACAATCACTTGATGTTAGTAAGTGTTGGCAGAATTACTTAAAAGATAAGTACTGGAAATATGTTAGAATAACTAGACACGTTAGATTTTATATGTATTTTCACTCTCCCTATATATCCATTCTCTTTCTCCCTGTATGTAAATATATGTGTGCATAGATACGTATACATACAGATATTAGAAATACAAGTTTATGTTCATATAAACTTGCTAGTCTTGCAGTCCCCATAAGACTGACTCACTAGAGATTTTATTTTGATGCAGTAAGTCTCTGCAAGAGCTTGTAAGACTACTGAAATTCAGATGCTTCTTTGTTAAACACAAACATTCTTTTTTTGCAGAAACACGAAAAGATAACTGCCTGAGCACCGTTGCATTTCCTTATCTCAATGAGATAGTTCCCTATCTCATTTCCCTATCATCTTGTAGTGAATGACTGTTACAAAAAGGATATTTGAGCTTTTGCTGAAAGGAATCCCAGTGGATTCTGTTTAATTAGAAGGAATGGACATATTTTCATTAGTCTACATGGATGGTGTTACTTCAAAAATACTGCATTTACATCAGTGGAATCCCAGTGTTACTAACTATGTATGAAGACCATAATATCCGTGGCAAAAGTCAGGGTGCTCCAAATATCATGAGCTTCTGCTCTAGATCGTCTGCTCTAGATTTCTTCTGCATGCAATGGCATCACAGAGTAGTTTAGGCTGAGAGATCCATGGAGATCCCTTTGGCCAACTTCAAAACTAGATTCAACTTAGAATTCAGAGTGTGTTGCTCAGGGCCTTTGGGCCATATTTAGTTTAGATGAGGGGGCCTTGTCCAGATCCAACCAGGTGGCTTTCATGGTCTTCATTATTAAAAAACAAGAGTACTTTGCTGTCATTCATTTAGCTCAAGTAAGCACTGTTAAGAGTGAAACTGAGCTGCAGATTAAGGAAGCAATAAAATCACACAAGAAGCATCTGAGATAATATTGATGAAAAAAAGCTTAGTCATTTAGGTATGTTATTTCACTTTAAATGCATTGAAGATAGAAAAAAAAAATTAAGACAGGCTACACATATATTCAATTACTTGGTGGTGTATCAGAAGAGTTATGTTTTCTGTCTGTACTACCCATTTTTCAGATTATCGTGTTACTGTTCCTTCAGTTCTACTGGCAATCCCTCCATCTGCACCTAGCAATTTTCCTTAAGCATCATTACCAATACTGAAAGAATCAATGACCTTTTCTCTTCTGTGTTAACAGTTTCTTCCAGCAGTTTATTCTTATGAATATGGACTCTTATGAGTATGGACTTCAGCCTTCTTTAGGGCACTTATCTTTTCAGTTTCAGGTTGTTCTAAACCATAAACTGGGATTTTACCTGGCCAGGCCCTGTTCAAAATGGATCAAAGAAATAGTGGGTGTGTAACAGTGCTTGCAAATGTAAGACAAGAGGTGAAGTGGAAATGAGAAGGGAAAGTCTGACAAGAAGAAATGTGATGGAAGTTGTCCACCTAAGGCATGGTGGCTTTGTTATAGTAGCACGTACTGGTGTGCTGTGTCATTGGAAAAACTGGTAACATAGAGAGTGACATCCACCTAGCTGGTGGGCAGCATGAGAGAAAGGTGCTGGCTTTTGCTTGAAGATTTCAGAAATGGTGGAAGATGTTGGTGTCACACTCTGTGCTAGACAAGTCAGTCCAGCAAATGATGTGAGATGTAAGGAGGGGAGACACAGGACGGAGGACATATTAAAAGTGATATCACGCACTACAGTGTGATAGACAAGGAAATCAGGAGCAGATTCATGGGACCATCACAGCAAGATAGTAGGAAAATTATTTACTATTTCCCCAAGTGAATCACTAAATATAATGTTTTGTTTTATATTATATTTTTCTTTATTCTTTCTTTCCACTTGTTTTCCATTGTTCCAAGAAAACAAACAAACAAAAAAAAAGTTTTGCTTTAAAATTAAATGCATTTAAAAATTATTTTAACATACCTATCAATAATTGGAGAAAATCATTCCAGTTATTTGTTCAATGCATAGTTCTTATGGAGATTTCTTCCCCAGAGTAGAGAAAAATTATTTCTCCCCTTCCATACCTCAATCTCCTAAGGGCTTCATCTATCTGAAAGGAGCAATAGCATTTCCATTCCTTCCTTTTGATCCAGGAATAGCCTGGATCTGCAGAACTGTCAGTTACTTCTTGATAACAGGAGCTTTGACAACAGTCCAGCCCATCTGGGATTAATTTATAGAGTTCTAGGGAGGCAATTATCAACTACACAAAATGCTGTATAAAAGGCTAGGAGAAGAGTAGCCTGCAGTTGGCTTTATGACTTTGGTTTAGGTGGTAGTTAATATATACTTAGAAACTGGGTGGCTGCTGTAGCAGGGATTGCACATTTTTGGTGTATTTCAGTTGTGTTTTTCCTGAGTCAAAAAGAGACAGAAGAGGCAAAGTTCAGTGGCCATTTTGAAACTACCCAACAGCAGCATCAGTGACAATGGTGTTCATTTCAAATTGTTCTACAAATCCCATATGGTCATCTTGAGTATGCCCCAGCTGAAGTACCTGAGGAAAAAAACCCATGATACCTGGGCTTTAGAGAGCCCCTCAGCACCAGCTAAGGACCACCATCACTCACCAGATGGGTCAGCCAGTCCAAGGAATGTTTCTGGTCTGCTCACAAAATAGCCCCCAAAACCATTTTTTTGCATCTGTTCCAATACTGCTTGGTACGTTTTTCTGCCAGAGATGAAGCAGTATTAGTGCAGCTTGTTTACATGAATAGTTGTTGTAGGAATGATGGTTAAGCATGAGAAGTATGAACATACCTGCCAACACAGGCACCACAGGTTCCAGGTTGGGCTGCAGAACATCCTCCCAGCAAAGCATCCTTCAGGATGGAGAGGAGTATAGTTCACAACATGGTAATCCCACAGTGTGTCATTTCCACAAAAGTGAAGTATATAGGAAAGATTTATAAGCTTGCTGCAGTGTCCCAAGCAAACAGGCTGTTCAGACAATAAGAAATGGAAAATTATGGGAAGTCCTATCTCAGAAGGTACTAATGCCCTGTCTTCACAGGAAATACAGCTTATCTTGAAAATATTGAGAAAAGAAGATGGATATCAGAAGCAGTTGTCAAAAGTTATTTGCTATGATATGACAGACTTTGTTCCCCTTTGAGGTGTCCTCACAACCCTCTCTCAGGTGAGCAGCTGAGAGCTACAGCTATTCCCAGCCCATGGCACTGCCATGACCTGTCTTTAACCATGGCCTAGCTCCTGCATATTGTAGGTGTAGCTGGTCACTGGCCAGATGGACATGGCTCCCTGGGACTGGGGAGAGGCTGTGCAATGGTGTTATGAATGTCCAATGTCAGGTGTTACAGCAGGGGAGTGTGGTGCAGCAGCCAAAAGCATGACTCTCACACAGTGGGTCTGAAAACTGACAGACTAGAGCAAGCAGGGGGTGAGCTTTTAGGGAAAGGAAGGGTGGACAGTCCCCAGTGTCTCCATAAATCAGCATATGCCAGCAGGGCAAGAATCCTTCTCATAACAGCTCTGCTAACTATTCTGGATCTGGCCCAGAGGTACTTGTTAATGTCTTTCCTGAACAGTGGGAAATGATCCATTTCACTTCACTGGTAGAGCCCCCAAATATTCCAGATCCTTGATAACTGACTAATGAGTTTAAAACTGTAGAGGAAGCTTAGTTCTTTTACATTTAAACAGCTCCTGCTGATAAAACATCCCCTTTGGCATGCAGGCACCAGCTGCTCTGACAACAAGCAGCCATGGGAGAATCTAGATTTAAGGATACCAGCTTGTTAGACGAATTTCTCTCTTCATGGCACTCAGCATGACTCAAGACACTATTTGAAGAAGTTTTATTTTGTCCAAGTTTCCAGTTTGGCAGTTTTAATTTTTCTTTCTCAGAGTTCCTTGCATTACTGCTGCTGTCCAGTGAACTCGTGGCATTCCTTCACTCCCAGCACTGCCTGCCCAACAACCCCATCCTGCAGGAAGCTTCTGCATCTGCAAGAGGCAGAAAACTCATTTCTGCTTCTGACTTGTGTCCTAATAAGTTGAAAGCATCCATCCCTTCTGACCCCTCTGCACTGTAAGCTTTTTCTTTCATGGGGCTGTTTGCTGGCACAGGGAACTTGACTATAGCTGCTCTGAAGCAAGCATCCTTCAGCAGCAGCTACAATTCTGCTGTTCCCTGGTCCTACTTAGCAAGATGGTTGTGTTCTGAAAGGGAGAGAGAAAGGAGCAGCATTTGCAAACATCCTGTTTAATGTAGGCATCTGTAACACAGAGTTCCCAAATTGCATGGAGGAAGAAAATTCTTTCCAAGAAAGCTACAAGTGCTGGGCTTTTGGTAGCTCTTTTGTGTAGTTTTTGCTGCTGCCTGTTGCATTGTAATGTAGGCAACATCAGAGAAACAGGTCCCTGTTTTTTCTCCTCATATTCTCTATGAAAGAGCATCACAAACAACAAGGGGAACAGAATATGGTTCTCTGTGAACAAGGACTTCATCGTGTTTAAGAACCATTACATATAAAATCAAAACTGGTTATGAGAGCTAGTCAGGTTCTCAAAACTGCTAAGTTCTGTTACTCTCTTCATTTAAAACAACAACAACAGTAAAAATAAAAATAAAAAAATAATAAAAAAGCACATTTATGTGAATATCTTCCTCTATCAACTGGTTTTAATGATTATTCACAAATAAAGTTAGGGAAAAAAATAATGAATTCTTTTCTAGAACCTCTTTTCTTATGTTTGTAGGCTCCTATAAATTGAGTAACCAATAAAAGTGTTTAGACAACATGCAATTTTTTCAAAGCTCATCAAGGATATCTGAAATCCAATACAATGCTAGAAACTAAGTAATTAGGAAAAAAATGGTAGGCAGATTTCATTGATAACAGTTTAAATTTGTACCTTGCAAGATCCCTGGTACCTCAGAATTTAGGACAGAGCACTTTTCGCCTGAATTCCCATTGATGTCTTACTTGATCCCATGCATAACCCCAACCCTTTCTTTTTCTCTCCCAAAACTGTAGGAATGAGTTGTGTTTGAACAGGTCTGTGGTGTAGGTTTCAGCCATAGCACAGCTTTGGCACTTAATGTGTGCTAAAAAAAAAGATGATTTGTTTGGATAAATTCCAAAGCCATTCAAATTATTAAGTCTTTTAAGCACAATTATTCATTTAAAGTTCAATTAGTTATATCCCGACCTTTTCCACAAATATAATTTGCTTAAGGAGAGAATGTACAGCACCTTGATTGTCTGAATGAGCGAAAACTTCCTGGTGTTCTAAGGTGACAAGGATGTTATAAAACTGAAATAGGTACCTAGAGGTCTACTTGTCTGCAAATTCATGGAGAGGAAGTACGAAAAAAACGTATTATAAAGTATTGTTTATGCTCATACCGAGCATTCTATTAGCCCAAAGACCAATTCCCAGGCCATATTCATGCTCTCCACTCCAAAAACTCCCAGTAATAATCATCTTCCAGACACTATACTTGAGACTCTCTATCAACGTAATGAGTTAGAAATGTAGTCACTTTCTTAAAAGTCATCTCTTTTTTCTATCTGTTGTGATGTTAAATGGCCTTCATGCAGTTGAAAATCTGTCTTCTAGCATATCGCCATCAGATCGAATAATGTCCTGTTAACCCAATTGTATGAGATTGAAACTTGTTGTGAAAATCCCTGGAGATTTCAATGTCAAAACCAAAGAAATAAGTTGCTGAGTTCCTTGCAAATTTGTAGAAAAGAAATACTATATGGATGAATTTGCTCTAAATTTTGAGACTTCTCTTTTTGTCTCCTGTTTTGTTGTCCCAGCAGCATTCATTCCTTATAGAATTGCTCTGCTTAATTTAGTGAAGTTTGCATTCTACCAGAGGTTTTACTGTCTCTGCCTGTCAACCAATGCAGTTATCCATCACAAGTCCCACAGAGAGCTGCACTACTCTCTTTTAATAACTGGCTTAGAATAGGGCCAGATTCATGACGAAAAGCACCACTAAAACCTACTGGGAGTTGCTGCCCCACATTGCCTTCTGGATCTTTATGGACTGAGAAAAATACATACCCTAATCACTGCATTTTTCTACATTGCCTGGGTTAATGTGCTGTGATGTAAAAATTAAAATTAGACAATCAGTTTCTCTTGTTTAATGTTTAGAAGGAAAACTGAAAATACTTTGGGGCAACACCTCAGCAGGCAGAAAGTAATTTGGTATAGTCCTTTTTGGTTATGCTAATCACCTCTTTTTTTTTTTCTTTCACATTTTTTTCATATCCTCTTTGATCTCCTCTCACTCCTGTTTCACTTGCTGAAAAGAACCCTTGATTCAAAAAGTCAGACTTGTCACCTGGAAACTGATACCAAGCAGTCGATTAGAAATTATTTTCTTTTGCTAACTTTCTGCTAATTAGTAACTCTGCTAGTGATCTGGGTTTTGATTCCCAACACCATTTCTCCATCTGACAGACCAGTTGTCAGATTTTCCTTTTGTAAAACCAGAATCTCTCAGCACTACTCAGTGAGAAATATTTTCATCCTCCAAAACAAGAAAAACATTGTATATCACTTTAAAAAAAAAATAAATCACAGACTTCATGCTGATTCTTGAAATACAAGAAGCATTTGTCTGCATTTTCAGCACCTTTGTGCTGAACAACTGTTTAGCCATCCTGCTGTATTTTTATGTTCTTATTTGCTCTGTGCAATCAGCTGCAATGCAGTAAAATCTATAATGATTATAAATACATATATCAAGAGTGATAAACAAATCTTAAGTTATTTTGCATCCATGTCAACACATAAATTCAAATAATGACAGAGCTCTGCTAAGTGTTTATATCTCATTAACATGGGCACAAGAATATCTGTTCATGAATGTTACAGATTTTGTGGTTTCATCAGTGTCTTTATGTAATTGTCTGCATTTATAGTTTACATTTTTAAGATAGAAGTTTCTAATTTTTTCTTTCCCAAGATGATCTGACAATTCAAATCTAGGAAATGTTGTCTTCAGTCTTGGTAAGAGAATCTCTGACAAAACAAGGTTTGTAGGTATTTGTGTTTAGGGCTATCAGAGAAGTTTATTTAACAATTCCATCAAGAAAGGATATGTGGCAAAATGCTCAAATTATGTCATCAGAAAGTTTATAGATCAGGCATGATAGAGATTTTCCATGGAGTTACAGCAGAAATATAGTTTTCCCTTTGTGACTAAATAAATAATCATCAGGGGCTTTTATGGACAGGTCATTAGCAGAGACATTCTCACTGTGACGACATTCCAACAAGCTTGTATCATTACTGAATAGTATGTTCATCTATAATATAATCTTCTCTATTGCTAACTGAGTATTACAGCTTTGCTCATTCCTGTATTCAGCAGCATTTATTATCTTGTTCTTTTATGCATTATCCAATTTTCCAATAGATCCTAATAACTATAAACCTTGTCCCCACAATTTTGTCCTGAAATAATTAAAATGCGTAAATAACTTCAGATATACAGTTCCACTTTATGGCTAAATCAGTAACTTGTGGTCCATTCTGTGTGGGGTTTTTTATGCCCATAGTTAACATATAGATTTAAAGCCTTATTTTCTTCCTACTTGGTGTCGTGCATCTCAGATTTTGCACTCTTATGAGCAACAAACGCACTTTACCTTAAAAAAAAAAAAAAAAAAAAAAAAAACAACTTATCTTTGGGGTTCACTTGAGTCTCATATTGTGTGTGAAAGTATACTTCTGTGAGCTGTGCAAAAGAAAGATGGGCTACCTTTTTGTTACCTCCACACAGGACTGTGAGGTTTGCGACTGTCTTTGAAAAGGATAAAATGATACCCCCTCTCAATGCAGCAGCTTTGCTCATTTGTCTGAGAGATGTTGAGGGAGAAAATTGGGGCAGCCATGGTATCACGGTTCCACCAGGGCTCCAGAGCAGTGTTGGCTCTGGGTGTTATGAAGGTGACAGCTTGGTTCAACATGGTTGATTTGCTTGATGGGGCCTCTCCTTCGAGACACATTTTCTTCCTTGTGGTCATTTCTGGAGCAACTATAGACACCAAAAGATGCTGTCCATTTGCCAGGCCAGCAAGGAAAGCACAGTCGTCTCCTCAGAGAAGGCAATCAAAAAGTGCAAACATCCTTCACTGGGTGACTATGACAACAACTGGATAAAAGGCAGATTACATTTTAGGCAAATCAATTATTTAGGGAAATCCTAAACTTTCAGCAGCAAAATTTCTCTGATATACCACACTTCAGAAGACAAAGTTAGCTGTACTTTGTGCTATGATGAGAAAACACTCTATCTTCATCCTTACAGCCACCGGTGAGGTACATGAAGAAGGATATGACCTCTTCCTACAGTTTGTGTATTTTAAAGGTGATGTTGCACAAATGATGGCCCCCAGTATATTTGCACAGCACACTATGGCATCCCTATCAGAGCTGTCATATAAACAAGTGACTTCCTACCAGGGCTGTTCGGCTCGTCTCCTGTTCCATCCTTACACAGTGTCAACTTCTGGGGATGTACGACCCCCAAAAGGATGTTCTTGCTTTTCTGGAGGCATCACATAGGAGCAGAGAACTTCAGACAGGCAAAATAGCAACTTGAAAATGTACCAACACACACCCTCCAATTAAAACAAACCTTGCTTACTGCAAAATTAGCTAAATTAGCTTTTCTTTTCTTGCTCCTCTGAAAGGTTCTTTTGTAAGTTATCAGCTCTAACAATTTCACATTTGTCATGTGCAGGCATGTTTGAATAGTGGTTGCTATTCTGCTCAGTTTCTCCATCCATGGACAAAGCTAAGAAACCCAGTGTAGCTATTTAGAAGGCAGGGAGAGAAGAGGAAGGAAAGAAGAGAGTGACAGAGCTCATCCCGCCTTTAAAGTTGTATAGAAAACCTTGGCTACCTCACCTTTAGTGGATCATAACAGAGAGAACCTTGAAGAGATTGTTTTAGAAATTACATTTGCAAGCCCACTTCATTTTTCAGGGAGCCTGAGACCTGACATCTGAACAATGGCAATGAACCAACGTGCTCCCAAACTTACATCGATGTTTTAAATTGCAGCTGTGGGCCTGTTTGCTTCAGATTTCTCAAATTGTCATGGTTCAACAGTGCAATAGTTGTGTGGCAAATTAGAAACACAGACAGTGACACAGGTTGAAAACTTAAAACACAGTGAAATTAATTCCTTCCTGTAACTAATATGTAATTATTTACTTCTGCTGACATGGAGAATTTTCTGTAATAACAGTAATGGGGATATCAAATGTGAGGAAAAATGGTCAGCTTTGAGTCTGTAGTAGATGACTGATATCTTTTGTGAAGGAAAACATTCTTCATTTTTTAAAAGTAGCTTTCAACACATCTCTATTTTTTTCCCCATTTCTTTATAATCTCTATGTTTACCCCTCCTATTGTCCAGTCCTCCTTACTGTAGTGTCAGATCCTATCCTAAATATTGATGTTTATGCCTTCTGACATTTCTTATAAGACACCAAAGTAATATTACCATCCCACAGAACCCACACTGCATATATATGTATATATTCCTACTAACAGAGCTTCATCCTGATCTTCCAGAAAGGGCACAAGGAGGAGGCCATTGGTGCTGCTTGTGTTCATGAGAGTGATTTGTGCTGCTGTCTGCGACCAGCTAAGAACACACATGTATGTGCTGTACCCCTGTGTCCAAGTGCCTGTGCCTCCTGGGAATATGCAGTCTGCCTTGCTACTGGATGGACCTGGAGCATAGAGCTGCAGCAGCCTTGCCTCCGTACTGAGGTTACCAGATTTGTCCCTCCCTAGCAGAACTGACTCTAATTAGGCTTACAGTTTTGGAATATTTAAATTATTTTTTTCACTTATGAATAAATGAACCGAGTATAATTATCAACAATATAAATATTTGCATATTAATATCTTCATGTTTGTATTTGATAGAATAGCATTAAAATCAACATTAGTTTTTTCACAGGATTCAACACTACAAATTTTACCCAGTTAAATTTATTTTTATTTTTAAACAAGTTCAAGGAGGAGATCAATGGTCTAAAGCCAGGCAAGATGCAGCAAATAAATAAATAAATAAATAAATAAATAAATAAATAAAATTCAGCAGCCATGTTTTGAAAAGGATACATTACATTGATGCTTCTGTCATTTCTTTTGCTCATCAGTTATATTCATGAATGATGGTAGATCAAGGAAAATTGGCTTTTGGTCCTAATTCAAGCTTAAAAGAAGCATCAGTGGCAGGTAAACATGGCTATATAATTGAAAAAAACAAACAGACTGTGTAGACAGTGTGGCAGATTTTATAGAATTAACAGAAAAAGCTTTCTGACACTAGGAGGGTTGTTGGTCAAGAAAGAGTGTGTTACAACTGGGTCTGTCAAAATGGATCCATTACATGCTGTGCTGCAGCTCATCAGAGTGAAGGTATAAAACAGTAAAACTTATGGGTGTTTGCTACAGGCCACCTGATCAGGAAGTCGATCAGGCCTTCTACAGACAGCTGGAAGTAACCTCACAATCACAGGCCCTGGTTTTTCTGGGGGACTTCAACCACCCTGTTACCTGCTGGAAAGACAACACAGCTAGGCACAAACAGTCCAGAAGGTGCCTGCAGAGTATTAATAGTAACTTTTTGACACAGGTGGGAGATGAGTGAGGAGAGGTGTGCTGCTGGACCTTGTACTGACAAACAAAGAAGGACTGCTTGGAGATGTGAAGGTTGAGGGCAGCCTTGGATGCAGTGACCATGAGATGAGGGAATTAAGGATCCTGCATGCAGGAAGCAGGGCAATAAGTAGGACTGCAACCCTGAATTCAGGTGAGTAAACTTTGGCCTCCTTATGGACTGACTGGAAGGAATCCCAAGGGTTAGGGCCCTGGAAGGAAGGGAAGTCCAGTAAAGCTGGTTAATATTCAAGCATCACTTCCTCCAAGCTCAAGATTGCTGCACCCCTACAAGTAAGTCAAGCAAAGGAGGCAGAAGACCTGCATGGAATAGCAAGGAGCTTCCAGCAAAAGTCAAACAGAAGAAGAAAGTATACAGAATGTGGAGAAAGGGACAGGCCAGAAGAAAGAAGATGAAAGAAAGCCAGCGACACTCCAGTCTTCAAAAAGGGCAAGAAGGAGGACCCAGGAAACTACAGGACAGTCAGCCTCACCTCCGTCCCTGGAAAGGTGATGGAACAGCTCATCCTGGAGGTCACTTCTAAGCACATGGAGGAAAAGAAGGTCATCAGGAGTAGTTAACATGGATTCACCAAGGGCAATCATGCTTAACCAATCTAATAGCTTTCTATGATGTAAATGACTGGCTGGTTAGAGGAGGGGAGAGCAGTGGAGAGCAGTCTACTTGACTTCAGTAAGACTGCTGACACTGTCTCCCATAACATCTTCATAGGCAAGCTCAGGAAGCGTGGGTTAGATAAGCGGACAGTGAGGCACATGCCTGTGAAATATTCCAGAGGGATGGAGTCTCTGACCTGCTTTTCTAGTCAGATGGACAGTAATAGAGTAAGGATTGACACAGTTATAGCTTGATCTCATTACAAACTTTTCTGTATTCTTAACTTGTACACTTACTCTTCAAACACCCGTTGACAGGCAACAACCTCCCCACTGCTGCTTTCAGCTTCACTCTTTTACTTTCGAGTGCTTCTGTTTTTTTCTTACTGTGACTTTCACTGTTCCCAGCAGCTACTTGGCTAATGCACCTTTGTCCAGCTTAAAATAGTCAGTGCTCCTTTTCTTTTCAAGCCAATAATCAGGCCAGCTACTACAACTGCTTCTCTGAGGATGAATTCCTCTAAGCTAAGCACGCTGCTGCTGTCCTCTGTCACCTACTGTGCATGCTCTGCCAGTGATTGCACATGAGCTGAGCCATGCCCTCCATCCTTGCTCACGGCTCTCTTCCCAGACGTTCCCACAAACCACTCTCCACACTGCTTTCTGCAGGTTCCAGCACTGACCTCTGTGGTCTCTCTGTATGGCATTTTGGGTTCCCCAACAGACCTGTAGGGTGAGGGCACTGTCAGTCCTTCCTTGGTATCCATCTGGAGAGAGGCATCCCTTTGCTTGGTAGATGTTGTGAGCTTAACTGCAGGGCTCCCAGTGCTGTGCTTGTGGCTTTTTCCCCTCAGCTATTAGGAGCACAGTCTTTTTTTTTTTTTGCAGGCTTCATTGCTTTTCCTCCCCATAAATGACATGATACCAATGACAGCAGAATTAAACTCCTCCAGGATTTCATTTATTTTGCACTTTGCTTAAAAACACATTTTAAGTACACGCACATTCTCTAGGCATTGCTGTGTTTCTCGCATCACAGTGTTGCATGTTTGCAGTTCACCTATTCTTCCAGAGCTAATTGAAAACCATATCTGCTACAGCTAGCCATTGTCAGGAATAAGGACACCTCCAACTTGTTTCCACTCCACTGGCAGCTGCTGCTTGTAGATACAGTATGAAGCTCTGATTAAATCACATTTCTGGAGTTTAAACTTTGCTGAGTGTTTTAGTTTTGTTCTATTTTTCGCTCAGGCTATTTCCATAATTCATTTTACTTATGGTACCCAGTGTAATTCAGAAACCATTAAAATGGGAGGGCTGATGGAGTTCTGCCTCATTAGGTGTCTGGAGCAGCAGCAGTCCATGGCAGGCATGTCCATGCCAGCTGCAGGAGCCTGGGGACCCCCCACACCACCCCTTCCACAGCACCAGCACAGCAGTTCATGCAGCCACACAATTACCTGAGCAGCCCCAATTGAAAAATATCCTCACAAGAGAAAATTGCTTCATTTCCAGCTGGATCAGTACCCTGATCACGTTTTTTTGTTTGTTTGTTTTTCCATAGCCCTCCAGTTATCTGTGCTAGCAAAACTGTGATCCAGTGCAAGGACAAGCAACTGTGAAAGTGACCTGCTTGAGAAAAGATTTCCTTGAAATAAATCCTTGTGGGACTACAGCCCAAGGCTCTGCTGCCCCGCAAAAGGTTAGAAATGGTTACCAAACTACTGCCTTATGCTAGGGCCTCTTCCCTACAGGAAAGAGAGCTTTGTGGGGTGTTCTAATGTTGCATGACTTATATACTGAAGGTCTTGGATTTGGTGAGGGAGACAAAGTTGAGGGCATACACTGGGGCACATGCGCCAAGATTTTTGTGGCTGCGATTGAGCTTACCAGCAGATCCTCAGGACCACACAATTTGAAGGTTTCATTTCCAGGATTTAACTTATAGCTCCTACCTGGTATATTGGAAATGCTTTATGGAAATTGGTAAATTTGCCTATTTCATGGGATTTTTCTGTGGAACGGGCATAATCATGCTTTATATTCCTTGTGAAAAAGCAGGTGCAGTATTTTAAAAATAGGTATTCAAATACAAAGCTATTTCATGTTTATACCTATGACTGGTATTTTTTAACTTTCAGAAACTTTACATGAGAAAGGTACAGTTGCTGAAAAAGCAATGAATCACTCAAGCTGAACTTTAACACCCATTCAACATCTAATTAGTTGAATTAGAGCCACTTTGCAAAGGAATCAATCAATCCTCTAGCTTTAGCTGCCCCAATGGTTCTGAAATTTGATGATGTTATCATTACTTCAGAGGAGACACTCAGCATTTTAATAAGTGCATTTTCACCCAGCACTTTAGCTCCAAACCAGGAACTATCATAAGTTAAAATATTATCTGCAAAATGCAGACTCTCCTGGGCCAGCAAAGTGTCCACATTTGAAAACTTTTCTGGTAGAGCACTCTTATTACTTTCACGAGGATCAAGAGAATTACCATCAACCCAGAGCTTCGTGATGTGCAGAATGAGAAGGTAATTAACAGGACAGAGTTTGAACTGAAGTAATACCTTTGCAGAAGCAGCTCAAAATGAATTATTTAAATTCACTATTCACATATGAATAAACGGTGAGATGAAAAGTACCTCCAGAAGGTTTAAACTAGCCTTTAAATACAAAGCAGATGAATACCATGCTACCAGTTTTCTCCAAGTTAAGCAAATACATTTGATGTTTCACAGGAGCACTGTCAAGCCAAGGCTGAAGTTGTCTGTAAAGTTTGAAGCACACCAGATAAAAGGATATATACACGTATAGAAAACCCTAAATTGGCTTTGGTTCTTAACTATTCATGCTGCTTCCTCAGGAAGGGAAGAAGGGTGTCTCAAAGCTTTTAAATTGCTTGGTCTGATTTCTAATCTCTAATCTTTTTTTTTCCCTGATAAATTGTATATGAGCTGCTGGCTCCCTCCTTCTTCTGTAGGATGTTGAGAAATGACTCAGGAGGTGACATCCCTCAGGGATCCATTTGGTTTTATGTTGGAAAATGTTCTGTAATGCAAGCCAGTTCTAGGAGAAACCCAGAAAAGGCCAATGGCTATATCATCTTCGAGGTTCCGGCTTAGCAGCCTTCGGGCAGCCTGGCTGTGTACTGAGGGAAAGACATGTCTCTTGTGAGAGATCTGGTAGAAAAGCAGTAAGCTCTGAACTGCACCAGGTGAAGGAAAGGGTAATTCAGTCCCACAGGTCTGTCCCTTGCCTCTCAGCTGACACTGTCTCTTCCCATTTCTCTCAGGTAGGCTGATGGCCTTCCAGCTTGACTTCAACTTTTATCATCTTCCTTTAAACTATTACTCTATTTCTTCTGCTTTCTTGAGCAAGATCCCTCGGTGAATGATGACATAGTTCAAAAACACTTGAAAGCTTCTCCACAACATTGTCAAAACCTTCTAGCACACATCCGCCATTAAGAAATTCATTTTTGAAAGTGAAAGTTTCAGAAAAAAATGGATGAAAACAAAGATTTTAAATGACAATGTCACATGCTGTGAGCCAGCACACAGTGGCAGCTTTCATTCCTGTTGTAAGAAAAATTAGCTGCTGTGCCAGACTAACACTATTTGCTGTCTGGACAGTTACAGTGCTTCTTTTCCATGCTTAGTTTTTAGATCTGGCAATATCCTCATATGTGATAGCATTGCATAAACATCACCACCACATTAATTTCAAGCATACTGCCTCTATGAAAGTTCATTTTCCAGCCAGATTTCACTAACCTTCATTGCTCCTGCAAAACAAAATGACACAGCATTTCCCAAAGGTGATAATTATTGGAGAACACTGTCAGTCTCACATTTACAGCATCCCAGCTTAACAATTTGTTGATTTTAAGGTTTAGTCAAACATTAGGAGAGGAGGGAGAAGGTAAATAAGGAAAATGGAAACAAGGCAGGCCATACTAGAGAAGGACTGCAAACATCAGCAATGGGGAGCAGTAGCTTAGTTCTCAGCCACTGCCCACAGCAGGGTAGATCAAGGCTGGATTTGATGCATATGTTCTTCGGTTGCTGTCAGGGGAATTACTGCAGCAAAGCAGGATTTCTCCTCTCTGTTACAGAATTGGGGATCTCAAGAGACTGAGATATGGTAGAAAGTGGCCTAGAAGATTTGCATGGAAATTTGAACGAATAAAAAAATTAGGTCATACAGCCAGCAGGAAACTCTGCTGAGAGCAGAGCAGCCAGACAAGGACAGAGGTTGTAGCTTTTATCATGCTTTAGACGGTATTCTCTTAATTACTACAAAAGTATCATTAGATTTCACCTGGTTAATTAAGATGCTAATTATAACTTTTGTTATGCATCCTGGAAAAGTTAATATTTCCTCAGATGTAAGGACCAAATATTACACAGCTCCCATTACCATCCCCATTCATTGAAATGACACACTGTGTCTTTGATATAATTAGCATAACATCTCCGTGTGGGAAGCAAGAAACTACTATTTCTCTTTTCATTTGTCAAGAAGAATCCAAGGAAAATTTCCTGCTGGTATCCTAGGGCCTGAAACAATGTCGGCAACCCACTGCAGAGCAAGTGTTTGAATCCAGGACCCAGAATTTTTAAGTAACTCCCCTGACTCCTGACCCATGGCTGCTTTTTACACTGCTTATGCAAAAGATTACATGTCCCAGCAAGCCATGATAGCGTAATACACCACTGATTTTTGGTCTCCTTTATGTTGATCAGATGCACTCACCTCTTCTTGCTGTGTGTCCTGTGTCCCATCCATATCAGGCTCTACCAGGTATTTTATACCAAATTAGCCAGCCTCCTAAGAGTCCTAGAAGACAAACATGAAGAAAGGAAATGAGGTTGTAAAAATGAAGGGAGAACCACCTCTCTCAATGTAAAACCAGCTCTTCATAGCTCTGAGCAAACCCATGCATTTCGATCTAATCTTCTATACAAAGTTTTGCTTCCCCTCCCAGAAAGTCCTCTGCTATCAGCACGGTGACCCTGCACATGCTAAAGCAAAGTCCTAGCTTATACAGATCAAGACCTCATGGTAAAAATATGCTGATCTCTGGAGAAGAATGAGGACAACAAACCATGGACATGGTTCAGCAGAAAATCTAATTCTCCATGTTAGGCTTCTTTATGAATTGTGCCTCACTCAGCTTAATGCATTTGTCCTTCACGTTCATGGACACAACTTTTTAAAGAAGCAGAATGAAAGATAATAAATTAAAAGAATGTGCAAGGTACTGAAACAGCTAATCTGTTTTCTCTCTTGGTTTAGGTATGAATCTTAGAAGAAAACAACACGACTGACATGAGTTAATTCCTTTCCATTCTCTTCCCATTAAAGATTATGAAATAGTGAATTATAAAACAGCAAATTCATAGTAGACTAAAATCACTTTTAATGCAGAGAATAATAAGTGTGTTGAATAGTTTACTATTTTAAAAGATTTAGATGTAAACCTGAAGGAAACATTTGTACTTAAAGGTATGAGCAAAAGAAATTGAAGTGACAGTTTTTTACTCCTTTTTCACATTCCAGTCACTTCAGGATGTTTATATGCCATGACAGCCAGTCATAAGTCAATGAACCAGATCCAGAGCTTGTAAAAATTGATGAAGTTAGTAGGACTAACCCAGTTTAAACTTGCTGGACACCTGGCCCAAGGTCTCCTATGAATGCCTCATATTTCCTTATCTTTGTATATTTATAAACACTTTAGTTTTTCTTTCGGCAGAGCTTTTCTGGTGTGCCCTTGGCTGCACAAAGCTGGGGCTGGTGGCCACCACAGTGGTATGCTACAGAGGAGCATAACACTAGGAGAGGACATTTTATAATACAATATTTAAACACAGTGTCCCCAAGGGAGAGATGTGGAGTGGTCACTCCCAGGTGTTTCTCTGCCCTTGTCCATTGACTGGAGGTGCCTTTCGAGGGGATGCAGTGCCCAGCTCATTCCTCCACACTGCGGAGTAGGGAACAGGACCCTTCCTGCTCAGCTTTGTATAATATGAAATGCAGAGTTACCTGAGAAGCCTGAAAAGCTCCTTATAATTTTGCTTGGGCAGCCCCTCCCTGGATCACCCCAAACCCCAGACAACTCCGTTTTGTTCTGGCTTAAAATTCCTTCAGTCCCCTCTACCAGGTACTCAGCTCCTTCCCCAAGATCTTAAATGGCTTGTTGCTTCCTCCCAAGCTTTTCAACAGTTGGCCTACAGAAACATAGGTCTGTATGGACTTCAGCTTTTAATGTGTAAGTATGTACTGGGGCTACACTGCAACTGAGCCTGCAGAGAAAGAGGAAGTTATATTTTATCAGGGTGAGTTTGGGAGACTTACAGTCTCCAGAAATTAGTGTTATAAATTTGTCAGCAGGTGATGTGTGGCTGCAGAATAATCCCAGCACTACCCATTGCGTCTTTTGGATGAAACATTAAAGAAGAATGGAAGTTAACTATGCATGAGATGCACTAAAACACTATGCTTAAATAACACCCATCCACTGTATTTTCTTATTTCATTTCAAGTCGCCTTTTTTTTTTTTTTCCAGTGTGGAAATTCATAACCAGATGAACAAGTATTTTCTTCCTGAGTCTTTTATTTAAATGCTTTCACTATGCCTTGGAGGAAAGCAGCTTTTTACATCCTTGTAGCAGGACTGAAACATGGAAAGAGCAACCATTTTATGCTTACATTGCACAAGACCATTGACTACAAAATATGCAAGACATTGGAGATTATTTCCCTTCTAGGATTGATTCAAATCTCAGAACAGGGTGATTTCATTGTGACCTCCCTTTTCATGTCCCCTACAATAATTCCATGACATTATACTAGTTTACCCAGGAGCATCTGAGCCACGTGAACTACCCACTGAAACAAATGGAAAACTGCCCTTTTCTAACAGAAAGAATTCCATCTATGCAAAGTTATCTGAACAGAGTTTCAAATACTGAAAGTTTCTACCTAGATTTTGTTGTTTATCACAGTTCCACATAACATAAATGTAGAGTTTTGCTTACTTAAAAAAAAAAAAGTCATTTAACTGAGTAAAGATGATGGTTTCTATTTATTTCAGTTGGAATATGTATCAAAATGTAGATTAACACAACTTTCTGGGTTTGATAGTTCCCATGAGAAATATTAGACATAGTTTATGTCTTTTCATTTATCTGCTTTGGTGTTGCTTTAACATTATTGGTAAATCAACCTATGTTCCCCACATAAAAAAAAATAAAATAAACATAAAAAACTGGAGGTTATATTTTTATTTGAGTAAATATTTCTAATCCAGACTTTGAAAATGTATTTTCTTCAGAGAGAAAATTAACCTCAATACTAAAAAATAAAAGCAGCAAATGCAATTGTTTTATAATCTTTATCAGTTTGAGAATGGTGTTGTCAAGACCTTGGATGTCTCCTACTGATGAACAGATTGACTACTGGCATCTGCTGTAAAGTTCTCAAATGAGGGGAAAACAATGATGCTTGAATTAGCATGCTAAGACTTTGCAACTTATAAAAAGTCACAAAAGCGATGAACATTTTATTTTGTGACACCAACACCTTCAACATTTTTTGAGCTATAATCTGTTTCTTGTTCAATACTGATAAAACAGTATACTTACAGCACATTTTTGCTGTAAGATAACAAGATTTCTCAAAGTTTGCCCTACATAAACACCTCATTTGTGTTATTTACTCATACTGAAGACCATGGTGGTGTAGTGCGAAGATGAAAAGATACTTTTTTGTTGCCAGGACAGGGTGAAGACATTTTTACTGTAACTGAGAACCAAACTCATCTGCTTTAAAGCCTTTCTCAGCTGGACAACTATAGAAGTGATTATCTGTCAGTTAGCTTTATCAGTTGAGAGCCACTTCGTGAAAGCTGACAGCTGTATGCTAACAGATGCAGTACAACCAATAACAACAAGTAAATCAAATCTGGACCACTTATCTGGAGCTACTTGTGGGTCTGTTTCTATTCTGGAAAACATAACTGATGTGGAAAAGAGAGGAACAATGGTATTAGCTTGGTTGTTAAAGGAAAAAGCACCAATCTGGTCTGATCTGAAATTGGTACAGAAGTTGCATTCTCAGGTTTTCTCCTTTACCAGAAGTCTTTCAGAAACGTGTCATCTTTCAGCTGGAGGTAAAGGGAAATTACTTTTGCAGACATGATCTCTTCTATGGCCAGAGCCAATGTTTTTTATATTTCCGTTACACCCATATGTCATGGGAGATATTCTAATCTGGTGTAAATTGGCATAAATCTATAATGTCCCCTTGAGGATGAGGACAATACCTACTTCTCTGTACATTACTGCTCATTGTGCTATCACAAATCAGTGTACCTAACATTAACAGACTGATTTCATTTAAATCAGCATAGTACTGGTGTTAATAACAGTATAAATTGAAAACATCCCTGGAAAAACTGTCTAATGCTTAGCTGTCTTCAGGAATGAAATACTGAGGAACCTGTTTGTCTTGTGTTAAGTGGACATCATCTTAAGAATGTTAGATGAATTAAAATGGTTTTCAGCCTCCTTGATACAACCCATCAAATGCAAACCCAAACTTACTTTTCTGTAAACGAACTGTCATCCTGTTTTATGATGATACATCCATGTACTGTCAGAACAAATGACAGTAACATAAGTTCTATTGTTATCTGCTTGCAGCTGTCAGGAACACATTTCTGGAGAGATCCAAATATCAGCTGTGCAGATTTCTTTGAAATAGAAGAAAAGCACAATACAAAATAAAAGGATTCACTCACAGTTTGGATAGTGGGAAGACCCTCTTGCCATCAACTGCATTTTCCATTCCATTCTTCTCCTGTCCAGGAATGTGTCAAATCCTCCCTTAGGAAATTTGAATCCAATGTCCTGAAACATGTCTTACTGTCGTTTATAAATATATATGACCTACAGTCTGCAGAATTGTTAATAATTTAGATACTTGAAGATGCATTCCTGTGTGCAAAGGAAATGACCATTCATGTGAGACTTCTCAGAACCATCAGATTTCAAAAGGCTTTTATTATATTGAGTTATCAAATTGGCCCGACAGCTTTTCTCAACATTTTCTTATCACTTAGTTTTACCGCAACACTTAATGATGGAAAATTGTTCCAAAGAGACTGGAATAATGCATGATGAATTTTGTAGACATTGTACACATCTTATTCCACTGATCTTAGTAGAAGCTTATTTAGGGAAAGTCTGTAGATTGTGGTATTTGAAAAGCAGTTACATTGTTAGCTATATGAAGCAAATTGTGGGATTGGAGTATGGAAACAGAAGATCAAAGAGGTACAACAGGGAGCCATGGAAATGAGAACAGGAACAAAACATTACTTTAAGAACTCAATATTTTTTCCTTCTAAATTTCTGAGACATATGTAAATCACCTGAGCTCTGCTGATTTTTGATATCATAAATATCCTATACTACACCATAGACCTGTAAGACACAGTCCATGTTTCTATTTCAATATAATCCTGAACATGTTGTTCTACCAGAAATTCACAAACTAAATATAAGTAGATTTTTAGGCCTGAGTTCTGGAAATAGAGAATCATGCCTTTGAGAGTCCTCTAGATACCATTGTGTTTTGTCAAAGTTATCAGACTAAATTCACACTAAACATAAGTCATCTGAAGTCATCAGCATTGCACCAGAATGAACTTGGCTCAGTGGGATTGGGCTCAAGGTAATATTTAGTTCATGTTGTATGTAGTACAGCAGAAACCTTTTTGTAGTTTTTCAATTTTTTCAATCCTACTTGGTAAGCATCTTTGCTATGTCAGAAGAGAGTCTTCCTGTGTCATAAATGTAGGCTTTTTTTTCTTATGCTAATTAAAATGAATTCTCACCTATAACACGAATGATTAGAAATGCTAATAATGTAATCAAGCTATCTACAGAGGCAGGAAAATTCCCACGCCTAGCTTTTAAAGACCTTAAATATTTCTGTATAAGGCATCAATTTGAAGAACACTTTCCTATGGTTCTTCATCTCTCACAGTATCAGCAGGTGCATAGGGAGAATATTTTTGCTGTACCTCACCAAAATCATGAAAAAACAATACTGCTTCTCTCATGCTGGCATGGTGTAAAGAGACATTTTCTGTACGCAGGGCTGGAAATGTTCATCTTCAGAATATGAAATCTTTTTTGCATTTGTCAGATTGCCCTAACACCCCTGAGAAACATTGGGTCTCTCCCTCAAAGGAAGCATTATAGTAAAAGGATAACCTGAACTGGATTCTCAGCCGTCAAAAATCATTTTACCTTCTTCACTTTCACTAGAGTTATGCCTAAGCAATGCAAAGCTATGCGCCTGTGTCACCATCCCTTACACCAGTCTCAGTCTTGCTTGTCTCCTCAACACTCCTTTTGGACTGTGAATTGCCTCACTGGAGTTTCCCCATATAGCTCCAATGTCTCATGCTTCCACTGATGGACATGTAGTAGCATCCAACTTTCCTAACCAATCTCAGCAGCATCTCATCCAGCACCATTAACAGCATCTCACGCAGCACAGGATGCCTGCTCTCCAGCATACATGAAGCCCAAACAGGTCATAAATAACCCTATCTTATGAGGACTGCTACTGCAACACAGAAAGAACTTATTGTGTCTGATGTAAGGCAACAGGTGTGATTTTGTGAAGTGCCCTTGTGACTAAAATGCCTGTGCTGCTGACAAATTGTCAGTGATAGGTATCTAAGACACAGTGTTTCCAAGAAATCATTATGCAAGGTCAGTGTCTTGACTTGCTTACTGCAGGAAGAGAACAAACCCTTGGACCCAGAAGTATTTAAACCTGTGCCTTTGTTATAATCTATGAAGGAAGCTTGCTATAAAATTGTAATTCTGATTCAATTTGTCACTATCTCTAACGAAGGCCCAGGTAAAACATGAAATTTAGGAAACAGTTGCAATATTTTAAATAAGCAATTCAACAAGTGTAGGAAATTATTGCAATATAGAGCTGCTATCTTTGCTTTCCAGAGATAGAGTATGCTAATGTGTGTTATCTCAAAGTCTGACAAGGAGATGGGGAAGGAAGAGGATACAGTAGTCTGTCAAAATGCATATGTTAATAATCTCTCTAAATGAAGTCGGGGGGACCCAAAGAATATTCATTCACTATTTGGATTCATTAAAAACATTGCATTTCTTCAACCTGTTTGTTGATTTTTCTTATATGGTTCTTTAACTTGTCAGGTACAACATGATATTGCTTAGCACTTTATGGACCAAAAATTGGTCTTTGCAGGCTCTGTCCACCATCCTGTATTTCCTCCCACAACTTAACATTTAGGCTGAAACACAGATTTTTAGGACTCTTAAGAACATATTATCTCATCCTAACCTTTTTGTAAAAACAGAACAAATAGATTGGTAGTTCTACATCAGCTCTAAAAATAGAACCCCTACCAAATTGACATAATACATCTGACACAAGGAGGAAATATTAGATGTGATATTTGCAATAACGTCAATTACTTCCAAGCAAAAACAGTTAGCAAATCATGTTCCTCATGAGATTTTCCACGTTTTTCTCATTAAATGATTAAACACATGCCTCCAACTAAACATTTATATTTCTTATTTTAGTACTCACACAAAAAGCTATTCCCTCTGATCATCTCTAATGGTTGGTTTATCAAAATTATTTATGTGAATTGTGTAGTGCTTTTCACCTGGTTTTGCAACTTGCAGAGGACTTGAACAAGCTAGTAGCTCAGGATGTAAGTCAAAGAACTTAATATGAACTGTCTAAAGTCTAAAGGTCTTGCCTAAATCAGCTGTCCATGTGGTTTATCTGAACAAGTTGTCACGCCAGTAGAAGTGACCAAGTAAAATCCTGAGGTGGGTGAAATTGTCTTCAGGACATGTCTGTTCTCTCTCCATTGACTATCAATTGAACCTAGGTGATATTAGAAACCTAGTAGAATTTAAATGGTGAAGCCATATGGGATGTATACTACTTGAAAAAAATAAAGAGGAAAAGTGCAGTTCAGTGACTCATCCAACTTGTACCATAGATTTTCCAATACTTGCAGATTGGTGTTTCAAGCTCAGAAATGTGCTTTACTTCATGTTATTTCAAACTTATGATTATATAATTAAATCAGACATTCTGTGACTAGGATCAAAAGTGAGACAAATATAATTAAAAAAAAGTTTAAGAATAAAATTACAATGAAATCCAATCCCAGTTCATTTACCCATCCTAATCTGAATAGCCTTTTAGCATATGCTTAAGTTCATTGACGCCAAAATTTACAGTAATATACCCAATCTATTTGCATCCACACACTGTGGACTTTTCTTTGACTGCCCAAACCAGTGTGTTCAACAAAAGAAAGGATCTCTTCCAATGATTTTGATAAGCTGATAAGTCAATTCTCCTTCTAGCTCTCTAGGTGAGTTGACACTTTCATCTACTCTCAAACCGCAAGGAGAATGCTCTTTAAAGCACTTATATGTGGCAATTCAGCCATTGAGTTGAAATTCTAAGACATTAGTGAAAAAGTTACTATATAATTCTAATACTACAGGGTGTTCAAATATTAGTTTCATGTAGGGTTATAAACCTACCGTCTAATGTATTGTAACTTATCATTAATATAAGTTTCTAGTTTCCTGGTCAAGGGTGCATTAACATTGTTTTTGTGTTAGTTGAGGAACAATAGGATTCCACAGAAAATTGCTTCTTTTTCTGATCCATGCCCTTAAGCTGAGCCCCTGGTAATGTCTTAATTGCCATTATACTGCCAAACACTGATGGAAACTCAAAATTACAAGGTGGTTGGAAATCTTTGTACTGAAGCTTTGAAGTATTGTTATTTCAGAAGCTCTTAAAATTATTTAGCTGTCATAAGATATTGAACTTATTTTTGCAACTCCTTGTCATATTCAGAGATACATTGTTTTAATACACTTCTGTCAAGTCAATTCCCTCTCTAGTAGGATGCAGCAAAGTATTTGTATTTAATTTGGATAGTTGGTGAACCATAATATCCAGTAATTATAGTGTATAGATTTATTTGCTACATTATCCAAGATGTTTCGCTCAATTGTATCTTGTCTTGGGAACCTCTGAAGTAAAAAATGCCATGGTGGAAAGCAATGTTTCTTAGCTTTCCTATGAATTACTTGTCAGAGAATTATAACTATGTGTAAAAGTTAAAGCTTTAGGCAAGTCTTAAAAACAGACTTTGGTGATCTTTATTGTAATAGAAAAGGTAACAATACTATTGATAAAAGCTAACAATACTTACCTAACTATCCAGAAATCTTGTTTCAACAATATTTGTTAAATGGCTTGAAAGCACCAAGGGAATAGAAATAAGCTACTTCAGAAAGCAAACAATGTGTTTATGTACTTAGAAAAAAAATCTTAAAATTTCCAACCCTTCCCACCAAATCTACCTATTCATCTGTCTTTGTCCGTAGGAATTTCATAGAGCACCAAACATCCCCTTTGAAATACTTGGAATGAGTCTCATATACTAGTTTTGAAGAACAGTGAAGAACAAATTATCATTATAAAGCCAGAAGTTAAATGGAATATTTTTGAAGTATTCACTTATATCAACTTCAGTGAAGTGATATATGGCTACATTTTCTGAATTTTGTTCCGGTTTGATGAACGAACTACACAGTAATTAAATACTTTTGAACATCCAAACTTTTTTTTCTTATATAGGACAAGCATTGGAAGATCTGATACATGAAAATTATCATATTATTATTTAGGAAGCTAGGGAATGTAAGTTGGGGCAGCTGCAACAAGGGCAGACTGCTCCATCCATGCACAGACACTTCCTACCATGCAAACACCCAGAGAAATTCAGACTTGAATGTTTCATGCTTCCAGGAAAGTTGCAATTAATTCAATTTTTAGTCTGGTCTAGGCTAGCAATATGATTCTGCTACTGTCTGGTGAGGGATTTCAAGTCAATGTACATGACAAGGACTTTGATGGCACCAAGCTGAGTGGTGCAGATGATACCATAGAAAGAAGGAATGCCATTCAAAGGGACCTGGACAGACTGGAGAAGTTGACCCATGTGAAACTCATGAGGTTCAACAAATCCAAGTGCTGCAAGGTGCTGCACCCTGGTCACAGCAATCCCAGACAGGAGTAGACTGGGAGAAGAACTAATTGAGAGCAGCCATGCAGAGAAAGAGTTGGGGGTTCTGGTGGATGAGCCAGCAGTGCACACTTGCAGCACAGAAGGCCAGCTGCATCCTGGGCTGCATCAACACAGGTGTGACCAGCAGGTCAAGGGAGGTGATTATCCCCCTCTACTCTGCCCTTGTGAGGTCCCACCTGGAGTACTACATCCAGGTTTGGGGCCCCAGCCCAGGAAAAATGTGGACCTGTTAGAACAAGTCCAGAGGAGAGCTACAAAGATGATCAGAGTGCTGGAGCACCTCTCCTATGAGGAAAGGCTGAGAGAGCTGGGGATGTTCAGCCTGGAAAAGAGAAGGCTCCAGGGAGACCTCATTGTGACCTTTCAATACTTAAAGGGGTCTTCTTAAAAAAAAAAAATGGAGAAGGACTCTTTACTTGGGTAGATAATGATAGAACAGTAGGGAATGGTCTTAAACTAAAAGAGGATAGATTTAGGTTAGACATCAGGAGGAAATTCTTCACTGTAAGGGTAGTGAGACACTAGAACAGGTTGCCAAGAGAAGCTGTGGGTGCCCCATCCCTAGAGGTGTTCAATGCCAGGCTGAATGGGGCATTGGCCAACCTATCTAGGGGGTGGCATCCCTGCCTATGGCAGAGAGGTGGGAGATCGATGATCTTTAAAGGTCCCTTGCAACCCAAACCATTCTATGATTTGAAGTGCTACAAGCATTTAGTGGACAGGACAGAGGCAATCTGACATCAGACTTAGTTTTACTGTTGGCCTAGTGAAGCACTTTGTTAGCTGATCTTTATTGTTAAATATAAGCAGCTCTCTCTGTGGAGCAATAGGAATAGAGAAATATAAGCAGTGACTACCAACAAAATGAGGCCTACACACCCAGTTTGATGGTGTTGCTTTCTCCACCTGATTTCTACTCAAAGTAGGCATCAGAGAATTTGTCTTTTGTACAATGATGTTGCAAGGCAGCAACAAGTGCCAAATAAAAGGAACTGAACATAAGGGATAAGTGTTCCAAAATAATGCATGGGATGTGCTGTCAGAGATCCACTGGTAGGGTTGTTCGGGATTATGGTTTACAGTTCGGTGAGAGGACAGAGGAGCTGTTGTAGGACCTGAGAGGAGTGGAAAATGCAAGCTGTTTTACCATATACAATGACTTCAGGCCACCTAGGCAACAAGCAAATAGTCATGGCCTTCTTTGCTACTACCATGCTTCCAACAGCAGAATATGCTTTATTAAGCATTGGTAGCTGTTACAGCATAACTCCTTCAGCTGAAGTGAAAATAGGTTTTGTTTTGGAGGTGATGTTTTGGTGGAAACCTCCAAATTCTCAGAGAATAAATGTCGCTATTTATCACAAATTCCTGACATCTACAGGAAAGCTTATAAGAATTAGATTTCCTGACAGAAAAAATGCAGATAAATGCAAGACCAAAACCAGACAAATAACACAAACCATTTTTTATTGAGGTATCTTGCCTGAAATAGGGAAAAGTTAGGAAGTACCCGGCATGCTAAATATTACATTTTTTAAAAAAAAAAGGAAAAAGGTACTAAAATGATGGGAATGAAGATGCATTTTCTTAAATGCTCTCTGAGCAGCTATGCTGAGACCTGCTAGCTTTTTGTTCTGACTGAACTTTAAGTGTTGCCTTTTGGATAAGCATGTGCTGTGCTTCATTTCACTTGAATTTCAGGCTGGGAACAAAATATGAATCAAAGTTTTCATTCCTGAGATGTTGCCTCACTTTGTGAAAATGACACTGTTTTCAATGAAACCTAGCATTACCTGGGTAAAACAGGCTTTGGATATGGGAGACTTTAAATTATATCCTGAACTTTAAGCTTTAAAGTATATCCATAAACACAGGAGAATCCGAGAATCCTTCATAATAGAATAAATTTAGGAAAATAATGGGATGCCAAAGGCCTTGCTCGTGTTTCTACTAACATATTCAAAAGTATTGCAAGAGACCAGTAGGACTTTCAAAACAGAGCTTGTTGCCTGAAAAAGGAAACCACCTAGAGCCTCCAGTATCTAACACAACCCATACACCAGCCACAGACTGCCACAGTCTATCTGGTCTGGAAATAATGATGCCCAGTCAAGTAGGTAGCATGACAGGCTGCCCTCTGATATTCAGAGGGGACATCTCATTACCCACGCTCCACCACCATGCTATTTGAGTATCTCTAACTCATTTACTTTGACTATTTCCCATCTCATTTCCAGTGTTTTCTTGTAATGATTAAAGCTCAGAATCCTTGGGAGATGCTGTTTTATTGCAACTGTTTTGGGCACAGCACAGTTTCATGTACAGTGAACTCCAACATTTTCCCCTGCCTACCTCTCCCACCAGCTTTATTCTGCCAACCTGCTGGCACTGCAGATGCTACTGTGGCTGAGCTCTGCTCCTGCCATGGTTTGGACCATTTTAAAGACGACACCCCCATGAGTGTCATACACTGTGTGCCACAGTCTCATTGGGTTAGGTGACTCTTGCTATATTGATAAAATCTGATTGTATTATACAGTTTCAGATCATTCTCTCCAGTACTGATCCAGTCAAGCACAGAGGGAACAAGAGAAAGCCAGCAGAAGTAATTTGAGTTGCCACTCTTAAGCCTCTCATGTCCACACAAAAATCCTATACTCTGTCTTTCCAAAGAGACCACTGAACACAAAAAGCACACTAATGCAGTGTTAATGCATGCATATTACTGAGCTACCTGTGACACACAATGATGCACTTCATAGCGCTCCATGTTGGAGGCGATCTGGCTCTATATTACTTAAACACTGAACAGGGAGGAAATGCAGCCTCTCATTATAGATGCCCAAAGCCTTTCAACAGTAGCGTCTGCTTTAAATGAAATTGTTAACCTCTAAATTCCTTTGAAAATTTGTGAGTTTATCAAGGGAAGAATAGGTTGGAAAGTTATTTCTGCTTCCTTACCAAGTGAAGTGCTAGCTACATGCTAAGCTTGTGTGTGCTCTGAAGGGGAAAATACATCAAGTGAACATTCCCTGGTGGGTCTGTCCCAGTATTGCCCATGCTGTTGATCTGGCTGTTTTTGACAGGCCCGAGACTTGTGACAAGCACAGTCTATTTCCCAAAGTCCTCCTAAAAAACAAAACAAAACAAAACAAAACTAAGAAATAATAATAATAAAAAAAAGCTGCCATTAAAGTGACAGAAAAATCCCAATTTGACCTGCAGATACACAAGAACCTGGAATTAACAAATTGCCAATGGTCCTTTTAGCATGCACTTTTGACTAAGGACAAAAACAAAGGACATTACCTGTTTAACCATGACCAGATGTGTTACACACAGGAGACGTGGTGACATCTCACAGTTGCAGCTCTGCATTCCCCCTCCTCTTTCAGGCCTAGATTTACCAGAGACTAAGAGGACTCTAACTCACCTATCCCACTATATATTACCACAAAGCTGTACTTCCTGGTGAGTCAGATCACTCACAGCTGTAGCCACTTTTCTGCATCCTTTGAGGTCTTTACTAGCTCCTCTACCTCTATGGACATGATAGAAAGCACTTGGCCCTGCTTACACCATCTGCCTCCTCACCTTAAAACTTTGGCCAAGTTTCATATTTTTCAGTCTCCCATTGATTTTAACCTATTGTCCCTTACTGTTTTTCACCTAGTCTCACCGTGTTTTTCCCCAGTACTGTATATTTCCATGGGGTTCAGCTCAAACTGCTTACTGGGGTTCCTGCTTGTCATGCTATTAGCACTTTTGGAACATGCTACTGAGGCATCAGTGTTCTTTATTGATCAGATTTTAAGTCTCCATGCACATGTATTTCTGAATAGTGTTAATCAAATACTCAAATGACTGTAACCTGCTTTGTTGTACAGTGTGTGTAGTTTTTCCTGATATAAACTGAAATCAGCAAAAGGAGAAATGAAGGGAGAGGGGAAGTGAGTAGGGGTGTTTCTCACACCAGTGGCAGCTGCTTCCCAAGAGACCCTGCACAAGCACAGCACCAGGGTCTGCAGCTGCAGGGCCATGAGACCCACAGTGCCAGAATAAAAGCGTGGGAATGCAAGGGAAATATGCCGGTGAGGCGCTGGTGCTCCAGGCAGCTTGGGTGAAAGGGTACACAGCTGCAAATAGCAGACCCATAGCATTATAGATGTCGAGGCACTAAGGTATCTAGGCACAGTGCACTTCCGTTTTCTCTTCGGCTTCTTTATACAACATGTGATTTCCCTGACCTCTTCCATACCACCCCTCTTCACCTCTCTTCAGTCAGAGAAGTTTAGTTAGTCATTCTTTGAGCAGTTTGTTCTGAATCTGTGATCATCCTAGTCATCCTTCTCTGTGCTACTGTCAAACCCACTACAATCTTTTGAGAGTGTTCCACTAGAATTACACACAATTTTCAAGGTGCAGTGCATGAAAGTATTTTAAGTGGCCTGTTGATGTTTTCTGTTTTACTTTTCCTCTCCTAAGTAATTCCTAAAATTGTTTTTACTTTTTCACTGCAACGGAGTAATGCAGTGACCTTTCCATTTTTATAAATCCCAAATCTTGTTCACAGAATCAATCCAATAGTTGTAAGGCACTGGGAATCTTTCTGTTTTCAAGATTTTCTATATGAAGCATGCAGACCAAAGCTGGATTACCGCACGAGCATGGGCATTTGGAAAGTCACACATTTATATGCATGTAGACATGCAAAAAGTAAGGTTAAAGAGCGATTTTTTTTCAAGTAATTTAGACACAGGATATTTATGCATGGTTTGGGAGATATATCCATAATTTTGTAGTCATGGCCTCTGTTTGGGAAGAGGACTTGTCAGATTTTAGAATTACTGATATTCTTTGTAGGCTTCTCTTCAGAAATTTGGAAATACCTAGAGGGGCTGTTGTCATGTTGCAAGCAACCAACCCTCATGAAGTTGACTTGGAGTCAATCACTAAAACTATTTTCAAATGAATATTCATTATCAAAGCTTTTTGTTGGATTGCTGTAGAACTAAGAACAGGGACAATGCTACTTTTTGTATATAGAGTGAATACACACAGCCTGTTCTTCATGTCTGAACAGTGTTGATTCTTCTTGGGCTGCCATTTCTGATGCAGAAACTATACAACTCTCACAAATATTAACCCATTCCTGGCCAGAGAGGGAGAAGAATCACAGCATTAGCAACATCAGCCCAGTGCTAAGGAATGTCACTTACCAAAAGCCATTGAGAACCTGATTTGAAGGTCTGGCTCCCAAGCACCCCAGGGATTTGAATCTGCTTCTGAATGCAATGGAAAACTCATCTGCATATAAATTCCCATTGTAATAAAATGTTTTGTGTTTCCCATGCAGCTGAGATGGAGTGGAATGCGTCACTGAGGAGAAGGGGAAATATTTTAATCTCTTGGAGACTTTGAGGTGACCCCCCCATCACCTCCTCCCCTGCTACACTTGCAAGCAGTATCTCAGACACCAAAGTGCCCCTTTGCCTGGGGGGTGGTTTCTCATGGCCGACTTCAGCACACTGAGTGGGAACAGACCACACAGACCCCGAAGCTCCATGCTCTGACCCTGTGTGGCAAACCATCCTCTGTTTAGCATGCCAGCTGTTTGACTTTCCCCAGCAATACATTGCATCCAATATGACCAAACACAAAGATCATGTAATAAGATATCATCACAGTCACTCACAGCTTGTCACTATCATTTGCTTTCTTGGTTGTTTTTGAAAGGTAAGAAAATATCAGAGATTCAGAAAACAGAATGCAGAGATAGAATCAATATCAAAGAAAGGAAATTTTTTAAAAATAAATAAATCAGAGGGCATTTATCACACTTTGGCAGATTTATGCTAATCTGCTTTAGTTAATTTTCATATTTTTAAATACTGTCTATCCTTTCCAATTCTTTTCTATTACTTCTTAGTGTAAAAATATTTTTCTTCTTCACTCAAAAATATTGAATTTCTTTCTCTTAAATAATAAGAAAAAAAAAACAGTTTGTTAAAATTGTTGAGCAAACCTAGTTATCAGAAGTACACGGCTAATTTTGTATTGCAGCATAAGGTAATTCTAAATTATTATTTTCATTAAAGTGTTGTCTCAGTAAAGCATTTTGGGCAGACCTGTAAACTGCTAGTATTCCACAAAGTCCTTATATGTCTGCTTAAATATCAATCTGTTTCCTTGAAATTGAGCTAAAATCTGTTTTGTACTTCACAATGTAAAAGAGACAGGTGATTCACTTCCTCAGAACTGTAAAGCTCTTCTCTAAATATATAAAATTAATGCAGGCAGGACAAAAACTTTAAACCTTTCATTTGTTGAAAAACACTGTTCATGGAATTTGTGAATTCAGGCAAATGTAACAAATGCTTTTGTCAATAAAAAAGCAGCTGTTCCTTAGTTTGGAACACTTTGTTTGGACTTATTTGAACAATACATTCAGCCTTTTTAATTTGAGACCTTTTGTTTCAAACCTGTCAGGTCCTGGGCAGGCAAAGGTACTTGCTGTAGACACTATTCTTCTCCATTAACCATCTGAGGTTGGCACACTGCAGCTCTCTGTTCAGATGGCTCCATCAGGTGGCTCCTGTTATGTGGCACGAACTCTCTGTGCCTGTTCTTTGGAGACAAAAGCAAGGTCATAAAGTCCTTTGAAATAGAAAATAAGCAAAAATCAGAATAGTTGATAGTGCAACCAATGGGAATCATACCAGAGAGGATATCATGGATGATGTGAACCAGGACTTCAGGGGCATATTATGTCCATGTTCACATGAACATGTGTTGTGTGCAGGCAAATATATTTAAGGTCTCAGAGGAACTGATGTCTGAAGAAACCAGAGAGACTATGAGAATTTTATCCTTGAAAGTAAATACTGTAAAAACTAGAAGGAACAATTTGCACAAAAGCAAATTCCTTTGGCCCTCTCATCTTCCTGTCTGTTAATAAATCCTAGGGCACAGCTACCTTTGTCAGTGAACACTGTCCCAGGCCAGGATTAAACTGTGGTTGTTGCATTAGGTGGCACACCAGGGATGAACATAATCTCTGTGACTGGCTCTGGCTGAGAAACATACATGCTCTTCCTCAGCAAACTGTTGTCGCTCTTCTTCCTTGTCACAGAAACTTTCCCTTTATGAGGAGGGAAACGGGGTTATATTTTGCCAATGAGAGGGAAAATAATAATAATAATAATAATAATAATAATAATAATAATAATAATAATAATAATAATAATAATAAAGCTTTCATTCAGAAAGGCATGACCTAGGAGCTTTTAAGAAACAGAGAACTGTCCTGGAAGGCTATTATATATAATTGCTTGTTTGCTTGTGCACTTTCATCATGTGATACAAATCTGGTGGAGCTTGGAGCTCTTGAGTCTGATTGTCCTGAGGGCAATTGAGTTTAAATGCAGAAGCATTAGCAGAAGGACCAAAATAAGTGATCAGCCTGATACTTGGGAAAGCCTTCTAGCTAACTGGATAGACCAGAAGCTCTGATTAGTATGGAAGATCACATTTAAATTAAAACAAATATCAGTGAAGGAAATGTTTGGAGATTTCAATACACTACTGAAAACAGCTGAAAAATAAGCAAAAGACTATGTGAGAAAAGCTATTCAATAGAACTAGCTGATGGGACAGTCCTACAAGGCATTATGGAATCATAAATCACAATTTTGCTTAAAGTTACAGATATAAGAAATTTGATAATCTTGTACGTAGAGTATTATAAGATCAACTAGCAATTTAAAACTGTTGGAAATCATGACCAAGAAAAATCCACATCTTACTTAAATAACCAGGACATACTGTGCAAAATTTGTCACTGAAAGAATAGTTTTATTTTACAGAAACTATTTGGAATATTGGTCTCCAGCAGGGAGAACAAATCTCATACTGTTTTTAATAATGATTGCAAAAGTGGGGAGGTGATATATTGCTTTTAGACTTTGCAGAATCATTGACAGAGTCACTTTCAATGTCTGATGTAAGAATACATTTATTAATAATCAAAGACTTTCCTTTCATTCTGAGGAAACATCATTGGAAAACATCACTGGATTCCTCCTATTAAATATTCCAGAGCCACTCACTTGCTGACTTCGTAAGTCACCCACACAGATTGCTTGC